>NC_090858.1:14245000-14545000 GCF_024217435.2 Syngnathus scovelli
TTCAGATTTAGGAAAATGCAAAGAGACTGAAGCAGAAATTAGACTTAGACAGATTGGTTGAGTTCAATCACAATTCTTGTTCAAAAAGCTCTGTTTTCAGGAAAGTACAATACAGCGCTGGGCCCTTCAAGAGCGGAAAGTCTCCATTCAGAAAAGGCAAAGTCCAAGGTTGTTAGATCAGTTTTATATTCAGTAGCACATTGTGGGCCGGGATTGATGGGCGATGAGTCTTTGGGGTGGGGCAAGTTCGAAGGAGAGTCTCCTTCCATGGGAGTGGTGCTGGTTATGGGCGATTCGGTGTGTTGGTGGGGGGCTGTTGGTGTGTGTGTGTGTGGAAGGGGCTGTTGTCTTCCATCCCGTCTCTCGGCCTTGGCGATCATCTTTGGCCGAGTTCTCGGGTGGGGGCTGTTGTCTTCCCTCCCGTCTTTCGGCCTTGGCGATCATCTTTGGCCGAGTTCTCGGGTGGCTCCTTCTGGCACCTGCTGGTTTTATCTCCACGTGACCTTCCTGTGAACATTCTCCTCCAATCTTGGACATACCTCATTCTTCCAATTGTGTCATCTTGTGCGAATTTATGTTAGCTTTTGGCTGTGACATCATTAATCTATTGCTCTTACCTGACTATGTAAAGTTTGTGCTTTTGATTCTTCATGTCTTTGCTTACGTCATTATATTCTTAGTTTAATCATGTTTCCAACCGTATCTTTTCTTTGTTAGGCCAAAATATTTCCCTCTGTGCAGAACGTTCAGTAGTAATCAAAAACTGGCGTCTAGCATTAGTCAAAACATAAGATACAATCAAGTACTGAACGGTCAAGACGACTCTGGTTGTGTCCATGATTCAGAGAAAAAACATCAGGCATGCATTCCACAGTTCCTTAAGGGTCATTAAGCTATTTAGGCAATATATCAAAAGTCATTTGTTATTTCAAAGTCCTCAGAAATATATCAGATCATAAAGTTATAAAAACCTTTCTCATCACCACTTATCAAAAATGTCTAGTTATGTCTTCTTTATTGATTTGGTGTGTAGGTATAATTATATGCTTAAAATGTTTCTTTTATTTATTTATTTAATATTTGAATATACTTGTCTGCTTATGTACTTTATTCAATGAGGTTTGAGCATATCTGTTTTTGTAGCGAGGCAGGACTTTTTGTATTTCGACCTCATTACTTCACTAACCTTGTCAATGTCTTGACTCTATTTTCTATTCATTTCACAACGTTTGGTGGTGAATAAGTGTGACTTTTCATGGAAAACACAAAATTGTTTGGGTGACCCCAAACTTTTCAGAATCAGAATCAGAAAACCTTTATTGTCATTCTACATAGAGCGGTAGTGTGTCTATATATATATAATATATATATATATAAATACGGCTGACTAGCTCAATCAGTAAGTGACATGACTTACAAACGGAAGACCCGGGTTCGATTCCCGGCAGGGGCACAATATGAGCAATGAGCGATTACCTTACCAACAGTCAGTGTGGGTCCTTAGGCAAGACCCTTAACGATACCGCCTACCTCAGAGATAATGAGAGTACAAGAAACGAAAGACATGCCGGCTCAGACGTCGCCCGGACAAACAAGGTCTGCGTCAGGTGCTGGGGAACCAGAGCACCCTGATGAAAAATGGGCTACTGGAACAAGACACAAATGGGCGAGATGCGAGAATAAGGATCTGTTGGAATGCTACTACTCCAGCAACCCGAGCGAGAGGGGTTACATGCGGAGAATGCGGGAACAATGGCAACTTCAATACCCACAGTCAACACTATCGGCCAAGCAACTAGTAGCTCAATGTTCCAATATCCATAAACGGCACCTGCTATCACACCTCGAGATTGATGAGATACAACACAAATGCCATAGCGAAGGCCAACCAGAGCACCAGGTCAGAGACGAGTTAAATCCATGTAAAAGCCCAGAGGTTGGGTACGAAACCCCAATAAGCACAATCAAGCTGAACGAGGCAGCAACTGACCTGAAGAACAAGATCACGGTGAGAATGAATGCTCGGGAACCTAGATACACACTGCAGAGGCTAAGTGAAGTACCCTCAGAAAGTCTCCTAGAAGATGTGAATGCAGCATTGACAACAATTCCTACGGCTACCATCACTGAAACCAATGAGCTGATATACACCTCAGCAGCAGTGATCCTAGAAATGCTTGGCTACAAGAAGAATGACCATATGCGACCACAACAGTGCCCACCATGGAAGAGAAGGCTGGAGGCCAAAATCAAGATAGCACGGAGAGAAGTGAGCCAAATGACAGAGGCCCAGAAAGGTGCAATGAAAAAGCAAGTTCCCAAGAAATACAGCCATATGCCCATACCTGAAGCACTCGAAACTGCCAAACAAAGACTCCAAGCCTTGGCCAGCCGCCTAAAGAGGTACACAAGAGAGAATGAAGCCAGACAAATAAACAGGTTGTTCACAACACAACCAGCGAAAGTGTACGCTCAGTGGCAGGGGAATAATAGCAGAGCAGACCCACCAAGGCTGGAAACTGAACAGTACTGGAAGGATATATGGGAGCGGGAGGCATCACATAAGAAGGATGCACAGTGGCTGGTGGCTCTGAGAAAGGACCACAGCAAGCTCCCTGAACAGAACCCAGTAACCATCACAGTGGCAGACATCCAGAGAAGAGTCTCAGGAATGAAAAACTGGACAGCATCAGGCCCTGACATGATCCACAGCTACTGGCTCAAGAAACTTACAACTCTCCATGAGCGCCTGGCAGCACAAATGAACCAGCTGCTAAGGGATGGGACTCACCCTGGATGGCTAACCCAAGGGCGTACGATCCTGATCCAGAAGGATCCATCAAAGGGTACAGTCCCATCCAACTACCGGCCAATCACCTGCCTCTCCACAACATGGAAGCTGATGTCGGACATAATATTAGATAAGATCAGCAGGCACATGGATCAATACATGAGCACTGCTCAGAAAGGGATTGGTAAAAATACCAGAGGAGCAAAACATCAACTCCTGGTGGATAGAACAGTCACCCAAGACTGCAGAACTAGACGTACCAACCTGAGCACTGCCTGGATTGATTACAAGAAAGCATATGACTCAATGCCACATACTTGGATCACTGAATGCTTGAGGCTGTACAACATCAATGGGACTCTGAGAACCTTCATCGCCAACTCGATGAAACAGTGGAAAACCACACTTGAAGCCAATGGCAAGCCACTTGCACACGTGACCATCAAATGTGGTATATACCAAGGAGACGCTCTGTCCCCAATGCTGTTCTGTATAGGACTGAACACCCTCAGCCAAATAATCAACAAGACGGGCTATGGATACCAACTCAGGAATGGGGCCACCATCAGCCACCTCCTCTACATGGATGACATAAAGCTGTACGCTAAGAACGAGCGGGACATTGACTCCCTGATCCACACTACCAGGATCTACAGCTCTGACATCGGAATGTCATTCGGACTTGAGAAATGTGGCCGCATGGTGACTAAAAGAGGAAAGGTAATCCACACAGAGGGGGTCTCACTCCCAGAAGGAACAATAGCAGACATTGAGGACAGCTACAAATACCTTGGAATTCCACAGGCAAATGGCAACCTTGACGAGGAAACAAGGAAAGCAGCCACAGCCAAATACCTCCATCGAGTAAGGCAAGTCCTAAGAAGTCAGCTCAATGGCAAGAACAAGTCCCTAGCCATTAACAGCTACGCCCTACCAGTAATCAGGTACCCTGCAGGAATCATACGGTGGCCAAAGGAAGATATACAGACCACAGATATCAAGACACGGAAGCTCCTAACCATGCATGGAGGGTTCCATCCCAAGTCCAGCACCCTGAGACTGTACACTAGCCGTAAAGAAGGAGGCCGAGGACTAGCGAGCGTGAGAGCCACGATCCAAGATGAAACATCCAAGATCCATAAGTACATCAGGGATAAGGCCCCAACGGATGACGTGCTCAGTGAATGTCTCAGACAATGGGCATCAAAGGAAGATGAGGTGCTGGAGGGACCATCATGGGAGGACAAGCCCCTACATGGGATGTACCACCGAAACATAGCTGAAGTAGCTGATATCCAGAAATCCTACCAATGGCTAGAAAGAGCTGGTCTGAAGGACAGCACAGAGGCACTGATCCTGGCTGCACAAGAACAGGGCTTGAGCACCAGAGCAATAGAGGCCCAAATCTACCACACCAGACAAGACCCCAGGTGTAGATTGTGCAAAGAAGGTCCTGAGACAATCCAGCACATAACTGCAGGGTGTAAGATGCTGGCAGGTAAAGCATACATGGAGCGCCATAACCAAGTAGCTGGAATAGTGTACAGGAACATCTGTGCAGAGTATGGACTGGAAGTCCCAAGATCCAAGTGGGAAACACCTCCAAAGGTGGTAGAGAATGACCAAGCCAAGATCCTCTGGGACTTCCAGATCCAGACAGACAGAATGGTAATGGCGAACCAACCGGACATTGTGGTGGTGGACAAAGAGCAGAGGAAAGCCGTTGTGGTTGACATAGCCATCCCAAATGATGGTAACATTAGGAAAAAGGAACATGAGAAACTTGAGAAATATCAAGAGCTCAGAGAAGAGCTGGAGAAGACCTGGAGAGTTAAGACTTCAGTGGTACCTGTGGTCATTGGAGCACTAGGGGTAGTAACCCCCAAACTGGAGGAGTGGCTGAAACAGATCCCAGGAAAAACATCTGACATCTCAGTCCAGAAAAGTGCAGTACTAGGAACAGCAAAGATACTGCGTAGAACCCTCAAGCTCCCAGGCCTCTGGTAGAGGATATATATATATATATATATACACACACACACACACACACACACACACACACACACACACACACACACACACGCACACACACACACACACACGCACACGCACACACACACACACACACACACACACACACACACACACACACACACACACACACACACACACACACACACACACACACACACACACATATATATACCCTGATTATAAGACGACACCCTCTTTTTCAAGACTCAAGTTTGAAAAAAGACTTTTTGAAGACCAAATTTAATTTTTATACAGAAAATAATTACAGTACATCTGAAATAAATAATTTTAAAAATATATTCGAGAGAAAATTATTTTGCCTCATTCAAATCATGCAAAAACTGTCTATCACATCTTAATATCTGAACATTTAAACATGTAAACTAAAGTGCGATCACATTTGTAAATGAATGGCTCCTGGTTTTTGAAATGTAAATAAACTAGTCTACTGTGATAAAACAACAAAACTGCATTAACCATCAAACTGAAGTCTAACTGTAACTGTAGTCTTGAAACAAACCTGAATAAGGAAAAACATTGCAATAAAATAATGCAAACTGGTTTAAACTTGAGAGTAGCTGAGATCTGTCACGTCAGAACATTACTCCTCACAAACATCCTCTGCCTCGCTGTGCCCAGTGTCACTGTCCTCACATTTTCTGTTATCTCTTCTCTTATTTTCTTCTTTTTTCTTTCTTACCGCTAGTTTTTATTTTTCTTCTTCGTGCTACCGCTATTTTTATTTTTATTCTTCGTGACAGGGGTTCGCTTTGGCCTAGGGCACAGGTGTCAAACTCAAGGCCCGGGAGCCAGATACAGCCTGCCACATCATTTTATGTGGCCCGCGAAGACTAATTGTGCATCAAATCCGTGTCTCATTACTAGAATTGCAAATTCTCTTCACTTTTAATAATATCTTTTTTTTTTAAATATTTGACCAGTTTTTACTTGTCTGATTTGAAAACGAGTTATTTGTCAGTTTGTTTTGTAGCTTTTACTACATATAATATGAGGTGCTCATACATTTATTTGGGTTGACAGTCATAATGGCCCTCCGAAAGAAGCTCTGACTACAATGCGGCCCGCGAAACAAATGAGTTTGACACCCCTGGCCTAGGGAGTTGTTCAGCATTTGCTTTAAAGCAGGGGTCACAAACACGATGCCCGCGGGCACCAGGTCGCCCGTGAGGACCGCATGAGTCGCCCACAGGACTGTTCTAAAATTAGCTCAAATAGCGGCAGTTGTCAGTGAGCTGCATCTATTTATTTTACAGTCAAACCTCGGTTTTCAAACGTCCTGGTTCTCGAACAAATCGGAATTCGAACAAAAAATTCGAGATTTTTTTGCTTCGTTTGTCGAACAAAATTCGGAGGTCGAACCTCACGAGGTGAGCCGGGAGGACCCGAGAAAACCCGACCGCGCAGCCCGGATACCGACTGACTCCGTTGTTATTGTATTTTCGTTACTTTGAGGATTGTATCAACCCCTCATCATGCCTCCAAAGAAAGCATCCTAAAACACAAAGACGCTCTTAAAGCAATGCGACAGTGAGCGCCCGACGTGCTGCGGTTGCACGATCGGACCAAATTAAGCTCCCTGCGCACTGAGGTCCACTTACATTTTGGAAAGTACATTAGGATTTTAAAAATATTTGCTAAATTTTAGCGACGGCTCTGTCACAATAATCTGACCAGAACGGTGCAGTTGCGCGGTCGGCGATGCGCTACAAGAGTAGCGCGTTCGGCGGTGCGCTGCAGTTGCGCGATCGGACAAAATTAAGCTCCCTGCACACTTAGGTCCACTTAAATTTTGGAAAGTACATCAAGACTTTAAAAATATTTTCTAAATTTCAGCGACGACTCTGTCACAATAATGCTACCAGCGTGGTGCAGTTGCGCGGTGGGCGACGCACTACGGTTGCGCGTTCGGCGGTGCGCTGCAGTTGCGCGATCGGACAAATATGCGCAAATGACAAAAATGCTTAAAAAAAGGCGTTTTTTTTTTTTTTTTTGTCTTGAAACGGATTACATTTTTTTCCATTATTTGTAATGGGAAAAATAGATTCGGAATTCGACCGATTCGCTTCTCAAACCGCCTTCTGGAACGGACTGTGGTCAAAAACCAAGGTTTGACTGTATTTTTGCTATTCTTGTTAAAATCACACTTACATGTGAACTGGAAATGACAATAATAACACATAGTGAAAGCCAAATTGAGCAAATTGGCTATTTCAGAAGTGCATGTCAAACTGGTAGCCCTTTGCCTTAAACAGTACCCAGGAAGTAGTTCTCGGTTTAAGACAGGTTGGTGACCCCTGCTTTAAAGATATCAAAGTCAAAGTCTGCTTTATTGTCAATTTCTTCACATGCCAAGACACACAAAGAAATCGAAATTACGTTCCCACTATCCCACGGTGACAAGACATAGTACCGTAATTTTCGGACTATAAGTCGCGTTTTTTCCCATAGTTTTGGGTGGGGGGGCGACTTATACTCAGGAGCGACTTACATATTTTTTTTTCACAAATTTTTACTTGATCATTAACACATCACTTACTTACAAGTATAGTTGACCACTTCACATGTTATTTTTAGTATAGTTGATCACTTCACATGCTTTTATATCTTTATCTTGAACATATTCAAAACATAAAAAATAGAGAAAAAATCAAATAAAGCAATTAACACTTTAAAGCGCCATATCCAAGTCCACTGTCTGCTGTATGCACACTTGCTCCATTTTTGCTCCTCTTATATTTATTATGTTATTTGTTTATTTATTATTTATTCATCACTCTTATTTATTCATTGTTTGTGCCTTCTTGTTTTTTTTGTGTTGTTTACTTGTATTACTTGCTCTAACCCAGGTTAAGAACCACTGTCTTAAAGGTTAGACGCATGTGATCGTTCATTTCTCTTGTTAGAAGACCCACTTACATCGTTAATGACTCCTGTACCACTGTAACCGACGTATGTGCACGAATGTAAAACAGGAAGTGGTATCGCCTGAAAACGGCCTTCAAAATAAATCACCCTACCTCAAATCAAAGCACGGCTGGATAACATAAATAACATGGAGAATTCTTAACACATACTGTAAATATATTTTTAGAACAACTTTTATTATAATTTTCTTTATAACAAGGTACAAGTGTAAATATGTTTTTAGAACTCTTTTATTATTGTTAAAAAAATATATATAACAAGGTACAACACTGTAAATATCTTTTTAGAACTCTTATTATTATAAAAAATAAAATTATAAAAAGGTACAAGTGTACGCACTGCAATTGTGTGGGCACTCCTTGCCTTCTGCTTGCGTGTGGGCAAGTTTCGTCCCATAATATCTCAATTTAGAAGTATTTTGATTTTTAATTTTTTTTTTTAATTTGGAAAAAAAATCTGCCATGTAGTGAAACCGCAATAAACGAACCGCGATGTAGTGAGGGCTTACTGTATATTTATGTGTCCTCAGTGTAGGCGATTTTGGGCTTATGGATCATTAGCTTCGCCTATCAAAGCACCATCACTGCTTGAGCGAGGCGCTCGCTTGCTACTCGCAGATTCCTAAATCAAGAGCACCATTTAGTCTGGACTATTGTCATTTACGCTTTATTTGTGTGCTTGGAAAAATAATAATTGCATGCCACTGGAGAAAGGAGTTCTTGTCCTCAGGCCCGAATGCTAATGTATGCTAATTGGTCCACAAGGTTAAGCGGAGACACTCTAACAGGTGTATTGTGTCGCAGCACACGCTAATAAGAAATGGTATCGAATGCATCCCTTTCATCAGCAGCGCTAACCACTTTTCTATGATTGGATACGCATTTAAATGTATACATTTCTGCCCAAGAGCGAAGGTGGTGTACACTTACCATGTGATTCATGTGATTTCTTTTCTCAAATCAAACAGCTTTATTCATGTTGTCATCACGGTGTGTTGTGCGTACAATTTTGAGTCGAGAGCTTCCTTTTGGAATGGGGCTGTAGTGTTGTGAGAAAGCGAAGAGCTGTGAACACTTTGTGGCTGGACTGTCAAACCAAGTAGCCCCGACAGGGCACATGGTGAAATTGGATACAAATGCATTCCTGTGCGGAACCACGTGCTCATTTGATGTTAGAATGTGTTGATTATCAAGCTGCCGCACAATATCTGGCTAATTTGAATCATACCTCTTTGTGATGTAACCATCCGTTGATGAGCATATAATCAAGCACGTGCCAAGTTTGATCCATCGTTAGTAACTGATTTTTCCTCCGTTATTAATAATAGAGCTGAGCCACAACCATGGGCCGGCAGAATCTTGAGATTGCTATAATCCTCCTTAAAGTAGAACGACAGTACTCTGAAATACTGCAGATTTGACGAGTTCCCAGGTGTCTTAATAAACGCTCTCTGCTATTCTTATGTTGGAATCCGTAAAGCATCTTGAGTTACCAAATATCTAACATCCACCCTGCTGAAAAACCTTCAGGGGGTGGCTTCGTCTTCCGCACATGCCGAGGACGGCTTTCGTTACCGGGACAACCAAACGGGGGCGGCGCTAAGGGACTGATATGTCGCGAAGGCTATCAAGTGTGGCCAATTTGGTTTCTAGCTTTCTATATTTAAACACGGGTTTGACATCTGAAGCTACAACTGTTCAACAAAACTAATTGCCAATCCATTAACTGTTACACCTCTAAAGCACTTTTTTTTTTCTTACCCCACCATCTCCCCTATTTAGTACAATAGCGTGGTTGCATTGCGGAGTCTGACAGCAAAAAAAATGGCTGCCGGCAGTCCTGACGCTCAAGGATAAAAAGTTTCCTAACAAGCGAGTGTAATGGTGGAGAGCGTTGAAGCTGGGCCGGGTGACACATGGATGCTGCAAATAAGGAGCAAGCTGTTGCAAGCCTTGTCGTCTCTGCACACGCAACAAAAAGTCATTGCACAAGGTACAAAGACACATCGAGTGACAAAGTTCCTCTTTTAATCATGACTTTATGCCAAGTGAGAACATAAGGCACATGCGGCCGTTTTCAATACAAATGCATTATCGTAAGCTGGAGGCCATCCCTTCTGACTGGACCAGAGGTGAGGTGCACTATGAAAATGTATCTGTGTCATTAGATTCTGAATTTACATTCAAATATCATGTCAATATTCAGCTGCAGGTGACGAGGAAAAGCCAGGCCAAAGCCACCGATGTAGCAGTTACCCGCCCTCAGTTAAGCAAGGGCGCTTAAAAGGCAGTCGGATGCTGCTGCCTCTGCTGCTTCGGTGCCTCTCAAAGTCACATACATTGCAAATGTGTACATATGTGTGTAGAACAACAAAGTGACGTCAAAGTGACGTGACGTTTATTGGTTTACAGAGATGCGAAGTTGATTGGGTTACAGTGATGTGAAGTTGATTGGTTTACAGCAGGGGTGTGAAACTCATTTTTTTCGCGGGCCGCATTGTAGTCATAACTTCTTTCGGAGGACTATTATGACTGTCAACCCAAATCAATGTATGAGCACCTCATATTATAGACAGTAAAAGCTACAAAACAAACTGACAAATAACTCGTTTTCAATTCAGACGAGTAAAAACTGGTCAAATTTTAAAAAGATATATATTAATAAAAGTGAAGATTTTTTGTGAGAATTTTAGTAATGACACACGAATTTGTCTTCGCGGGCCACACCAAATGAATTGCCGTATCTGGCCCCCGGGCCTTGAGTTTGACACCTATGATTTAAACCCTAGTTTGAAACCCTAACTCTAGTATGAACCCTAGTTTAAAACCCTAGACCGAGCTTTAAACCCTACTTTGAAACTCTAACCCTAGCATTAAACCCTACTTTGAAACCGTAACCCTAGCTTTAAACCCTATTTTGAAACCCTAACCCTAGTATGAAACCCTACTTTGAAGCCCTAACCCTACTTTGAAACCCTAACTCTAGTATAAAACCCTGCTTTGAAAAAAGCTTAGTTTGAAACCCTAGTTTGAAATCCTAACCATAGCTTTAAACCCATGTTTGAAACCTTAACCCTAGCTTTGAACCCTACTTTGAAACCCTAACTCTAGTATGAAACCCTACTTTGAAACCCTAACCCTAGATTTAAACCAGTGGTGTCAAACTCTTTTTTTTCGCAGGCCGCATTGTAGTCATAGCTTCTTTTGGAAGGGTTATGACTGTCAACCCAAATAAATGTATGAGCACCTCATATTATATACAGTAAAAGCTTCAAAACAAATTGAAAAATAACTCGTTTTCAAATCAGACGAGTAAAAACTGGTCAAATATTTAAAAAAAAAAAGATATTAAAAGTGAAGACAATTTGCAATTCTAGTAATGACACACAAATTTGATGCACGATTTGTCTTTGCGGGCCACATAAAACGATGTGGCGGGCCAAATCTGGCCCCCGGGCCTTGAGTTTGACAGTTTTGGTTTACAGTGTAAACCAATCAACTTTGAGAACTCAAATGTGGCTGAGAGGAGTCTTGTGGGAGGGTCGCTTTTCTTGGGACATTTGTCGTTTGTCTCCTGCTGCCTTTGGACGCCCAACCGACCTTTGGCTCTTGGGCCATCCGCCGCGACACGTTTGCATAGAAGATATTGACCCTTTGAGCTCACTTGTCAAAGAGATGAGTAAGTGTGCATGTGTGTGTGCTTTTGTTTGTGTCTATGTGCGGTGACCTCATGGGGACTCAGACCTTGTGTCTTGCTCTCTCTCTCAGCTACTGTATCTTTAACTTCTGGTTTTTGAAGGAGTCCACATGGACATTGACTGTGCATGTCAAAAATACAATAGCAATTGTTTTATCAAATGACTAGTTGCTTCTGTCCCACCTTTTCGCTCTTTTGGCTCTGATTTTGTGGTGTTGAGAGAAAGTCTTTGCACCATGAATAAGTTTCAGAACACTCGTTAGTCAATATCCGAGGCACATGTTGACAAGGCAGTGCTTGCCAGTCAGTGTCAGAACATATTTAGAGACACAATTGACTGGTCAAGTGCTAAACGGTATTTGTAGTAGAAGTGTTTCAAACGTAGATTCTGCAGCTTATGTAATCACATCATTAGCGTGCAAGCAAAAATCAATACAGAGAATTGCCACTTTTTCTTAGTTGATGTGTTAGTCGGAACGCTAACATTGGACACATGGAACAAGGACATCATTCTGCACATCTTGACAGTCTTCACGGTTTTATGAAACAGGAAGAATATATCAGCGTTTACTTCTGCATGCTTATTTTGAAAACAGCTAATAAAATCAGACGACCGATAAATTGGTCAGGCATGAGTGGAGTGGGGGGCCGAATAAATGAATACAAATGATGAACTGCGATAAAGCAGGGTTCGCACCTCATTTTTTTGCTTCTATATAGTAACTGTAGATACTTTTTTTATCCTGCCTCATGAGCTCACTGGTGTGTCAGAAGGGAAAATGGAAATGTTATCACGGGGCATTAGAAGTGTTTAAAGCCCTGGCAGAATGTCATCTTTGCTGCGGGCGGATGGGCTGATAACCTTTCGCGGCCGAAAGCAGTCGCTTCTCTCTTCTCTTCTCAGCACTTAAAGACTTGCAGGCAAATGTTCAATCTCCTACTTAAAGACCCCAAAAAGGCAGCAAAAGGAGGCAAGCCGAAAGGACACTCCCAACTGGGCGGACGGCTGAGTGGGGAATGTTGTTTTCATCAAATGTGAGCGAATGTCAGCACTTATTTTCATACCTTTACACTCCGTCAAGCTGAACCGAATATGTTTGATTTGTCCCGTTGGCACAACAAGAAATTTTCACCTCCAACTGCTGTATT
Organism: Syngnathus scovelli; assembly: GCF_024217435.2. Classification (NCBI taxonomy): domain Eukaryota; kingdom Metazoa; phylum Chordata; class Actinopteri; order Syngnathiformes; family Syngnathidae; genus Syngnathus; species Syngnathus scovelli. Next base: position 14,257,617 of record NC_090858.1, read on the forward strand.
GGTATTTTGATACTTTGTGGAATCAATTTGTATTTGCTTCCCAAAGGAACCATAATAACTCGAGAACTAGGTTACTGTGTCTCAAACCAAGAGACCATGACCTATGTATCACATCTCCGCTCCTCGTTGGCGTCGATCGCCACACAGAGTGGAACTCATCCACGCCTCCTCTCGTAGCCGCGTGTCACATCGTTGTCATGGTGTCCGTTCGTGCGTCTGTGCACTCACCCCTCCCTGCTTGTGTCCGTAATCATCACCTGCTCCTCATTACCCGTCTTGTATTTAAGTCCTGTCTGCGTGTCACTCCATGTCGGATCGTCCTGTTGTCCTTCCTGTTCGTCCGTCCTGGTTTCTTGTTTGCCCTGTCAGTTCCTGTTTTCCTGTTTGCCTTCCTGTTTGTTCCTGACTGTTAATCCTACTATGTTCTCCTGCCTGCTTGTTCCCCTCATCCTCTCCTCCACCACCCTTTTCCCTTCAACAAACCCTGAGAGAATATTTCAATGCACCAGGCTTTGATGTCTATTCATATGCAAATGAGTTAGGGGTCATAAAATTTTATGACCTTTTTATGACTTGTTATGGTATCATAAATCACCCTCTTTTGAATTGTGGCGGGGTTGGGGGCATCAAGATGGCGCCAGTCGTGACGGCGCCATCTTTGACTGTCGCCATTTTGGTTTGCTGGCGCCATTTTTTAAGATGTGGATATGTATGGGCATGTATTTTTATGAATCAAAACAGGTGCAGCACCTGAGCTAGCTTTGCTATCAGCCCTCTGAGCTACCTTTGCTTCCGGCCCGTACGTGTGAGATTGAAGGGAGCCTTTTTGTTGAGAAGCCGAAGGGGAGGGGGTGTTTGTGTCAGAGTGGGGGGGTCACGAGAGGGAGGGGGTGTTTGTGACAGAGGCGGCATTACAGGTGCCAAAAGTTATCTAAAAGAGAAAAAATCAAGGTGTTGTCGCTTATAATTTGAGAAACAATAGCTCAGCCAAAGTTATCTGAAAGCGAGAGACGCATGTAATTTGGCAAACATTACTTTAGAGGATCAAGGGTTTTTTTTGTTGAGAAAATCATTGAAGTGTCGTTAGCATGCTGCCACAGGTATCTGAAAGATAAAAAAAAGCAAGGTGTTGATGCATAATTTGACAAACAATAGTGGAGTCGGCATTACTGGGGCCAAGTGGAACCGTTTAACTTTGGAGGGAGACAGATGAAGGCCTCTGTTTTTATGAAGGTTGTCTAAGTTTAAAACATATCCTGATTTAAAAAAAAAAAAAAAAACACGTGATACACAGAGGTGTGGTTTGAGAGAGGGGGCTGGACCTGTTGTTCATATATTACGCCAGAGTATTGTGCTGCTAGTTCATAGAAAAGAGCTAAGCTAAAGCTGTGGTGTTAAACTGCAAACCTGAAGCTCAAATCATAATAGCAGAAACGCCGGTCAGTATCCATCTTTGCCGTAAAGGCCCTGATGGTTTGCTAGATGCCCCTAGGAAGAAACAAATGTATCTAAGGCGTATGCAACAAAGGCCTACAGAAAAACTTGAGCGGAGCTGGCATCTAACACCAGAGACTCTATGAGGATTTAAATTTTTTTACGAAACTAGTGAGTTGTCTTTCTTTATGAGAAACCAAGAGAGCTCTGGATCAAACAACAGCAACTATGAGCAAGCCGGTGCGTATGGTACTCTGAACTCGAATGACTGGGGTGTTTTAAATCAACTCCTGCCAGAGGTTTTGAGTGAATTTCTCAATGAATACGGGTTAGAAGGTGAGCTGAATGCAACTTGGATTTCAAAAATCACAGCCGGCGGGAGATGTTTTTTCCGGCTGAAAGTTTCTCCTCAAACTGTTGATGGGGCATAAGATAGAGAGCTCATCGATCTAATGTTTCTAAAACTTGAAGTGTTTAACAGCGAATGTGGACTTTTCCAGACAATTTTGAATATACCATTAACAATGTGGTATGAAAAGATGCAAGCATATGGGGAGAGTATTACGGGGCCTTTTCTATCAAGCCGTGTCTGGACAAACGTCGTCGGAGTGAAACGTAAACTGGATTTAGATTAACCCTTACTAAAAAATTAAGTTTAAACTACTTCTTCTCAACACACTAGACTGTTCCTCCTTGCCCCCCTCTTTTTCTCACCTGCAGTCACAGAAAGGTGGGGTTATAGTCATTAGCATAACTATCTAAATTGTATAAGAGCGGGCTTGCAGACGTCTCTTTCACACACGCACGCACAAGAGAAAGAAGATGGCTCAAAAAATGCTTGCCAGAAGACTTTTACCACGTTTTGTACCTATGGGCAATGAGCCGGGCATCACGTTCTGGTCCACCCCTGACAACTCTGATGCAGAGTCAGATGGTGCTGACGATGGGAACACAGCTTTCGTAGCGTCGCCACGACCGACCGCGGCTGCTGAACAACTGGAACCAACACCAGCGAGGCCTGAGACATGGGCGGAAAGGTTTGAGATTCTTCCACTACCTACACCCGACCCGAGCGAATGCATGTCACCGATCTGCCTCGACGATCTGCAACCCGATTCTCTCTATGGAGCTTTGCCATCAACTTTTGACGTGTTTGAAACCCCTGAAACCTCGGGGCAGCAACAGCAGGAGGAGCAGCATGAACCGTGGTCCTCGTCACGAGCCATCGAATTGTTTGATGACGCCTGCGCACGCTATACTGAAAATGGCATGGATTTGCCATGCTTGTTTGCTGCCGACATTAGAGTCTTACTCAGAGAGACAGAAGCGGAGGTACCCGGTGATTTTGAGGAGGCTGACGACACGATCGTTGACAATGACACTCCGATGGTCCTTGAGTTTGGGGCCGCTTCTCCGATGACCTCGACGCCTGTGAGAATCAACACACAGCAGGACACAGAGTATAATATGACGATAGAGCCTCTTAAATGGTTGGTGATTGAAGACTACACACGCCTGAAGCTGATGGTGGTTCATCTTTTGTATGATGCCTTAATGAAGCATGCTAAATCTAAGTGTGACGGATGTGCTCTTGATGATCTTAGCCAAATGCACCATACGTGCCTGTATGTTGAGGATCGAAACTTTTATTTATACGCAAATTACGAAGCAGTGACGGCTGAGCTGTGCAATGCTGACTTCCTTCACACGTTGTCGACAATGTTTTTCTATTTTAAAACCTCTGCATCGCTTATAAACATTCACAATTCTGTTTCTGCCATTCTACATGACCTAGCTCATGGGGGCAAGATCTTTACACGGCTCCGTGCGATAAAAACAGAAGCGCGTGACACTGTTCTGAGTAGCAACGAAGTCGCTCTATTATTTAGAACGTTTGGAAAAACACAATGGGTGGTTTTGTGAAAAAAATGTGGAGCCAATTGATGACTTTCCTAACAGTACAGGGGGGCAGCTAAAGAAGTTTAAAACTCTAATAGGGTCCAAAGTAACACCATCTATGTTATCTTCATTCATGCGTTATGTCAAACCTTAGGATTTATAGAAAAACATTTTTTTACCATGTGTTTACTTTTACCATGTTTTATACTTATGTTTATTAGTAATGTTTTTTTAAGAAGTAGTTTGATTTTTTCTGTAATAAACTATTGTGACCGTAAAAGTGACTGTTTCTCTGTGTTTATTCAATTCAAAATCGCAAGATATCATACCATCCATCCATCCATCCATCCATCCATCCATCCATCCATCCATCCATCCATCCATCCATCCATCCATCCATCCATCCATCCATCCATCCATCCATCCATCCATCCATCCATCCATCCATCCATCCATCCATCCATCCATCCATCCATCCATCCATCCATCCATCCATCCATCCATCCATCCATCCATCCATCCATCCATTTACTGAACCGCATAGTCCCCACGGGGGTCGCGGGCGTGCTGGAGCCTATCCCAGCCGTCATCGGGCAGTAGGCGGGGGACACCCTGAACTGGTTGCCAGCCAATCGCAGGGCACACAGAGACAGACAACCAATCGCACTCACACTCACACCTAGGGACAATTTGGAGTCTTCAATCGGCCTACCAAGCATGTTTTTGGATATCATACCTGTTTGTTTTATTCAAAGTCAAAGTCAAAGTCAAAGTCAGCTTTATTGTCAATTTCTCCACATGCCAAAGACACACAAAGAAACCGAAATTTCGTTCCCCCCTGTCCCACGGTGACAAGACATGGCTCACAACAGACAAACAAGTAACAAGTATAACAAAAGCGTGCTGAATAAATAATGAATAAATAACACAACAATAAATAAATAAATAAGAGGAGCAGAAAAAAAAAGGAGCAAGTGCGCGTACAGCAGACATTCCCGAAAATAGCGCAACAGTGCCACACGCTACGCAGAAGGGGGTAGCGAGTTCAGGGCCCTAACAGCCTGGGGAAAGAAGCTGTTGGCAAGTCTGGTGGTGCGGGAGCGCAGGCTCCTGTACCTCTTCCCAGAGGGCAGAAGGTCAAACAAAGAGTGAGCCGGGTGACTCACATCTCTGGCAATCGAGGTTGCCTTGCGGGCAAGATGGGAGGTGTAAATGTCCTTCAGGGAGGGGAGCGAAGCACCAATAATCTTACCAGCCGTATTCACTATGCGCTGCAGGGCCTTCAAGTTCTGTTCAGTGCAGTTACCACCCCAGACAGCGATGCAACTGGTGATGACGCTCTCAATAGTGCCACGGTAGAATGTAGACAGGACTGCCTGAGGAGCACATGCACGCCTGAGCTTCCGCAGGAAGTACAGGCGGCGCTGAGCTTTCTTTGCCAGTGACGAGGTGTTTGCGGACCAGGAGAGGTCCTCACTGATGTGCACCCCCAGGAACTTGGTGCAGCTCACCCTCTCCACCACAGCACCATCGATGATCAACGGTAGGTGTGTTGTGTGACCCTTCCGGAAGTCAACAATGATTTCCTTGGTCTTATTAACGTTCAGCAGGAGGTTGTTGTCCCTGCACCACGTGGTCAGAAGGTCAACCTCCGACCTGTACCGAGTCTCGTCGCCCTTTGTGATGAGACCCACCAGAGTCGTGTCGTCAGCAAACTTCACTATGCGGTTGTCGCTGTAGGTCGCAGTGCAGTCATGCGTCAGCAGGGTGAAGAGTAATGGACTGAGCACGCAGCCCTGGGGGGCCCCCGTGCTCAGCGTGATGCTGGCGGAGATTTTGTCGCCAACACGCACCACCTGAGGCCTCTGACAGAGGAAGTCCAGTATCCAGTTGCAGAGGGAGGTACTGAGGCCCAGCTCGTCGAGTTTGCAGATGAGTTGCTGCGGCACAATGGTGTTGAAGGCAGAGCTGAAGTCCACAAACAGCAACCTCACATATGAGTCCTTTCTCTCCAGATGGGTGAGGGCCGAGTGGAGGGCAGAGCAGATGGCATCCTCAGAGGACCGCTTGGCACGGTACGCAAACTGGAAAGGGTCAATGGTGGGGGGGAGAACGGACTTGATGTGCTCCATGACCAGCCGCTCAAAGCACTTCATGATGATGGGCGTCAGTGCCACAGGGCGGTAGTCATTGAAGCAGGACGGTGCAGGTTTCTTCGGCACAGGAACGATGGTGGCAGCCTTGAAACACGAGGGGACGATGGCCTGCTGCAGGGAAACGTTAAAGATGTCCGTGAAGACACCCGACAGCTCCCCAGCGCAGTCCTTCAGCGCTCGACCCGGGATGTTGTCAGGGCCCGCCGCCTTACGGGTGTCAATAGCGGCAAGCACCCTCCTCACACCGTCGGCAGAGAGGCGCAGGGGCTGCTCGTGTGGGGGGGGAGTGGTCTCCAGCGGGCAAGTGCTGTTCTGGGTGTCGAAGCGAGCAAAGAAGCGGTTCAGATCGTTCAGCAGACGGACGTCGCCCTCACAGCTCCTCGGCGCGGGCTTGTAGTCCGTGATGGTCTGAATGCCCCGCCAAAGGCTACGTGCGTCCTTGCTGTCCTTGAAGTGGGTGGAGACCTTGCACGAGAACGCCTTCTTCGCTTCTTTGATGCCTCGGGACAGGTCGGCCCTCGCTGTCCTCAAGCCAGCCTCATCCCCCGCTCTGAAAGCCTTGTCTCTGGCCCTCAACAGTCTGAGGACAGCCCCTGTCAGCCACGGCTTCCAGTTTGCGCGAGTGACGACGGATTTCGAGCAAGTCACATCATCGATGCACTTCGTGATGTAAGAGGTAACAGAGTCAGTATACTCCTCTATGTCCGTCCAATCGTTGTAGGTGGCTGCCTGCTTAAACAAGTCCCAGTCAGTGGTGTCGAAGCAGTCACAAAGTGCATCGGAGGCACCCTCAGGCCACACTCGAACCTGCCTCCGAACCGGCCTGGATGCCTTTACCAATTGTCTGTATGCGGGCAAAAGCAAAACGGTGAGATGGTCAGAAAGCCCCAGATGGGGGAGGGGGGTGGCTTTGAAAGCTCCCTTTTGCGCCGAGTAGACTAGGTCCAGGAAGCTGTCGCCACGTGTCGGAAAAGGAACATGCTGGTGAAGCCTCGGGAAAACAGACTTCAGGTTGGCATGATTGAAGTCTCCAGCGAAGATGGTGAAACCGTCAGGGTGCGCTGTTTGCTGTTCACTGACAGCCTGGTACAGTTCACCAAGCGCCGCGATCCTGTCTCCTTCGATGTTGGAAGGCGGGATGTATACCGCGACTAGCAGAATCGCGGTAAATTCCCTCGGCAGATAAAAAGGACGGCACTTAATGATCACAAACTCCACAAGCGGCGAGCAGTGCTTACATACCACCACAGAGTCCCGGCGCCATTCTTCTCGGATGTAGACGCATATTCCACCTCCACGCGACTTTCCCCCTCGTACAATGGCACGGTCCGCCCGATAGCACGCTAGCCGCTCCAGGTGCACTGCAGAGTCCGGAATGTTGTCACTCAACCAGGTCTCGGTGAACATGAGCACACAGCAGTTCCGCACCGTCCGGTTCGTAGACCTCAGCAGGCGAACGTAATCCATTTTGTTGTCCAGCGATCGAACATTCGCCAGAAGAATGGAGGGCACCGCCGGTCGCGCTGGGTTGGCCGCCAGCCTGGCCCGGACGCCTCCGCGCTTGCCCCTCTTCTGCCTCCTCGCACACCGTTTCCGACGGCTCCCAACCGGGGGAGGAATAGCGGGTGAGGTCGGCGACGTTTCAGGACGTAGCAGTCCGAGCGCCTTTAATGTCGACGCTTCAAAGTCCAGAACGCCGCAAAACCCACTTCTGCCGATGTCAAGCAGAACCTGCCTGCTGTACTTGTAGCACGGACGAGACGAACACACAAGACTGTCGGACGAACACTCATTAGACGAACAAATCACCGTACCGACGGGACAGAGAGTGGCCGCTGCGTGTGCACGCGCCGCCATCTTGAATTCATTACATTATTATTATTAACATTACACTACATTACATTATACATTACATTATTAACAGCGTCACAATCTGATATCCATTAGAACTTACCTAACAATGGGTGGCGATAGGTGTCTTCAGAGACTCTATTATTGTGCTAAGAATCCAGCTAGTTTTGGGGGAGAGAGACGTCTACACAAAGCAGCGGTTATTAGCTGTAAAAACACTAACATTAGAAAAGTGAAAGCTTTTTTATCCGATCAGGACGCGTACACTTTACACAAACCAGCCAGAATAACTTTTCCTAGAAATAAAGTTTTTGTTCGAGGTCCTATGAGACAATTCCAAGCAGATTTATGCGATATGCAATCACTAGCACGCTATAACGATGGATATAAATATTTACTAACCGTAATCGATATCTTCTCGAAACATGCATATGTACGCGTTTTGAAAGCTAAAACAGGTACACAGGTCACCAAAGCATTTGAAGATATCCTATCAGTTAGCGGTTCACCATTACGCCTTCAAACAGATAAAGGGGCGGAGTTTTTTAACAAACATTTCCAGAAATTAATGAGAAAGTACAATATTACACATTTTTCCACCGTCTCAGACACTAAAGCGCAAACAATCGAAAGGTTCAACAAAACGTTGAAAACACGAATGTGGAGGTATTTCACAGCTAAGAACACACAACGATACGTGGATGTAATTCAGGATTTTATTGTCAGTTATAACGACAGTTTTCACAGCAGTATAAAAATAACACCGAACGCTGTAAACGAAGGGAATAAGGATACCGTTTTCACCAACCTGTACGCCAAAAATCCTTTCCGACGGGGGTACAAGTTCCGGTTCGCACCGGGTGAAACTGTGAGAATTTCCAAAATAAAAGGCAATTTTGAAAAAGGTTATTTACAAAATTACACGGATGAAATTTTCAGAATAAGACAACGTCTCCACCGTGTTCCTTCCGTCTATAAAATATCGGACTTGGATGGTATGCCTGTAGAAGGTAGCTTTTACGAAGCGGAATTACAAAAAGTAAAAATAAAAAAAAGAGGGGACAGCCCTTCTACAACACGCACCACTCAAACAGCAGGGGGCCTGTAAACTGCCGTGGTAACTGTATCTACAAAAGACGGTTACAAGAATGTTTTAAGATTATACATGCTCTTACAGATTTAGCCGAATCAAAATAGGTTTGTGTTGTTTCAGTTGTGTTTTGTAAAAGAAAATATAATGGATCATCCAAACCTTACGTCAACGGAGTCAGATTTCTTAGCAAACATTGATGAAATAGATTTGCCGTCATTTAGCGGGACAAGCCAAAGAAGTGACACACCAGAGCTAGATTTATCAAACGTTAACAATGTGTGTACGAGTCAAATAACAGATTTGCTCAACAATGTGAGCACGGCTTTGTCAGAGGGGGAGAGACCAGACAGTCCTGCTATTCTCACCCATTTACAAGCTGTCATAGATGAATTGAACAATCAAAGTATGAATGAAGGTGGACAGAGTCCGACACAAATCCCGTCACAATTGCTAAACATGATAGCAGAATTAAACAACCAAGCTAATGGCAACAACGGGCGTATCAGTCCTGACATTCCTGTCCAGTTGCTAAACATCATCCAAAATCTAAATACACAGCCTCTGGTTGACCCGTTGACCGCTAACACTGTCGATTCATCACCGGTTGCTATTGACGACGTTCCGCCGATATTTCAGCCTAACAACTGCTCTGTTATAATTGATCACGAAATAGACGTTATTGATGACAACACACCAGCATTTCAACACACGCCCCAGCAATCTAACAACGGTTCTGTATTAGCTGACCAACGCGGCGGTTCTATTGTAATCAATAAGCCGCATTTCAATAATGTAGAGGTAAGGTGACAGTTAAATATGCCATCGCAACAGAACATTAATGATTTTGCAACCTTCTACCTCCAGATTGAAGATAAAATAGATGATGTCATGCAAGAGGTAGCTAGCAGGGCGCAAACAGGTGATGTAATTCAGATAGAGCTAGTGGGTGGTAACGATAGAGCTCACATCTACCAGCAAACTAGTGATATAAACTCTATCAGAGATAATGTATCAAACATGCTTGAACGTTTAGCCCAATCAAATACAGAGCTTCTGGCTGATGAGGGCTTAGAGCTCATTGTACAAATAGTCACTCCATTGCGTGGTGGAATGCGTCGCAGGCTGTTGAACACTACCAACAGAGAGATTTTGAGGTTAAAAAAACGACACCTACACATACCTCGTAATAAAGACAATAATTTGTGTTTCGCTCTCTCACTAACCTATCTGCTAAATGACACACTTACAACAAAACAGGCCACAAGACAAGCGCGGCTCTTACATGAGAGTGTAGGATTGGATTGTCAAACACCTGTGAGTCTGGGCGATGTCCATAAATTTGAGAAAGTCCTCAAACGGAAAATAACTGTAATGTATCGAAAAGAGGACTGCCGCCCCATGACCTTTTTCGACACGCGTTACCCCAAAACAGATAACGATACCTTATTTGTCTTAAACCTTGAGGGTCATTATTACGGCGTGAAAGCGATTGAGGCATTTGTTGGCCATGCATTCTTTTGCAGGGATTGTTACAAAGGGCATGAGAATTGGCAACAGCACCAGTGTGAAGGACACTGTGGCGTTTGTCTTGATCCATGCTGTAAACAGCGACGGTTTAAACCTGTCATCTGCCCCGAGTGTAACGAATCTTGTCGTAATGAGGAATGCTTTACCAAACATAAAGAGTCTCGATCAATGAATCGTGTGAGCAACTGCACTTCATACAAAAAATGCTTGGAGTGTGGTCTTCACTATTATGTGAAAGCTGATGGTACCGGTGCTAAACATCGTTGCCCCGTTAAAAAATGCACAGTGTGTGATGAGATCTTAAATCAAGATGACGCCTTGTTGAACCCCCACATGTGCTACATTCAGCCCATCAAACCTCAACCACCGTGCAAAAATGTAGTCTACTACGATTTCGAAACTTATGTAGATTCAGAGGGTTTACACAAACCTTTTCTCATCTGTTGCAAATCAAATAGACTGGCGAAGCATTGGTATGGCACAGATTGTGTTGATGAATTTCTCAGATTTTTCCGAAGGCCACGGTTTAAACAAACTACGTTTGTTGCATATAATGCGAGAGGTTTTGATTCATACATACTGATAAGGAGAATGCTTGAATTAGGTCTCAAACTTGACATTCTGATGCAAGGGAGTAAAGTTCTATCATTTGTCGATTTAGACACAAAATCTCGATTCATAGACTCTCTCTCATTCTTGACGATGCTTCTAAGCGCAATGCCTAAGGCCCTGGAGTTTGAAGACAAATCAAAGGGTTACTTCCCACACAAATTCAGCTCTTTAGAGCATCTAAACTATGTAGGGTCTCACCCTGACCCCACGTACTACGGCACCGAGCGAATGTCACCCTCCCAGCGATCAAAGTTTGACGAGTGGTATGCCAAAGAAGCTAGCAATGTGTTTGATTTTGCTAAACAGGCAATAGCCTACTGCGAGAATGATGTTGATCTCCTAATGCAAGGGTGTGAAAAATTCAGGAGTGAGTTTTTTGAGGCCACCGGAACAGATCCATTCAATGCGGTAACAATTGCGTCGGCGTGCATGAAAGTTTTTCAAGCTAATTTTCTAACCCCTCAAACGCTAGCCATTACACCATCAGACAACTATATGCGTCAGCACAAAGCTTTCTTGCACGATTCTATTCAGTACATGCAATGGATCATGCACAGCCAAAATATCCAAATTAGACATGCATTGAACGGTGGTGAAGTTAGGATAGACAACTACTTTGTAGATGGTTATTGTGAAATTGGGGGCGTAAAAATAGTGTTTGAGTATTTTGGTTGTTATCACCACGGCTGCGCAGAATGCTTCGACCTCTCTAAAATATGCCCGACAACCAAACGCCCTTTTCAGGAGAGGTTTGATAAAACACAAAAGAAAATTCAGGATCTACAGCTTAGACAGGATGTGTACCTTGTAATTATGTGGGAGCATGAATGGTTGCAAATAAAAAAGATGGACATAGAGGTGAAGGAATTCCTTAAAAAAACCAAATTTCCTACACCGCTCAAACTGAGGCAGGCTCTTTTTGGGGGCCGAACAAACGCATTTGTTTTAAGATACACGGCAGGGCCGAACGAGCGTGTGTTGTATGTTGATGTGACATCATTATATCCTTTCATCAACAGTACAGGTACCTACCCCATCGGTCATCCAATGATTATCCACGGTGATTTTAAAGACCCTAGGTCGTATTTCGGTTTCATCAGCGCCACAGTCAACCCACCCCGTGGTTTGTATTTTCCTGTTCTACCGTTCAAAACAGCTAAAGGTAAACTCGTCTTCACACTGTGCCGCACATGTGCCGAGTGTAACAACCAGCAGACGGCTTGTACACATAGTGATGAGCAAAGATCGTTAACAGGGGTTTGGACAACCCCTGAATTTGTTAAGGCACTTGATCTCGGGTACACGGTTGCAGAAATTACAGAAGTGTGGCATTACACAAGAACGAGCGACACAATTTTCCGTGATTACATGCGAACATTTTTAAAAGGTAAACAAGAATCTTCAGGTTATCCGGCTCACGTGGTCAACCAGGCTGACAGAGAAAGATACATAGAAGGGTATGCCATTCATCAGGGTATCCAACTCGACCCTTCCAAAATTGCTGTAAACCCTGGCAAAAGGCAAGTGTCAAAACTCTGTTTTAACAATCTGTGGGGAAAACTCGCGCAACGTGACAACATGACAAACACAAAAATTGTGACAAAATCAGAGGATTTTTTTGAACTTTTGTTTTCAGGTCTGTACAATGTGAAATTCTTCCATTTTATCAATGAGAAGCTCTCAATTGTGCAGTATTGTATCAACATAAACAATGAGATCCCTGCCTCAAAAACATCAAACGTGGCTGCAGCGTGTTTCACAACAGCCTATGCATGCCTAAAAATGTACAGCTATTTAGAAATTTTACAGAGGCGTGTCCTTTACACCGATACAGACAGCCTCGTGTACACTGGGAAGCCAGGTGAAAGTGTTCTCCCTCTAGGGGATTATCTGGGTGATTTGACAGATGAGCTTTCGAACGACAGCATTTTAGAATTTGTCTCAGCCGGCCCCAAAACATACGCTTATAAAACACGAGGGTCATCTCAGACGGTCATGAAGGTAAAGGGTATCACACAAAGTCACGAAAGCGGTCAGAGCATCAATCTCGATAGCATGCTCAGTTTGGTTCAAGGGTACATCGATACAGCAGGTGCAACCTCAGATGTGCTATACGCTCCCCAACATAATATCGTTCGCGATAAGAGAGGGTTTCATCTCAGAAACATGTCATTTTCCAAGCGGCTTCGTGTGGTGTACGATAAAAGAAGGCTGCTAGAGCGAGGCACCACTGAACCGTTTGGCTACTGATATCCATACGTGTGTCTGTGTGTGGAAATGGCTTTTAATCAGATTGAATTCGACCCCAGATTATAACTTCCTTTTTCATCTCTAGTAGCAGGGCCTTCAGGTTGTGGCAAGACTTTCTTTGTAAAAAATGTATTGCAAAATCCTGAACATGTTGTGAGAAAAAAACCTGATAATATTGTCTGGGTTTATACTTCATATCAGCCAATGTACGATGAGCTCAAAAACCTGAATAAAGACATTGTTTTTATCAAGGGGCTGCCTGAATCTTTTGATGACGAGAAGCTGTTCCCGCCACAGCAGCACCATCTACTGATTTTGGATGACGTCATCTTCCAAGCTTCGGATAACCCTGAAGTGGTCCGAATATTCACCCAATACAGACATCATAAAAATTTAAGCGTTATAACGCTAACGCAGAATGTATTCCATCAGGGCAAATTTAGCCGTACTATTAGTTTAAACAGTAATTATTTGATTTTGTTCAAAAACCCCCGCGATAAACTGCAGGTGAGTGTCCTGGCGAATCAAATTTCTCCCAGCAACCGGAAGTTTTTCCTGGAATGCTTTGAAGATGCTACAAGAGAGCCGCATGGGTATTTACTGGTAGATTTGACACTTTCATGCCCAGAACAATATAGACTACGTACAGGTGTACTACATAACCAGTGGCCTGTCGTTTATATACCCAAACAATAAAACGATGACGAAGCTTTTAAAAACAAATGCACCGTTACTCAAATCTCTGTTTACATCCAAACCGGCCAAACGTAAGCATTTGCTACTCAGAGGCCCCAGTAGTTTGGTGAAAGCATTATGTGAGATTGCTCTAAATCTTCTTAAAGGACATGTACCCTTAAAATCAAAACTTTACAAGAGACTTAAAAAGCAAAAGAAAAATATCCGCTTTTTGGCTGATAAGAAAAATACTTTGAAGAAGAAAAGAGCTGTGTTAGTTCAGAAAGGTGGTTTTATATTGCCGTTACTGGCCGCTTTCGCACCTGTTCTCGGAAGTGTCATTAGTGGCTTCATGAACAAAGCATAAAATGAGTTTGAAAACGGCTCAGAAAATGTTCCTGATTTCACCTTATCAGCTCGAGAGGCTGAATCGACCCGCTCCGACCATCCGTGATACAGCAGAGCATTCTTTGGATGAAGAGATGAAACAGGTTTTGGATAATAAAAATTTAAATCAATATGAAAAGATCAAAATTTATCAGACCTTAATGCAGCGTTACTTGGGGTTGGTCAAACAAAAAGACTCCGAGCAAATTCCTATTACGATTCGCAACGAAGCCAATGAGAGGGGTGAAATAAAGACCGCTGATGAGACCACAATTGATGTGACAGGTAGACGCTATGAGGATATTCTGGACGCCATAGGTCCACGTTTCCGACGCAATGCCAACTATGTGCTGAAAAGACTGTCGGCAGAAGATGTAAGCTGGACGCCGTTAAGTGAATTTGTTTTTAGAGGAAAAACTATCAAAGGCTCCCATATGAGCGATCTGTTGAGACATTTGCGTGCGAGTGGGAAAAAAATCAACGAGAAAGCGGTAGGATGGAGTGAATTTCTTCGGACGCTAGCCCGGTTAAACTTACCGGAAACAAGCATCTCCAACCCCTTGGCTCGCGCAGATTTTAAACGTTTAAAATACGCTACAGGTGAAGATGGGGATGTTTCTTATGTAGAAGATGTAAGCATGATGAATAAAAAAAAAAGAAAGAGGACATCGCCGGTAGTAAAATGGGTTAGTTATTAGATGATACTTTTGTTGTTAGTGAAAAAAAAAACCGCATGACTCTGTAACTCTCTTTAACAATGTTTATTGAATAAAAGAGATTTTATAAAACATTAACATGGTTTCAGACAATGACATTTTTTAAATTTATGCAATGAACATGATGTTTGCCCGCTGCACATCCGGTCTGGTCTTCGACATTTTTTGACAAACTCACTAACCATGGCGTCGTTATGGAGAGGATCGGAATTGTAATGAGTCAGCACTTCACAATAGGTGAGCCCCCATCCGCGTTGGCTTAAATAATACACACAATGTTGACCACAGGTGTCTGTGAGCTCGTGTTGCAACTGCCCGTTCTGATATTCGACCCGTTTAGAATGCTTCTTCAAAAATCTGTATATACTCGCCGGGTAGTACGGGCTGTCCGGTGGCAGACCAAAAGGATCAAAGAATGTGGCCGAACCGTTCGCTTCTAAAGTCAAAGCGAGCCAGTGCTCTCCGGGTAAATGTCTTGGATGCGTGTTGACGATGTAATATTTTGGAGGCGTGTCTCTGACGTTAGCTAACTCATCCGATGCGAAAACGCCTCCAAATAAGGTTCTCTGCATCCGGGTCATAATCATGTCCAATTCACGACCGTTCGTAGCGTTAATAATAGTCCATCAATACTTCCCTCTTAGCATTAATCTCTATAAGCGAATCATAAGCCGCGTATACAATGAGGGTCGCTGTGTGTGGTAACGGTGTTCTGAAACGCAAATCGAGTCTCAGCACCCAGAATCAGAATCATCTACCTGACTTAAATTGAAAACAAAAAGCGAGTAGCCCTGACTAAAATCCTGTTGATCTATACAGAGAGGTAGATCTTTCAGAAAACGCCCCGTTGCTGTGTATAAATTATGAAATTCACATGTACATATCCCAGCTTCGAAATTGGGCTGAAAAGCTTTGGCAGGTATTTGTCGACCTTCGTGGCTGAGTGCTAAATACTCTATGTTATAATGCAAAAAATTAAACGGGTTTAAATCTCTCCGTCCCATGAAACTGTTGTGGTTTACGAGCGCTATTACAATTTGCTTGGGGATATGTCCGAGGAATAGATTATCCTGATGACAAATTCTTGAGTTTTGTGGTACACTGTAGGTCTTCATGTTCACGCGAGTCAGCGGATAAAGTGCATTACCTTTCTGTAATGCGGCGGCGTGACCTATTGCTACAGCCGGTGAGATTGATACTTTTTTCACAAATAAGGACGCTCCGAGTATTTTGAGACACGAATCGCTGTCTGGAGCGCTCATGAGACAGAAATCATCAGAAGCTCTAGTTAACTTTAGACGCAGATCCACATTATTCAATAGATGGCGTTCGGAAAAGAAAATATCTCCATGAAGCGGTCCCATGAGATGAAATTCACGTGAGCCGGCAATCTGTTGTGCGCGCCGCACAAAACCGGCGTTAGCCACGCCCTCTTCGAAAGCAACGGAGTCCATACGCCCCCTAGTGTCTTTTGCGAACATTCCTGCTGTGAATTGTGACTCCAAAGAATCGTTTGAAAAGTTTAACAGCAGCTCAATGATGGATCTGTAGGCGTGTGTGGCACTAGATTGTGAGATTAACCGTCCACCCAACGAAATATCTAATTGATTAAAAATTGTGTTTATAGGGAAATTCACGATGCCGACTTGCTCCTGCGGTGGAATATTTGTCCCATCTCTACGCGTCACCTTTGCACGGAGATGTAGTAAAGTGTCGGATAAATCTAAATATTTTGAGCCGTCCCCCGGTATAAAAAATTCTATTGGTCCTTGGTCCACGATTGCTGATAACGGTTGAAATTCGACATATGAGCTATCTTCTATGGAGAATTGCGTCAGGGGCGCACTAAAGAGGTCAAGACTTGATAGCGTCGCCTCTTGACTTTTAAAATGTAGAAGGGCCATTTTTTAAGAGAAAATATCTGTCTTGCGTCTTCTCCGCTTTTTCCTGACAACTGGCCTGAGACCGGTGGAGCGCCTTTTTCTTTTAACGCTCCTTTTTCTCCGCCCACCAGGTTGCAGCCCCCCACGTGATAATACACCTAGCCCGGGACCTTCTTGCTCGGGGCCTTGTTTCTGGTGGATTCTTTGAATGACACGCCCCGCTACATCCGTTGCTATGTTTTTAGCGGCGGCTTGAAGATGCGGCTTCGCCAAGTTAAACCCGTTTTTGAACATAGGCATCACAAAACGGAATAATTTTGCAAAAATAGACCCTAGGCCACGCCCGTACTGAACTGGCGACCCTGCAAACCCGGCTTGAAACGAGCCCCCCACTTGTGTTTCATAATAATCAACAAAACGATACAAATCAGGATGCATTGACGATGACGTCATTTTATTTTATTTTTATGTTTTTTATTATTATTTTTTTTTTTTTTTAATTTATTATTATTTCGATCTAAAATGCAGAGTGAGAATGACCTTCCCGTATTCGAAATCTATCGGGTTGTTCTGGTCTGTTCGCGGGTAAACTGAAATGGTTTCAATGTGGCTTCTGCACACATCTAAATAGTATACCGGGTTAAAAGTTTTGTTTACAATGTCACCATAGTTACCTTCAAGAGGCAAAGTTCTAAGCATCGGAGCGTACGCGTCACCAACTGTCTGATGATGTATGACGTCTGTGTAGATGAACATAAAATAAGATCCAGCCCGTCTGTCGGCAGGATGTTGTGCGTTTACGCCTTCCGGTTTGAGTGACAGCCAATGCTCGGGGTTCATTCCGACAATGTACGCCAGGGGGCTCTTGAACATAATTCTCAATCCTTCTTCGCCCGAAAACATGAACCTCTGTTTGTGTTGATCAAATTGGACGTCAATCTTTTTGTTACACGCGATAACTTTTGGCACCTGTAATGCCGCCTCTGTCACAAACACCCCCTCCCTCTCGTGACCCCCCACTCTGACACAAACACCCCCTCCTCTTTGGCTTCTCAACAAAAAGGCTCCCTTCAATCTCACACGTACGGGCCGGAAGCAAAGGTAGCTCAGAGGGCTGATAGCAAAGCTAGCTCAGGTGCTGCACCTGTTTTGATTCATAAAAATACATGCCCATACATATCCACATCTTAAAAATGGCGCCAGCAAACCAAAATGGCGACAGTCAAAGATGGCGCCGTCACGACTGGCGCCATCTTGATGCCCCCAACCCCGCCACAATTCAAAAGAGGGTGATTTATGATACCATAACAAGTCATAAAAAGGTCATAAAATGTTATGACCCCTAACTCATTTGCATATGAATAGACATCAAAGCCTGGTGCATTGAAATATTCTCTCTACCCTGGTCCAAGCTGCATTTGGGCGCCCTTCTCCATTCCGTACGTGACACTATGAGGTTCGTTAGGGGTCAGTCCTGGGACCTCTGCTGTTCAATCTGTGCATGCTAGCCCGCAGCTCGTAAATGTCCCACCGCAACCATGCAGACGACATTCAGAGATAGCCGGCAAACTCTGTCACTGCTTTAAAAAGATTAGCCAGTAGATGCAAAACCATTTTCTTCAGCTAAACTTAGATCACTGTCTGCCGCTCATAGAAGTAAAGAGAAAGTGTCACCAGTTACCTTGAGAATCTTTTTTTTTTTTTTTAAACTTCATCATCAAGTTAGAAACTTCAGGGTAATATTGAACTCAGACCAGAATTTTAACAGCCACATTAAAGCAACACCATCAGTAGCCTTTTATGGTCTATTCTGTATTATTCCTTTGACATTTTTTGCCTGAGCCAAACCATTCCAACAGCAAAATATTTTGCACATTCCAAAAATTAAATTTTCTCAGAAATATGTAAGAGATACTTAACATAATTCCCTCATTTTTAACGGCTCATTTGTTAATCCCATAGCATTCCATATCATTTCACATCTGAGCAAATGATTCCACCATTAATTGCACAGCATTTTAGTTCTGCTTTTCAGCATCCACACACAACAATACCAGAAATAACGCTGGGCAAGGAGAGACTGATTCTTTCCACATTTGATGGAAGAATTTCATTCGCCTTCTTGTAATTGGAGGTAGGTGTAAAGCACTTTGAATGATGATTGGTGTTTTACAAATTTCACCTTGCTTGCCACGGTGTCAGATGGGCCAGGTACAGGACTTCATATATTCTAAGAAATGGGGGGGGGGGGGGGGGGACCATGGGGCACAATTTCTTCAAATGTCTTGTGTGATACACTCTCACTGTATCCCTATCGAGTGTTGTTGTTTCAGGCTATTCAGCATCCATAATCAACTATTTATGAACATGTTGATCAACACACACTCATGCACACACACACATTGTGGTCCAGTAGGGGTGAGGAGGCACTCAAATGGAAATGACTTCAGTGAGTCCTGGCTGTTTGGTCGGGTCCCTTAGGGTCGCACCGCGACTGCACGCCTAATGGCCGAGCAGCACATGCGCAAACCCGCAGCTTCACACTCAGTCAGGCAGTGGAAAAAAAGCTCCTCGTTAAGGTGACTTGAAAGAAAGAAACGCACATTTAACAAACAAAAGTGGCGCATGTGTGTGTGCGTGCGTGCGTGCGTGCGTGTCATTTTTAATCTACTGGGTGATTTCTTGAACTCACCACACGACAGAAACATAAAATTGAACAATGTTGCGGGCAAAGTATGTTTGCAAGTTCTATTGGAACGCCATGTTTGATAGGGTAGATCATAATACACTGGTGAGAAACTTGCAAACTCAACAGAAAAGTCTTAACATTGATCAGGTCCTACCTGGAGCAGTTTTAAGTCAGATCGAGGTGCCGTGATGTAGGATCCCTCAAGGGTCATTCCTTGGATCCTTTTGACTCCATTTGTCAGTGACGGTAAAACACAGCCCTGAAGCCACAAACGAGAAGAATCAACCCTCCCTTTGTAAGTCACAAAGCTGCAATCATATTCTTCCTTTTTTCATACTGTCTAGGTTTGCTGTTTGTGTTGGTTTTAAGGGTTAGAACACCACAACTGTTGATGCTATCCTTTAGCCCGCCAATGGTGTTTTTCATTTTGTGTTAGCTAGGGGACATTCTTAAGGCAAGTTTTTTTTTTTTTTTTTTTTGCAGGGGAGTGCTTTCAATCCAAAGTCTGCTTTATTGTCAATTCCTTCACATGTCAAGACACACAAAGAGATCGAAATTACGTTTCCCACTATCCCACGGTGACAGGACATTTAGACATTTTGTGTTAGCTAGGGGACATTCTTAAGGCAAGTTTTTTTTTTTTTTTTTTTTTTTTTTTTGCA
Organism: Syngnathus scovelli; assembly: GCF_024217435.2. Taxonomy (NCBI): domain Eukaryota; kingdom Metazoa; phylum Chordata; class Actinopteri; order Syngnathiformes; family Syngnathidae; genus Syngnathus; species Syngnathus scovelli. Next base: position 14,277,451 of record NC_090858.1, read on the forward strand.
GGGGAGTGCTTTCAATCCGCGACATGAATTTTTGTTTGTTTTCTGTTTCATTTGACTGTAAACATACGTTGGAAGTGACATTTAACAGCTTGAAGGCACTTTTTGAAAAGTTGTCTGCTATTAGCTACTCATTGTGAAGCAATCTGTGTTGGGTTCACTGCCACAATAGTTGTATTGTGGCGGTATTGTGGCCATTCTCAAGATTGGCCAAAGAAAAAAGAAATGGCAGGATGACAGCTCGCACCACAAACAAATTATAAGTTGGGTAACTTGAGGTGCCCTCGTTGTAATAAAGACTGCAACTAGCAAGTCCAAAAACACCAAAGTCCATCCCCTACATGCATGCAGAATACGTCAAGCAAAGTAGACTTGTGATATTCGGACGGAAAGATGGAAAACGGAAAGTTTTAAAGGATCAAGTCTTGCTGAGTGAAGGCTGAGGAAGGCCATGTCACCATGGCAACAAGATATAAGGGTGTGCGTACGTGTGTGTGCGTGTAGATAACCTTTGCTAATGCTATAATGATAGCTGCTATATGCACGAAGCTATTTCATGTCAAAATAGGCTGTCTGTTAATGTTTCGAGTAAGTTTATGGATCGATATGGAAGGGAAACATAGGTAAGCAGTACCAATGTCTTAGATCGAACTTTAGTCAGTTCCGGTCATTTTATAGGAGATCGTTTGAGAAACGCGATTGTTTACACTTTGCTGAAGCTCATGGGAGTCTGCGAGCTGAGGCTCATGGGAGTTTGCGAGTGGCTAATGCTATAATGATAGCTGCTATAAGCACGAGGCTATATCATGTCAAATAGGCTGCTCTGTTAATGTTTCGAGTAAATTTACAGATCGATATGGAAGGGAAAGATAGGTAAAGTCAAAGTCAAAGTCTGCTTTATTGTCAATTCCTTCACATGTCAAGACACACAAAGAGATCGAAATTACGTTTCCCACTATCCCACGGTGACAAGACAGAGTTCACAATGCACATACAAGCAAACAACACAAGAAAAATAAAACAAGGAGGCAACATCAATGAATAAATAAGAGTGATAGCACGTCAGCCGCTCCAGATGCACAGCAGAGTCCGGAATGATGACAGTCAACCAGGCCACAGTGAACACGAGCACACAGCAGGCATGCACTGTCCTGTAAGCAGTACCAATGTGTTAGATCGAACTTTAGTCAGTTCTGATCATTTTATAGGAGATAGTATGAGAAACGCGATTGTTTACAGAGGGCTTATTGGTTATTGGCTAGTGGATGCATACTGCAACCCTAGTCAACCTCAGTTTGTTGCAGTATAGTTTTTATTTTATGTGCCTTGTACTCCGGTGCGCCCTATATATGAAATGATTTCTAAAATAAAAAAATCAATGAGGGTGCGCCTTATAATCCAGTGCGCCTTTTGGTGCGAAAAATACGGTACATATCTTCATCACAGGTGTCTTGGCGCCTCTTTTTTTGGATTATTTTTAAATGAAATGAATTGTTGCTAATTTTGTTCATTGCAGGTGCACTGACAACCACTTACATAAATGCCATTGTGAAATTGGCTGCTGCTCATGATTTGACACACTGGTGAAAGGTAAAAGGTCCCAAGTTTCGGCAGCAAAGGAACCAAATGTCATACCAAATGTTGTGCCACCTTTGCAGTGAGAAGAAAGACATAAAGAGTTGAAGACCTTGAATATTGCAAAATGTCATGTTTTTTGCCATGCATTGCCACGGCTTGCATATATTTTTATGTGTATCTTGATAAGGTAATCACTATTTCTAGATGAATGATGAAAGTAATGTACCAGTATGCACCTGTAAATTGAAAACGATTTCTTCCACCGTCTTTGATCTGGAAGTTGCACAAGTGTCACTGAAATAAACTGAGTTAAACTGCTGAATTTCCACGATAGGATTTGGAAGAAAATGAATACTTGTTAATATTTTTAGAGCATCCCATATTTATTTGCACCAAAACAATGGAAACGCTCGAGAATAGTCGGTACTTAGACCACAAATATGTTGGTCCGGCCCTCTTGAGATCTAAATGGGCTGAATGTGGCCGCTCAACTCAACTTCCACAACTGAAAAATGTTTTGCTCCTCCTTACCTTTTTCATGCTGAAAATCTGTCTATATCAAGCCATCATTAATCAACATCTCATTTGACATTGACAAAGTTCAACTGGCCTCAAACACCAACTTGAATCTGTTGACATGGAAACGAACTAACCAACTGTGAGAACCATATTAAAGTCATTAATTATGCACACACACACTAATAAGGTCCTGTGTGAATGGAGGGTATTAGCGTTCGCTCAGTCAGGAGGGTCACCCTTCCTGAAGCCGGCAGATAAAGCTGGTGGTGGGCTGCTAATTCCACGCTAACACACAGCAGGCCATGAGGGAGGAGGTATTAAAAAACACATTGGCAATTAGACGCCACAGACAATGCACAGGTGGGAGGCTTTGAATTTACCCACAAGTCCATTGCCATGCAAAATGAATTTTTTCCCACCTGTTCTTTTATGATAGCACACTGACCTTTTGACTATATTAACTTTTCTTAGCATCATCTATTTGTGTCAAACCAAAGTGAAGAATGATAATGATGTTAATAATGTGGACTTTGGTGCCATTTAAATGCCTATGCCCGCGCTGTGAAGCAAATTACGCTTTTCATGACTTCTATGACAACTCAAGTGGTCAAAGAAGAGACCCTTGTGGGACTGCACAATGAACCGTGATCCAACAAAATAATTCATTAGGGCACACATTATACAAAACTAAAAATACATTTATTTGAGAAAAATATTACCGTAATTTCTGGATTATAAGCCGTTACTTTTTGCTCAAGTTTTGAACCCTGCGGCTTGCGGTGTGGCGTATCTATGGATTTTTTTGTGATTTTTGTGATGATTTGATCACTTATACACCGTAAAAAGGCTGTGGACCGCTGTTGTGCGGCACCGCTTTGCTGGGCGGAGGGATATGTGACACGGTCACTGGGGAGAAGAGTGGTGGTTTGATCGCATGTCCATCCACCAGGCAAAGAGTGACGTATAATTGACACAAAGAAGAGACAGAATGAGATCAAGACGGACATTACTGAAGAAAGGAAGCTTTTATACACAAACCCTCATTATGGAGGACAAAAGAAATGCATATGATGCCGCTTTTAAGTTAAAGGCACTCAATTTGCCTCTTAACGGAGGAACTACAGCTGCTCATGCACTGTAGAGGTTTCTACCGGTCACTAGAGGGCACTGGGCTATTGTTGATGACATCTTGTTACATCACCCTTTTCTTTCTTTATTTCCCGGTCACGTCTACCATGGAGTTGTATGTGTAACTCGCTAGTTTAATGTAACTTAGCGCTTTGTGCATGAATAAAATTACCATGAACAGACCCTCATCATGGAAAATGCTAGAAGAAATGCATAAAAGCGACAACGAAAGAGAGATTGAGAAGGTGTGTGGAGAAGTATATCTGACGCTATTCCAATCCGATACTGAGTAGGAAGACTTTGCTGGTTTCAGTGCCCAGGAGGAAGATGAAAACGGCTCTCAGTGAGTTTTACTGGGATTTTTTTTTAACCAGCCCTGTTAGTGCTGTGCTACCGTGTTGCTGCTTTGTTACCACCGTGTCTCAGTGACTTTTACCGGTATGTTTTTTTCATCCAGCCCTATTAGTGCTGTGTTACTTTGGTGTTGTTGCGGTAGTGTTTGGAAAGAAATGTTAAGGTATGTTATTAAAACTTTAAAAAGGCTTTCTGTGTATCACCTTTGTAAATAACTTTCAGCTTGCGGCTTTTAGTACGCAAGCTAGTAACTTGCGGCTTTTAGTACGGTGCGGCTTACTTATGAAAAAAAACAACTAATTTTTGCTCGTGCGGCTTATAATCAGGTGCGGCTTATAGTCCGGAAATGACGGTACTTGTTTTACAAAATAAATTAATGCAATGGATCCCTGCATATTTGGGTTTTGGCATTTGTTACCTACTTGTGGATGTTTTTTGTAAAGTGAAGGAATGAGGTCGAAATACAAAAAGTCCTGCCTCGCTACAAAAACAGATATGCTCAAACCTCATTGAATAAAGTACATAAGCAGACAAGTATATTCACATATTAAATAAATAAATAAAAGAAACATTTGAAGCATATAATTATACCTACACACCAAATCAATAAAGAAGACATAACTAGACATTTTTGATAAGTGGTGATGAGAAAGGTTTTTATAACTTTATGATCTGATATATATATTTCTGAGGACTTTGTTTACTACTGAACGCTCTGCACAGAGGGAGATAGTTTGCCTAACAAAGAAAAGATACAGTTGGAAGCATGATTAAACTAAGAATAAGCAAAGATATGATGTATCAAAAGAACAGCAATAGATTAATGATGTCACAGCCAAAAGCTAACATAATTTCGTACAAAATGACAAAATTAAAAGAATAAGAATGAGGTACGACAGTGTATGTCCAAGATTGGAGAAGAATGTTCACAGGAAGGTCACGTGGAGATAAAACCAGCAGGTGCCAGAAGGAGCCACCCGAGAACTCGGCCAAAGATGATCGCCAAGGCCGAAAGACGGGAGGGAAGACAACAGCCCCCACCCGAGAACTCGGCCAAAGATGATCGCCAAGGCCGAGAGACGGGATGGAAGACAACAGCCCCCTCCACACACACACACACACCAACAGCCCCCCACCAACACACCGAATCGCCCATAACCAGCACCACTTCCATGGAAGCAGACTCTCCTTCGAACTTGCCCCACCCCAAAGACTCATCGCCCATCAATCCCGGCCCACAATGTGCTACTGAATATAAAACTGATATAACAACCTTGGACTTTGCCTTTTCTGAATGGAGACTTTCCGCTCTTGAAGGGCCCAGTGCTGTATTGTACTTTCCTGAAAACAGAGCTTTTTGAACAAGAATTGTGATTGAACTCAACCAATCTGTCTAAGTCTAATTTCTGCTTCAGTGTCTTTGCATTTTCCTAAATCTGAAGAAATCAAACGAGCACGCAGTGAGTAAATTGGATAACAGGTGATTGGCAAAGGCTTTTGCCGTGAGGCGCAGATAACGCGCTGCCTAAATTGTGGACAAAATCCAACAAATGTATAGTCTGAATTTGGCAAAATAGTTACATTGGTAACAACCCAGGCAAATGTTCCAAATGTTTCACATTCTGTTGCACAGCATGTGTTTTTTCAAAGGCGTTTTCAGCAAATGAAACATTCACCAATTGGATATACGCTGCCACCTTTTCGGCACGTCCCTGCCGGCCACCTGAAGCACAACAAAACCTCAGACAAATTTAAACACAACAGGAAGCATTCAGGGGGCCTTTTGAAGAGAGCACGCTGCTTTTTTAAAAAGTAGAAAAGCCTCATATAGGCACAAGCTGGACTAAGTTGTCAATCACAACACCACCATGGGGCGAAAGAAAATTCAACTCTTTAGTGGACATTTGTGTCTATTAAATAAACATCAGATGACAGCGGGGAAAGAACACTTGCAAGCATTTTCCATTACGCCTTCTCGTGTAGAACATTTGCGATCATCATGTAATCCGTTTTTGGGGCGAGGGGAAAATAGTCCAACTTCTGAACAACAAGATTTCTTCAATTGGTATGAAAAATCATAACGCATGATAAGGACTTTGTGGTTTGTTGAATGAGAGCAGAGTGTGGTGAAATGCATTTCTTGCATCACGGAAGAGACAGTCCAGGCCAAAAGATCCCAACGCCTCAGGACAAGCGCTGCAGAAAATGGATGGATGGATAGTCACCACCAAAAACAGTGTTAGCGTGAAATAATAATGGTAATTCAAAGGAGTGTGCATGTTTGTGTGTGTGTGCGGTGTCCAGTCATCTAACAGTTAGATGACTCACACTGAATTAAGAGCGAGACACAAGTTAGATTCTAACTTGTGTCTCGCTCTTAATTCAGTGTGAGTGTGTCAAGGTCAGATGACTCTTATGTATGCATACGCAGACACACGCATACACACACACACCTACACACACACACACACACACACACACAAACACACACACACAGGCGTAGCCATGACAACCACCCATCGTCTTCATGAAGCTTCATTCTTATACAGCTTTCCGAATGAAAGGTGCTTTATTTTCACATGATATCGTGTAGTAGTATGTAGCGTGTACTCCTCTCAACAGGATTTGTTTAGTGCAATTTAACTGATCCATCTTCATGCTGTTCACTTCAATTTCTTGCTCAACACTTGGACTTATTTGTAAGCAGGAATCCAACCAGCAACCTTCAAGGTTCGGGTAGCAACCACTCGACAGCTTGAACCGAGATGCAAATTCATGTGAGATTTGACATCTGGAAACGAACACGTAAAGTAAACACCACATACCAAGTGGTGAATGGAACCGTCTCAATGTGAGTCCAAAGCACTTATCAAGCAAACGAGTCAAAGGATCTCTCTGGAAGTCTTGTTTGATTGTCATAAGGGAGTGTTTGAACATAAACTCACAAGCTATGGTTATCTTAGCATGTTGCCTTCCCGTAAGCGCAACTCATCCACAACGTCAACTGCTGCGGTGCTTGATGTTTTCACTAATGAAACAGTTTGCTACCGTGTTAGCCAGAGTGCAATTCTCCTTTTTGCCTGTGGGATGCGCTGGCGCTAACAAGGATTAGCCGCGCAACGTCACGGCCGATTTCCTGCACGCTGGCGCTCGGCTTTGCTGACAGCCACTGACTTTCCTGACGGCACTTTTGTGCGTGCGATTTTTTACTTAATGCATTCAAAGCGTGTCGAGCTGAATGTTATTAAAATGAACACCAAAGGATAGAAACGACGTCCCCCAACTCCCGCCCTGATTTTTCCTTTGCAAAAGTCATGAAAGAAGGCAGATTTAGTTACACACAAGGTGATTGACTTTTCAAGCCCTTCAAAGTGCTTCAAGAGGACATTTCCATTTCCCTCTGCTTGGCTGAGTTTATGAACAAAATGGATTGTGATGACTCTGCCGGATCCTGACTGCCATTCACTGTCAATTAATACTTTTTGTTATAATCACAAACATATTCAGAATTAAAGCTAAAAGCACTCCAGAGAGGGAGAAACATAGTATAGAGAGTTTGAAGCATAGTGCAAAATGGCCAACTTCTTGAGACTTTTTTATGGCTCTACTACCCATGATAGACTTTGCTACGTTTTATCCAAACTAGTTTTGTAAATCTTAATTGCAATTGTAAATGAAGGCTTTTTTGGGGGGAAAGCTGATGGCATTCTATCAACTTCAAGGGAGAAAGATGAATTGAGATAACGAGCGTTTTGCCTGATGGGTGTGGTCACCGGACAAATCAAACTCAAATCAAGGGCAAAGACTGTAACCAAAAACCAAAGACATTGTTTCACACAGCTATTAACTAACAGGGACTCCATCTTCTTCTTCTTGGGAAATTCAACAATTTTTGTCTGTCAAAGCACGTCAAAGCCTTGGCTGCAATTTTTCCCTCAGCGTGCGCGGCTGTCAATCATCTCATCGAGTCAATCACACAACAAGAGTGAACGTTGTGACTAAAACGAGGAGGCGGAAAAACACAATCAGATCGGCATCCAAACAAACAACGCAGAAGATGAGTGTGTGTGCGTGTGTGCGTGTGTGCGTGTGTGCGTGTGTGTGTGTGTGTGTGTGTGTGTGTGAGTGTGAGTGTGTGTGTAAATGTCGGAAGAAAACTCCATTAAAGCTCAGAGGTGCATGCTGGGAAAATTGTCGTGATCTTTGGCAGTAGGGGTAGAACAAGCAGGACAGAGAAAAGAAAAGCAAAATGAAAGGTGAAAAGGAGCAATGTTGTTGTTGGTGATTGGAAGTTGACTTCTTGGATTCTTGTTGGACACCTTTGGAAATGAAAGAATGAATGAATTCAAACACAGCAGCTATCTTGGCAAATACTCAAACATTTCCAACTCCACAATCACCACCACAGATGAGTGAGTTTTTTGTTGTTCTATACTAAACTAAAATAAAAATGCAACACACCAATGCTGATGGCCAGTTGGGATTCTTGGGTCAACCCGATTCGTTAATGGAGTCGTTGACGCAAATAAAACAAGTGTAACTTGTAATATGACTCGTATTTATTTATACCGTATTTTTCGGACTATAAGACGCACCGAACTATAAGCCGCACCAGCTAAAATTTAGGGATATTTTAGTTTTTTTCTTATATAAGCCGGACCGGACTATAAGCCGCACGTGCGCAGTAGTTATTTACAAAGAAAGACTGTACACAGAAAGCCTTTTTGAAGTTTGAATAACACACTTTAACATGTCTTTCTAAATGGAGCCTGTGACGCAGCAGTAGTACCGCAGCAACACGGAAGTGTGCACGCGAGTTATTTACAAAGAAAGACCGTACACAGAAAGCCGGACGTGCCGAAAAGGTGGCAGCGTATATCCAATCCAATTGGTGAATGTTTCATTTGCTGAAAACGCCTTTGAAAATGAAGATGCCATCTGCTCTGCCCTCCACTCAGCCCTCACCCACCTGGAGAGAAAGGACTCATATGTGAGGTTGCTGTTTGTGGACTTCAGCTCTGCCTTCAACACCATTGTGCCGCAGCGACTCATCTCCAAACTCGACGAGCTGGGCCTCAGTACCTCCCTCTGCAACTGGCTACTGGACTTCCTCTGTCAGAGGCCTCAGGTGGTGCGTGTTGGCGACAAAATCTCCGCCAGCATCACGCTGAGCACGGGGGCCCCCCAGGGCTGCGTGGTCAGTCCATTGCTCTTCACCCTGCTGACGCATGACTGCTCTGCGACCTTCAGCGACAACCGCATAGTGAAGTTTGCTGACGACACGACTCTGGTGGGTCTCATCACGAAGGGCGACGAGACTCGGTACAGGTCGGAAGTTGACCTTCTGACCACGTGGTGCAGGGACAACAACCTCCTGCTGAACGTCAATAAGACCAAGGAAATCATTGTTGACTTCCGGAAGGGTCACACAACACACCTGCCGCTGATCATCGACGGTGCTGTGGTGGAGAGGGTGAGCTGCACCAAGTTCCTGGGGGTGCACATCACTGAGGACCTCTCCTGGTCCGCAAACACCTCGTCACTGGCAAAGAAAGCTCAGCGCCGCCTGTACTTCCTGCGGAAGCTCAGGCGTGCATGTGCTCCTCAGGCAGTCCTGTCTACATTCTACCGTGGCACCATTGAGAGCGTCATCACCAGTTGCATCGCTGTCTGGGGTGGTAACTGCACTGAACAGAACTTGAAGGCCCTGCAGCGCATAGTGAATACGGCTGGTAAGATTATTGGTGCTTCGCTCCCCTCCCTGAAGGACATTTACACCTCCCATCTCGCCCGCAAGGCAACCTCGATTGCCAGAGATGTGAGTCACCCGGCTCACTCTTTGTTTGACCTTCTGCCCTCTGGGAAGAGGTACAGGAGCCTGCGCTCCCGCACCACCAGACTCGCCAACAGCTTCTTTCTCCAGGCTGTTAGGGCCCTGAACTCGCTACCCCCTTCTGCGTAGCGTGCGGCACTGTTGCGCTATTTTCGGGAATGTCTGCTGTACGCGCACTTGCTCCTTTTTTTTCTGCTCCTCTTATTTATTTATTTATTGTTGTGTTGTTTATTCATTATTTATTCAGCAATGGCGGCTCGGTGGCGCACTGGGTAGCACGTCCGCCTCACAGTTAGGAGGGTGCGGGTTCGATTCCACCTCCGGCCCTCCCTGTGTGGAGTTTGCATGTTCTCCCAGGGCCCGCGTGGGTTTTCTCCGGGCGCTCCGGTTTCCTCCCACATTCCAAAAACATGCTTGGTAGGCCAATTGAAGACTCCAAATTGTCCCTAGGTGTGAGTGTGAGTGCGAATGGTTGTCTGTCTCTGTGTGCCCTGCGATTGGCTGGCAACCGGTTCAGGGTGTCCCCCGCCTACTGCCCGATGATGGCTGGGATAGGCTCCAGCACGCCCGCGACTCCCGTGGGGACTAAGCGGTTCAGAAAATGAAATTTATTCAGCACGGTTTTGTTGTACTTGTTTACTTGTTTGTCTGTTGTGAGCCATGTCTTGTCACCGTGGGATAGGGGGGAACGAAATTTCGGTTTCTTTGTGTGTCTTTGGCATGTGGAGAAATTGACAATAAAGCTGACTTTGACTTTGACTTTGATTTGCCTGGGTTGTTACCAATGTAACTATTTTGCCAAATTCAGATTATACATTACAAAAAAAAAAAAACACAAGTAGGTAACAAATGCCAAAACCCAAATATGCAGGGATCCATTGCATTCATTTATTTTGTAAAACAAGTACCGTCATTTCCAGACTATAAGCCGCACCTGATTATAAGCCGCAAGAGCAAAAATTTGTTTTTTTTTTAGTAAGCCGCACCGTACTAAAAGCCGCAAGTTACTAGCTTGCGTACTAAAAGCCGCAAGCTAAAAGCATGCGAGTAATTTACAAAGAAAGATGATACACAGAAAGCCTTTTTAAAGTTTTAATAACATACCTTAACATTTTTTTCCTCCTGTGCACTGAAACCATCAAAGTCTTCCTCCTCAGAGTCCGATTGGAATAGTGTTAGACATCCTTCGCCACACACTTTCTCAGTCTCTCTTTTGTTGTCGCTTTTATGCATTTCTTCTAGCATTTTCCATGATGAGGGTCTGTTCATGCTAATTTTATTCATGCACGAAGCGCTAAGTTACATTAAACTACCAAGCTATACGCATAGCTCCAGAGTTGACGTTATTGGGAAATAAATAAAGAAAAGGTGACGCAACACGATGTCATCAACAATGGGCCAAATTGACTGCCTTTAACTTAAAAGCGGTATAATACGCATATCTTTTGTCCCCCATATTGACGGTTTGTGTATAAAAGCTTCGTTTCAGTAATGTCCGTCTTGATCTCGTTCTGTCTCTTCTTTGTGTGAATGATACGGCACTATTTGCCTGGCGGATGGACATGCGATCAACACACCACTTTTCTCCCCAGTGACCGTGTCACATATCCCTCCGCCCAGCAAAGCGGTGGCACACAACAGCCTTTTTACGAGTGTATGAAACTGATCAAGTCATCTGTTAAGGATCGGACAGTACAGCCAAGTGCGTAGCGACAGACTTTATTGTGGAAGGGGATGATGGGAACAGCTGGCGCTGGAGCGGCGATCGGGCTGGAGAGGACAAACGATTCTGCGGGGTTTCAAATAGTCAAGCGAGCCAGTATCTCAGGGACTGATGAGCGAAGCAGCATCAAGGGACAGACTGACACTTGGGTCTGCGCTGGCGGCGCTGATATAGTGCTGTCCATGAACCCGTGGCAGGTGACGGTGATTCCACTGACAGGGGGGCGTGGTCCTGTCGCAGGTGGCACCAGCACGTGACAGACACCCCCCCCCCCCCCCCACAAGGGACGGCTCCCGACGTCCCCAGGAACCGAAAACAACAACAACAAAAAAAAAAGGAAGGCAATACCCCGGGCGACCAGGTGGAGGGGTCAGCACACCGCTGAAACGTCCGACACCTCGCCAGACGCAGGATCGACGGACGCGGGGGCAGAAGACCCCGGTACCGGCGGGCAAGACCTCCCCGGACCCTCACCCCTGGTCCCCTCGTCCCTCCTCGGGCGCCCGCGCCGAGGACCCGGTTGGTCCGGATGACAGCGATGGAACTCCGTGATGAGCGAACGGTCGAGTATCCAGCGGCTCGGAACCCAGGAGCGGTGCGCATCGTCATAACCCTCCCAATCCACGAGGTATTGTAGGCCACGACCGCGCCGCCGCGATCGGAGCAGGGAGCGGACAGCGTAAGCCGGACCCCCATCGACGAGCTGGGGCGGCGGCGGCGGAACGGGCGCCGGCGCCATCGCGCTCTCATGGATGGGCCGCACACGGGACACGTGGAACGTGGGATGAACCTTCATGGAATCTGGAAGGAGAAGACGGACTGCGGCCGGGCCAATCACCTTCTGAATAGGGAACGGTCCAACAAAGCGGGGCGCCAGTTTGCGGGATCCCGCTCGCAGCGGCAAATCCCGCGTCAAGAGCCACACACGCTGCCCCACTCTGTACTCTGGAGCCGGCGTCTGGTGCTTGTTCGCCTGGCGGGCGTAGCCTGAAACAGAGCGGAGAAGAGTGACCCGGCCCCTCACCCAGGCACGATGACAACGGCGGACACAAGCCTGGGCCGCCGGGCACGCCGCACCACACTCCTGGTGGGCGAACAAGGGTGGCTGGTACCCGAAGACGCAGTGGAAAAGGCGAAAGTCCCGTGGCCGAGCTGGGGAGGGAATTGTGAGCATATTCTACCCAGGGAAGCTGTTGGACCCACCCGTGCTGGTCCCCGGTGGCCATGCATCGGAGAGACCTGCCCAGTTCCTGGTTCAGGCGCTCCGCTTGACCATTGGACTGAGGGTGAAACCCCGATGAGAGGCTGGCCGTGGCGCCGAGGAGTCGGCAGAACTCCGTCCAGAAGGTGGAAGCGAATTGAGGACCTCGGTCTGACACAATGTCTTGTGGGAGACCGTGGTGACGAAACACCTCCCGCACCATGATGGACGCAGTCTGCTTCGCAGATGGGAGCTTAGGCAGAGGGATGAAATGCGTCATCTTGCTGAAACGGTCCACCACCGTGAGGACCACCGTGTTTCCCTCTGAGGGGGGGAGGCCCGTGACAAAGTCGATTGACAGGTGAGACCAGGGACGCTGGGGAACCGGCAAGGGTTGAAGAAGCCCGGCCGGAGGACGAGTAGACGTCTTGTAGCGGTTACAAATTGAGCAGGCTCTGACGTAATCGCTGGTGTCCACTTGCCAGGTGGGCCACCAGAAACGGTGTGCCACCACGTACCTCGTGCGTGCAGCGCCGGGATGACAGGCGTGAGTCGTGCGCCCATTGCAGCACGGACGATCGCAGGCCTTCAGGGACGAACAGGCGACCCTCCGGGCAGTTGCTGGGGCCGGGTTGATCGCGTGATGGGGCTTCCACATGGCGTTCGATCTCCCATGTAAGAGCCGCCACCCGAACCGAGCTCGGGAGGATAGTGGGAGGCGGACCCTGTCCCTCCTCCCCACCAGGAAACAAACGCGACAGGGCGTCCGCCTTCGCGTTACGGGAACCCGGTCTGTAGGAAAGAGAGAACTCAAACCGGTCAAAGAACAGAGCCCACCGTGCTTGTCTCGCGTTCAGTCTCTTGGCCGATCTCAGATACTCCAAGTTGCGGTGGACGATCCAGACAATGAACGGAGTGGTGGCGCCCTCCAGCCAATGCCGCCACTCCTCCAAAGCCAACTTGACGGCGAGGAGCTCCCGATTACCGATGTCATAGTTCCATTCTGAGGCTGACAAATGGCGAGAAAAGTGGAGACGATCGTCTTGGCAGCTACGTTGAGACAACACCGCCCCGACACCCACGTTCGAGGCGTCCACTTCGATCACGAACTGTCTGTCGGGATCGGGAACTCTGAGGATGGGAGCGGATGTGAACCTCTTCTTAAGCTCCTGAAATGCCTGTTCTGCCCGTTCTGTCCATTTGTACGGGGAGGCGGGGCTGGTAAGGGCGGTGAGGGGCGCGGCCGCTATGCTGTATCCACGGATAAAACGGCGATAAAAGTACGCGAATCCTAAGAATTGTTGCAGCCGTTTGCGTGTCTCGGGAACAGGCCATGACGTGACCGCTTCCACCTTCCCAGGGTACATTTCGATGGATCCCTCACGCACCACGTAGCCGAGGAATTTGACAGAGGAGGCGTGGAACTCGCACTTCTCTGCCTTCACGTAGAGCAAATTCTCTAGGAGGCGTCGCAGCACCGCCCGAACATGCTTGATGTGCTCAGGGAGCGAGCGGGAGAAGATGAGGATGTCGTCCAAATAAACGAACACGAATTTGTCCAGCATGTCTCGTAACACGTCGTTTATCAGGGACTGGAAAACCGCTGGGGCGTTGGTGAGCCCAAACGGAACCACCAAGTACTCGTAGTGTCCGCTCGGGGTGTTGAAAGCCGTCTTCCACTCGTCTCCCTCCCGGATGCGGATCAGGTGGTAGGCGTTGCGAAGATCCAGCTTTGTGAAGATGGTGGCACCCTGAAGGCTCTCAAAGGCGGAAGAAAGAAGAGGCAGAGGGTATCGGTTCTTTACAGTGATCTCGTTTATTCCCCGGTAGTGGATACACGGTCGAAGCGTGCCCTCCTTCTTCTTCACGAAGAAAAACCCCGCTCCCGCAGGTGAAGAGGACGGCCGTATGATACCGGCTGCCAGGGACTCCCGGATGTATTCCTCCATAGCCCGGCGCTCAGGAGTGGACAGGGAGTAGACGCGTCCCTTGGGAGGGAAGGTGCCGGGCAACAGGTCGATGGCGCAATCGTAGGACCGGTGTGGAGGAAGAGAAGCGGCCCTGGCTTTACTAAAAACCTCCTTGAGTTCGTGATAAAATGCTGGGACACTGGAGATGTCGGGACTGTACCTGGGCGGGGCTCTGCTGAGTGGGCTGGTGGCCGCCTTCAGGCACACTCGATGGCAGCGTTCGCTCCACTGCCGAACAACCCCCACCTCCCAGTCCAGCACCGGGTTGTGCTGCCGCAACCAAGGGTGCCCCAGTATGAGCTGCTGTCCTGGGAGGGAAAGAAGAAAAAACTGGATGGTCTCGTGGTGATTGCCGGATAGCAGTAACTTAACTGGTTCCGTCACGAAAGCCACCTCGCCGATCAGACGGCCATCAATGGCACGCGCGGGAATGGACGGGCTCAGAGGGAGGAAGCCGACACCCCACTGACGCGCCAGGCTAATGTCCATGATGTTCCCCTCCGCGCCGGAATCCACCAAGGCCGCCACGTTCTGGTCGCCCGCCGCAAGCTGGACACGTGCCTGTAGCGTGAGCGTGCTGGGACTGGGAGATCCCCCGACGCCGCGTGAGCTCCGGCCTTTTAACGGGCACCGCGCCACCCGATGACCCCCTTCCCCACAGTAAAAACACAAGCCCAGTGAGAGGGGTCGACGGTGCTCCTCCGAGGGAACCCTAGCCCCTCCCAGATCCATGGGCTCGGCGGGTGGTGTGGTTGACGGGTCCCCAGCAGACGGAGGAATGTGACCACGCGGGTTCCGCGGGGACCTCCTCTCCCGATCGCGCCGCCGCGTCCGGATCCGCCGGTCTACTCGGGCCGCCAAGTCCATCGCGCCCTTCAGGGTTCGCGGGCGATCGTAAGAAACCAGTTCGTCTTTCATATACTCGGCGAGGCCGTTTAGGAATGTGCTAACGAGCGCCGGCGTGTTCCATCCGCTGCTGCCGGTCAACGTATGGAACTTAAGGGCGTACTCCGCGACCGATCGGCTACCTTGACGCAGCGTCGCCAGTTCCTCGGCGGCGTCTTCGGCGGCGGATCCCAGGTCGAACAGGCAGAGCAATTCCTCCGCGAAGGCGTCGAAGGAATCGCAAGCTGGGGCCATCCTTTCATATTCGGCCAGACCCCACAGCCGCGCCTCGTCCGTGAGGTGGGTTAGGACGAACCCGACCTTGGCTGATTCTGACGCAAATGTGACGGGCTGGAGGCTGAACATTATGCGACAGTTGGTCACGAATGCCCTCACGTGCTTGGGATCGCCGTTGAACTTCTCGATGTTGCCGAGGCGGGGCTCCGGGACGTCCACGAGCCTCCTGGCCTCGGCAGACGGGCGGTGCGGGGGTGCGGTGACAGGGGATGCAGCCACCGACAGTCTCTGGAGGGCTTGGGCCATCTCCTGCTGCTGTAGCTGTTGTTGCTGACCAACCTCGATCAGGTGCCGGATGTCGGCGGACAGGCTGCTGATGGCGGTCTCGGCTCGCTCCAGTCGGCTCAATGCCGTCTCGTCGTTCGCTGGCTGCATAGCGTTGGTTAGTCTGTACTGTTAAGGATCGGACCGTACAGCCAAGTGCGTAGCGACACACTTTATTGTGGAAGGGGATGATGGGAACAGCTGGCGCTGGAGCGGCGATTGGGCTGGAGAAGACAAACGATTCTGCGGTGTTTCAAATAGTCAAGCGAGTCAGTATCTCAGGGACTGATGAGCGAAGCAGCATCAAGGGACAGACTGACACTCGGGTCTGCGCTGGCGGCGCTGATATAGCGCTGTCCATGAACCCGTGGCAGGTGACGGTGATTCCACTGACAGGGGGGCGTGGTCCTGTCGCAGGTGGCACCAGCACGTGACATCATCACAAAAATCACAGAAAAAATTCATAAAGAAGCCGCATCGGACTATAAGCCGCAAGGTTCAAAATTTGAGAAAAGTATAGTAGTTATAGTAGTAAAATAGTCCGAAAAGTACGGTAGTTTTGTATGTAATTATGTCCTGACTGTACGTTATTTTAAAGCGAACCATAAGAAACGTCATTAATGTAAATTCGGGAGGCCAGAAAAGCGTTTCGGTTCATTTTATCGACGACATATGAATGATGTGTCATGGAATGAATGACAGTTGCATAATGATCAAGGCACGGCTCTCTGTGTATATGAGGGGCAGCTTATGCTCAGCAAACATTGTAACAGCACTGCAAAAGGCCACGTGACGATACGGCGGATAGGGAGTCATTTGCAACACGGCAGGCTTGGCCTAATCTGCTCCATCATCCGTGGCCGCCCTCGCCTAGAGGCCACAATAGCGCCGATCACCATCTCAACACACCTGCTCTCCATCTCCGCTTCCCTCTGATACCGTCCTCCCGGCACAGAGGAAACATCAGATGATATCTCAACAAAAAAACAGCGTCGCATGACGGCACATGGCGGATGGAGGATGAAGTAAAGAGTCAAAGCAAAGTTGCTGTTCTAGCAGGTCCCCACAAAGAAGCCTCATCCCGAGAGCCCGGTGAGCATTCATGGCATGCTAGCATTTTGGCCTTCCCAAGGTCATCTTTTTACAATTCTGTGTGATTTTATGTCGTGAGAAAAGTGAAAAGAGAATGAAAGCAGCCACAAACATCTTGCCGCTTGTTTGTTTATTCATCAAAACAAAACATAAATCCATATTTATCTCCACGCTGCCCGAGGAGTCGGAGGTGGAGTTACGTCACCCGGGAGCCGTGATTCATATCCCAGCCAGCTTCTTCCTGGGCAAGTTTACCCTTAGAGCGCGCCTTTCTTTTACATACACCAACATCATTTTGGATTTGGCTTGCCATTCTCTATCATGCCTCATCATTGCACTTCAACGGTGAGCTTCCAACAAATGGAATTGTTCCAATAACGAGCAGAAATTTTTGAAACATTTATTTCATCTTCCTGTCATCAGACTTACAAGAATATTTTTAACAAAAACAACCAACTGAGAAAACTGAGTACTTGAATGAGGGACTGAACCGACCGACCAAACGGCCAGCTACAAATGCCTGGAAAAATCTTATTTGAAGTAGCTCAGCAGCTTTAGCCAAGCGCAGCAGCAGAAAGTACAACTCAGGTGAACACAAATTTACAACTGAACATGTCCGACATGGTGAACTCGTTTGTCCGTCATCGCTCTTTCATTCGGCGTTTGTCCGCCGTCAAAACATCCCGGACGCACTTTGACGAGACCAAATCATGTCGCTGTGCTCGTTAAATGTTGACATTGTGGATTGTAGGACACAAGCTGTTTTTGTTTTCACGCTGATGCGGTTTTAAAAGGTGATGTTAGATTAACTCAAGCAGCAGTCTTCATCAAAACACTTTATAAAAATGATCCTATATGCAAAATACACTTTTGGTACTGGATCTGCATTTATGTCAAGCTGCTTGACTGAAATACAGACGTTCTGATGATATGAGAGCAGTACTGGTT
The DNA here is from genome assembly GCF_024217435.2 of Syngnathus scovelli. Classification (NCBI taxonomy): domain Eukaryota; kingdom Metazoa; phylum Chordata; class Actinopteri; order Syngnathiformes; family Syngnathidae; genus Syngnathus; species Syngnathus scovelli. Next base: position 14,295,240 of record NC_090858.1, read on the forward strand.
CAAGGCATTCATCGTAAACAATCATTTTAAATTAGCAAGTAAAGCCAGACTTGGCATGCTAACAAACTTTCTGTGGTTTGATTTTGTGCTACCTTGGTTGACAGCTTTGGAGTTTTTCAGAGTTTTTGGGTGCTTCTCCGAGGGTAGTCAACAATAGGTTGTTGGTGTCTTGTCATCCGTATTTTATATTTTGAAAAAACTCCGCCTGTGTTTCACATCCAAGCCATATGGTTGTGCGCTGTTATAATGTGTTTTTGTATCGTATTCCTTTCCATAACTGCCTTCATGAAACACCGGGGGTATTAAGAGGAAGATTAAGTCGGCTAAGCCCCCACCGAAGGTACTAAATGCAGAACCCGCCCATGATATTTGCATTTGTTAGTCTCTTGTTTGAAAGACATGTCAAGAAGCAGAAATCTTCTAGAAGATTCTGCCAGCACTTGCAGTATTTTTATTTCTTTCCAGATGGCTCCAATAATAGCCTGTTTTAAAAGAAAGAGTGTTTTTACTTTTGTATTAAGACTTGATTTGGGGAGAGAGCAAAGATGACACTGCAAGAGGTGAGACCTAACAAGACAACTAGATCACAGAATTGAGGCAAACGTCGGTATCTGCGACAACATCAAGATGAGCCTTTTGTGCCTTTTTTTCCTGCCTGCGCCATCGCTTTGTAAATTCATAACAAGAGGATAACACTAAAACACACACTTACAACTCAGCTCATTGTGTGTTTCATAAGAGGCCAGGGGCACAAAGCGGATCCCATTTTGTTGGACAACAATAGTGATGGTACCTACTTATTCAAGAAGGGACACATTTGCAACAGTTGAACATGAACTATGGCTGGTCATTCCATGGATTTTACCATTTATAGTAAGGATGGGCGAGTACCGATATCGGCATCGGGCCTGTACCAAGGTGTCAGCTACTTGCGACCGCATCCGACACCAGGGTGCCCGACACCAGGGCCGTTTCACTATCACGGCAAAGGAGGGCGGCACAAAGTTTTGCAAAGTGAACTGTATCCATGTCAATCAATTATTTCATGCTCATTTAGATTCCTGCGTTTGTATGCATGTAAGTTTCATATGAATAAGTCAGTCACAAAAGTCAGTTTGCTCAAAAAAAATCAGTGCGTTACATATATGCAATCAAATGAATGTGACAGTTGTGACACTCAACTACTGGCACAAGCAAGGATGCATGTCATTTATTTAAATGTAGTGCGCCACGCAATGCATTCTGGGAAGCAATTGGCTTTACCGTCAATCTGATTTTTGTGAATAAATAATGTTAAGGCTATTTGATGCGACCGTTTTCATCCAAACGTATTCAAGCATGTTGACATTACAAATATAAGGTGCAAAATGCGGCAACATACTGCTGTCACGCTTATGCCTTGCATCACATGTTGGGCTTATCCTGTGTGTGAGAGAGGAGCTTTATGCGGTGGATAAAAGCAGCCGGTGGCGTGGAGCATCAATCCGAGCAGACAAGGGTATGCATGCGCCCTTATTTTCCTCACGCTGCTTCCTCGCTTGTATTTACCGTATTTGCCGGTGTATTGGTCGACCTTTTTCGATCCAAAATCGACCGAAAAAAATCGACCTCGACTTATACACCGAGTCATAAGTCGTATTCATCGCTTCAAATGTGATGGTAACCAAGGCCGTTTCTCATGCATCTCATTGTGCGTTGCACTTAGAAAATTTGAACCGGGCGGCGTGCGCGAGTGCGCGGCCCGCTGGAAGTCGAATGAGGCTCCGCGATCTCCTCCGCGGTGCTTATAAACAGCCGATCCGCTCGGCGGGGGCTTTTTTCGGCCACTTGGCGCGTGCGCACGGCCTCCCGGATGTGCTGGGCGGGTGCGCGAGCTTGCCGGCCGCTGGAAGTCGAATGAGGCTCCGCGATCTCCTCCGCGGTGCTTATAAACAGCCGATCCGCTCGGCGGGGGCTATTTTCGGCCACTTGGCGCGTGCGCACGGCCTCCCGGATGTGCCGGGCGGGTGCGCGAGCTCGCCGGCCGCTGGAAGTCGAATGAGGCTCCGCGATCTCCTCCGCGGTGCTTATAAACAGCCGATCCGCTCGGGGGGGGGGGGCTATTTTCGGCCACTTGGCGCGTGCGCACGGCCTCCCGGATGTGCCGGGCGGGTGCGCGAGCTCGCCGGCCGCTGGAAGTCGAATGAGGCTCCGCGATCTCCTCCGCGGTGCTTATAAAGTGCCGATCCGCTCGGCTTGGAGCTATTTCCGGCCTCCCGTTGGTGCCGGGCGGCGTGCGCGAGCTCGCCGGCCGCTGGAAGTCGAATGAGGCTCCGCGATCTCCTCCGCGGTGCTTATAAACAGCCGCATGCGCACGGCCTCCCGGAATTTGAACACATTTTGTCAATATTTTTCACATATTGAATTTTGAAGTTTAATACAATGCAACAATTGAGCTCGACTTATACAAAGGATATATCATAAAATCGTAAATTTCCGTCGAATTTTAGGGGTTCGACTTATACACCGAGTCGACCTATACACTGGCAAATACGGTACTTATTTATCTTTGTATTTATTTATTTATTTATTTACTCTTTGTCTCACAGCCTTCTCCCATCAGCCTCCCAGCCTAGCTATTCCCCCCACTCACCCTCCACTATTTTTCTTGTGTTCCCCAGTTACCAGTACGAAGCGTCTCTGTCTGCTGCTCGAGTACACACACGGTGCAAAGCGGATGTCAATGTTGTGCAGCTGGTGGATGATGGGGGGGCGATAAAGAAGAAGATGCTTCTGGGGAAAATGCGAGGGGGGGATCACAATCGAAATTGAGGAGTCCAAGTGGAAACTGCAGGCGGCCGTCGCATGCATACAAATAGGCAGACGCTGTCACACCCAGACAAATGTGAGAAATAAAGAAGAAATATTGTCAAGTCGGTGCGGCACACACAAGAGCTGGGAGCCCACCTTCCTTCCCCCGCTGTCACGCTCACGGCTTCTTCATCTTTAGCTTTTCTGCACCAACATGTACAAATCTGGGCAATAGGCAACGACTTTGAGGAGACACGTGCTTTGCCTTTTTTCTTCACAATTCACAAAAAAGGATTTGCGGGTTCCTTCGTAGCTTGTCAGTGACGTGTGTTGGTTTTCGAGGAACAAGACCTGGTTAACCGTCTATCTCTGGGCTCAGCCTGTTTTGTAAGGGGACTGTTGTGTCTCATGAATCTGAGCTACACCTGAGAACTATTTTAATCGTGAGGGAAATGCATATAATTTCTCCTTCTATGTACTGAAATTTTGCACTGGAAATGCTGGTCAAGTCAAGCCAGTTCAATTTTAGTGGCGTCCATTCAAAACAATCATCCGTTTTGCTTCAAGACAATGCATCCATCTCCTTTGCCATTGATTACGGTTCACACACACACTTCCGTGGGTGGGTGCTGTAGTCAGCAGATAAGCTGCAGCTGTTTAGCAGCAGACAGATGTTCCAAGATGTTGGAGGGACTTCAGGCTCTTTGGCTTTGCCTCTTTAGATCACCGCATGCACATCTTTTCTCCCTGTTGTTTCCGTATTTGGCCTCACCCGCATTCAACCCTCCTTAATCAGCTCCACCACTGCGGAGCAAGGCCATTCTCTTTATTCAGCACTTTTTTCCACCTTCCGCTTCCCCCTGCCGCCCTTGCTCACTGCCACTGCTCCTGCTGCTCTATTTTTGGCGGGAGGCTGTTTTTTTTTTATATTGTGCCCCGCTCTACGTCACCATTTTGTCTCAGGTTGAAGTCGACAGGTCTGCTATTGAGATCCGTCACCCCGCAGCGAGAGGTGACTTTGAATAGTTACCACAGCGCAGTTTGTACGTACGTGTTGCTGCTTCGTCTGTCTTGAATTGTTTGGAATAACACTCCAGCGTGTTTTTGTGAACCCGTATATGGTGTTTGGCATGATACCGTAGCGCTAAGACGGCAAACTTTTGTTTGATGGAATGACGGTTTGGTTGAACATTCTGTTGTTGAAGTATGCAAAATGCTCTTTCATTGGCTTATGCCATTCAGAACGAGCCAATGAAAGCAGGCTGTTGTCTCATCAAAATCAGGTGTTCTTCCCTCAAAGAGTCCAACCTATAAAGTAGCTCCAACAGTTGATCCTTTACCCACCATACAAGGAATGGTACAGCAACATCCACGGCAAGTGGATGTCCAGGAATCTGCCCACACGCCGTCTGCTATCTGCTCCTTAGGGAACAATTGAAGATGTTAAAAGCAGCAGCAACACTCTCCTGCTTGCAGCTGCTTCCGCGCTGACCTCACCTCTCCCTACAGTACGCTCCCATCTTATATTTATACTGCGCATACCTGCCACAAGCTTAGCTACTTTTTTATTTGCATGCATGGCTTCATGCACTCAGTTATGTTTGCACTTCGTTGCAGCAACAAGATTCACAAAGTCACAAAAGGAACCTGTGCACTACATTGGGAAATTCTGCTGACCCCCGAAAAACCCTAAATGTACATTGTAAACAAATCAGCATAAAATATGTTAAGTATAAAGTGTAAAATGAAGTGTAAAACATAGTCAAGTATGTGTGAGTTTCGAGGCTCTTGCGTGTGAAGCAAAAATTAGTCAAATCCCACCTTTTGGAAGAACAATAAAAGAGAGCAATTCCCAGCTGGGCCTCGCTCGTTGATGAATGTAAAGTTGGCGAAAATCCTGGGATGTGTCCAGCTCATCATCTCATTGGCCTGGCAAAACGTGTGCAAAGGCGTATGAAATATCAAAACAAATGCTTCCATACTGTCAATGAGATTTCCCGTTGACACATTGCCATTGTATACGCCCACCTACGTGTGCCACCATGGCAACTGAACACCAAGCCCATGAGAGGACTTTCAGTTGAAATCCAAAACGTTGATTAAATGACGAGGAGTGATCTGAGCCAAAAGCGGCCTCCCAAGCACCTGAGATATGTTTGCTGGATCTGCGTCAACCTTCTGCCATTGCTTATTCCACACATACAGAGCGACGGTATGACTACAACATCTTTAGAACACACCATGTCAAAGGGGAGGCATTTTTTGTCGACATACGTCCATCAAAGCCATCGCATTCCGAAAGCTGGGAATGTCTTGGAGTGCTTATCGGCTATGCTGCATGAACACCAGGGGTTCTTTGAGCTGGAGCAAGAATCCAGAAGATGGAAAGCTGCCTAGAATCTGGGTCAATAATTTACTGACTGACAGAAAATTGACATGGAACGTGAGACATCCGAGTAAGTGTTACACTTGTCGCCTGTTTGATTGTTGGGCCTTGTTTGTGAGCCACATTTGGAGCTACGAGCAGGCTTCTGATACTGCATCACATTCTTAGAAAACAAAAACTCCAGCAGTTAAGGCATTGTTATGCCCTTGCTGTTTTGCAGGCAAAACCTAAAATTGTGCCTCCTGAAACAGAAAGTTAAAAGTTAAAGTCCCAATGATCATCGTCACACACACATGTGGGTGTGGTGAAATTTGTCCTCTGCATTTAACCCATCCCCATGTGATTTTGATCCATCCCCTGGGGGAGAGGGGGGCAGTGAGGAGCAGCGGTGCCGCGCTCAGGAATCATTTGGTGATCTAACCCCCCAATTCCAACCCTTAATGCTGAGTGCCAAGCAGGGACGCAATGGGTCCCATTTTTTATAGTCTTTGGTATGACCCGGCTGGGGTTTGAACCCACAACCTTCCAGTCTCAGGGCGGACACTCTACTACTAGGCTACTGAGCTGAAAGACACATGAGAGCAATTTAAGCATTTATCCGATCAAATGAAAACATGAAGAATATGAAGCATGGTCAACCTCCGCAAGACGGAAAGACACAAAAGATTGTTCTCATCAATTGTTCTTAAAAAACACAGACACAAAGGCTAAACAGGAACAAGCAATTGTGATGAGCAAAGCAACAATTTGTTGCCTTCCTTCTTTTGCTCCTGCATAGAAAGAAACTGCTAACCGCCAGCAGATGCTCCGCCCACCAACGCTCTCCTAGGAGACTGCAAAGCGACTCGAAAACGAAAGAGGGGCCGGCGGGCAACAGAACAGCAACATGGCGCTGGCACAGATGGCGACGCACCTTCAACTGCTTACCGCCAAACGGTCAAAATGAGAGCATTTCACAGAGCTGCTGTCAGCCAGCCATAACTCACGCCTGGACACTCTTAAGCGAACTGGGTAATTTGACGGCAGCCCCCGGCGTCGATCACTGGGCCACACCCTCGAAAGCAAATATCCACAAGCGCAAATACTACAGTTTATAGGAATTCAACTGGTATCTTGTAGAAATTCACAAAATAAAAGTCATGTAAAGACATTCTGTACATTTGGCACATTTTGCAATCCCGGGTGCGTGTCGGTACTTCTGCTGCTTTAAACGCAGCAACCTTGAGTGACTCAAGCTCATTCATGTCTTAAGTGCATTTAACAAACATGCGTCACCAGTGCATTGATTCGCATGCCTTCAAATTATGTGGCAATAAAATGCAACAAAATGAGGAGGACAGTCAGCCCTCAAGTTGTGCTGTCATACACGAACGCCTCGTTCATTGTGGGGAAATCGTTGCGGACCCACATGTGCTTGATGTTGTGTAAAAAGTGGCAGTGTAACTCTTGACAGGATGAACCCAGCAAAAACGATCTTCGAGATTGCTACAAACGCTGCCGCGTGATTTAGTGAGAAGCACGGTATAGTGCATTTTGAGCTTTTTGTGTCATTCTGAACACAAATGTTCGTCTCACTGTTATCAAAAACACTTTTCAAAGCTGCTTTTGATAACTGTGTTCGGGTCGACTTCTGTAAGCGTGCTTGAGTAAAATGAAAAAGTTCCCGGCGTAAGAGCAGTTGAAGCAAAACCAAATATGACCTGCGCAATCTCTTTATCTGGACTCCGGTTAGCCGACGTCAGCAAGAAAGCAAGCAAAGTGTGGGACTGCAGTTTGTGTTGATTTATTTCAAATCATCTCTGACATTAGTTCAATGTCACTGGTGGCCCGAGCCAATGCTTTTTTTTTTTTCTTTTCAATCAAGCTGTTGATATGTGTTTGCATTCATGTAGCAGAACAGACTTTTGCAGTTGCTTTAAAAGCTATCAGCTAACCTTGTGTTGGCTACCCGCCTGCTTCCTTTTGTAGAGGGAGAAGCCAGCCCGAGAAAAATATGCTGAGCTTCGCTTGAGTTCATATAAAAGCGGGGAGTCATTTTATGCTAATGGCACATCAGGTGTCAAACGTGGCTGGAATGTCGCTATCAGGCGGGCAAGCGGGTCACGTTCACTGTGGCCTTGGCATCGTCGTGGGTGTTAGTATGCATCGTGCACAGCTACGCTTTGCAACGGAGCGTGAATGATGATATAAGGAGACGAAACAAGTAAAAGGCTGCTTTTATTTCTTCTGTTTTTTTAGCAGCCTAAGGAACACTGTGGTCTCTTTACACTCCATTAGCACAGTCCTGCCAATGCCAATGCTCAGATGCACACATTTGTCTCCATCTTATTTCAACAACTGCACTGGGTAAGTCTTAGGGACAAATTAAAACACCTTTAAGAAAGGAAAAATAATGGTGGTCCGAGCCAATGCTTTTTTTTTTCTTTTCAATCAAGCTGTTATGTGTTTGCATTCATGTAGCAGAACAGACTTTTGCAGTTGCTTTAAAAGCTATCAGCTAACCTTGTGTCAATTAATCAATTAAGAAATATTTTTTTTACCAACCTATTGACTGACTAACGCTAACCAATAAACCAACCTACCGATATACTACTCATGCAACAGAACCAAGCAACTATAAACCTATTGGTTAGAAATGAACTAACAGACTAACCAACAACATCCAGTCATGAACAAAGCCAGCGATCAATCTTGTTGCAACGGTTTCTCATCGCCAGCCAGGCACAGCACCCCCATTTAAAGGGCTAGGGACATCCCTTTTTTTTTGTTCAATTAGAACGGAATTTGATAGAATGTATAAAGTGAACACATTTGCCGCATTGGAAATTAAAAATGGGCACCGATTACTAAGAATAAAGCTGAAATGAAATGCCAGTTTATCGATCGGGTCCCGCACGAAGCCAAACTGGCGGCGCCATTACTGTGATGTCACAAGTTGTACATCTGGATGTCAACAAACCCAAACAACATGGCAGATGATAGCGACAGCTCCGTTTCTAGCGGCAATATTAGCATCATTTTATCCGATTCAAAACCTCTTTTGACGCAGAATATGATGAATCTAGCAGTTCACTTGGGCTGAGCTGAGCACATTTTCTGAATTGTGCCCCTCCCGTCACTCTGGTTAGGTTGGCATAGTAAAAAGTGCTCTTGGGGGCTTTAGAGTGCCGAGTTGATCTCAGCACATGAAGACATGACCACCTGCAACGTTTGGTTTAGGTTTTATAAGCATTTTTAATTTTATTGCTTAAATCGCATTTTCTCGACGAGCTGAGCACGTTTTCTGAATTGTGCCTCTCCCGTCACTGTGGTTAGGTTGGCATAGTAAAAAGAGTAGAGTGCCGAGTTGACCACTGCGCATGGAGAAATGAACATCTGCAGCGTTTGGTTTAGGTTTTAGGCGCATTTTTAATTTTATTTCTTAAATCGCATTTTTTCGACGAGCTGAGCCCGTTTTCTGAATTGTGCCCCACCCGTCACGCTTCAACATACTTTTCAAAGTCAAAGTCTCAAAGTCTCCTTTATTGTCGATTCCTCCGCATGTCAAGACACACAAAGAGATCGAAATTACGTTTCTCACTATCCCAGGGTGACAAGACAGAGTTCACAACGCACATACAAGTAAACAACACAGGAAAATTAAAACAAGTGATAGCACGCTAGCCGCTCCCGATGCACAGCAGAGTCCGGAAAGATGACAGTCAACCAGGCCACTGTGAACACGAGCACACAGCAGGCACGCACTGTCCGGTTCGTGGATCCTATCAGGCGAACTCAACCCATCTTGTCGTCCCGCGAACGAACGTACGCCAGGATAATGGAAGGCACGGCTAGGCGAGCTGGGTTGGCCGCAAACCTGGCCCGACGTCTCCGCGCTGGCCCCTCTTCTCTTTTTGTTTACATTCACTGAAGCTAAACGCGTACAACTTGAGACGTCATGAGACGTTACTTCCGGCTGGCGGCTCGGTGCAGTCAAACTCGTCTGTGTGGCAAATTTAAATTATATTTTTCAGAGCAACAGCTTCCTTTTCGTTGTTTCGAGCGTCAATTTATATTTATAAGCCCATAAGCTAACTAAAACCGATTTATACATATACTGGTGTCTCTAGCCCTTTAAGGCTCTGCTAATGACTCACTCTTTGCCAGATTTTGTTTTAGATCCAGTATGTCTCCACCAAGTCTCACAACTGTTCTCTTTCACTGCCAAGCCAGTTGGCCTCTGACCTTCCTGCCTTGTCATTCCACCACAAATCGGGGCTAGTCAAGACAAAAAAAGGTTAGCAGAAATTGCTCCTATTTATTCTCTGGGGGACCAAAATCGACCTGTAAACTCTTTAGAATAATAAATACCGTATTCTCCTGACTATAAGTTGCATTTTTTTTTCATAGTTTGGCCGGGGGTGCGACTTATAATCAGGAGCGACTTATATGTGAAATTATTAACACATTATTACTTGATCATTAACACATTACTTACTTACTATTGTACAGTTGACCACTTCACGTTATTTACACTTTAAACCGCACGAGAGCGCACTAGGCCTGTGGAATAATTGGAACCACAACTGACGACGAGTCCGACGTCAACGGCACATGTGCTTCCAGAGTCAGCAGTGGCGTTTTTTTTGAGTGACACAGAGGATGACGATTTCAAAGGATTTAATGATTTGGAGTGACGCCGATGGTTCAATAAAATTTATGTTATAATTATTTGATATATAGTTTATATATAGTTATATAGGCCTGTGGAATAATTTCAACTGCAACTGACGACGAGTCCGACATCAGCGCCGCATGCACTTCCGGGGTCAAAAGCGGCGTTGTTTACACAAAGGAAGAAGATTTCGATGGATATAATGATTTGTAGTGACACGGATGGTTTGATAAATATGTTATTTATGTTATTTATGTTTACTGTTAATATGTTATGTCAGGCACGTTCTCAGTTCCTCATATGTTTATGTAACGCTAGCATACCGTATCATTGCCGATCCATGTCTGTTCTTGATGGTGGATTTTGTCAAATACAGTCCCCGCCAAAAATGCAACTTGTACTCCGGTGCGACTTATATATGTTTTTTTTTCTTCTTTATTATGTGTTAGAGTTGTGCTCACTCTAACTTATTTTGCAAGAACCACACAGGAGACAAGCAAGTCCTTTTAGACACCTGCAGGTGGAGAGTCCATTCGTCGCTGTGCGTGCAGCGATGTTCGAATGGAGGTCTAAACTCTCCCAACTGCAAGGACATATTTATTAAGAGAAACAGAGTGGGGGGAAGAGTAGGCTAAATAGGAAGCCCTTGTGCTCTAGTCAAAACATATCAGGGGGTGTTTTACGACCTTGTGTAGGATGGGACAGCTATCTTATTTATTACCGGTTGCAGTCCAACATAATCATACGATAAGGATAATCTGAAAAACCCTAACATCTCCCTCCTGTTTTATCATATGATTATGCCACCCCAAACAACAAAGACAAGTAAAAAAAAAAACATATGTATAATGAAGAAAGAAGAATAGTAAAAAAACAACAAACAATGATAGCAACACTTTCCAGTGAAGATGAGGTACTACCTTAATACCCCAGATCAAACTTATTGTGTAAGCGAAAAACCTGCTGGCCAGATGTTATTAGCAGGAAAATTCTCACACGATCCCTCTGCTTTAGGCGACCAGAATGCTATCAATAAAAAAATAAAAAGAAAAACACAGAAACAATACATCATTGTATCCATTACTTGCGAAGCATTTTTGATGGTCAAATCAACAAGTTTCCGTAAAACGTGCTCAACAGAACAGCATCTACGCAATCCACGTCTCATTATCATTATCACATCTGTCACGTCTAAGAATGTATATGTGCTCGTGTTTTCGTCAGCTGATGATGTTCTAGTCTGTAGGTGTGGTCTGTCACACACACTGGCGCACACACTCGTGTCCAGTTGGCAGGTAGCATCGGACAACTCTTGTGACCACAAAACCATGATCCGTTCTGAACAGGCACGTGCACTCATAGGATGCAGGTGAGGCAGTGCTTCCGAACTTCTGGACGAAGTAGGTCCCGTCCGATGGTGCAGCCATGTTGGTAGTAGAGCCCTTACACCTTGAAAACGTCTCTCTCATCCTGGCACACAGCGGCGATGTCCAAAGCTCCCATCCAGTCTCCTCCTGGAGAGCAGTCATCGTTAACGCAGACGTGGTGTCACGTCTCGTCCCCAACTGCTCCACTATGTGTCTGTTGTCTTGGTTTCTGTCTGTGTGCTCGCCCCTCCCCTCCTGTGTGCCCATGATCAGTGTGATTGTTCCCACCTGCCTCTCGTTACCTGTCGTGTATAAAAGTCCTGTCTGCCCCTCACTCCCTGTCGGATCATTGGTTGCTGTCGTGTTGGTTGCTGTCGTTCGGTATTGTCGTCCTGTCTTGATGCCGTCATGTCCTGCTGTCTTCTTGTTTCACGTCCCGGTCAGTCAGTCAAGTTATTGTTTGTTAAGTCATGTCAGTTTGCCTTTTGAGTTGCTTCAATAAACCCTGGTCCAAGCTGCACTTGGTCGTCCTGCTCCATGCTACACCCGACCGTGACAGAATGATCCGACCATCACAGCGGCCAGCGCTTGGACCACCCTCCACCACCAGCTTCCACTGCGACGCCCGATCCACGTCTGAGCAGGTTCCATCGCCGTGGGCTCCACTGCTGCCGTCGAACTTGCTCCCGCGACTCCGAACCCGCGGCCGCCATCGGAGTGCTTCTGGCGCCAGCGGCTTTGCGGCCACGATCGGACTCTGGTGCCGCGACGCCGGACCCACGGCCGCCGTTGGAGTGCCTCCCGGTGTCATCAGACTCACGGCCGCCATCGGGCTCCACCCCAGCGTCGCAGGACCCGCGAACGTCGCCAGACATCCAAGCCAGCTGCGTCGGACCCGCGATCGTCCCTGGCTCCACTCCCACTGCTGCGGCGCGTGAGGGCTCTTGCCGCCGCGCACAGCCCCGCCTTTCGAATGCCACCGATCGCGGTACGGACTGTCAGAGTTGCCGCCGATCGAGGTACAGACTTCCAGAATCGCCGCCAATTACTGTACGGACTTCCAGAGTCGCCATCCGAATGCGTTCTATGTTTGGGTTGCCGCCCGAGAGCGGTTCATGTTTGTGTTTCCGCCGATTGCGGTTCTGTCCCCAAGTCGCCGCCCGAGCGCGGTTCAGTTCCCCAAGTCGCCGCCCGAGCGCGGTTCTGTTCCCCAAGTCGCCGCCCGAGCGCGGTTCTGTTCCCCGAAGTCGCCGCCCGAGCGCGGTTCTGTTCCCCGAAGTCACCGCCCGAGCGCGGTTCTGTTTCCCAAGTCGCCGCCCGAGCGCGGTTCTGTCCACGAAGTCGCCGCCCGAGCGCGGTTCTGTCCCCGAAGTCGCCGCCCGAGCGCGGTTCGGTTCCTCAAGTGGCCGCCCGAGTGCGGTTCGGTTCCCCAAGTCGCCGCCCGAGTGCGGTTCGGTTCCCCAAGTCGCCGCCCGAGTGCGGTGCGGTTCCCCAAGTCGCCGCCCGAGTGCGGTGCGGTTCGGTTCCCCAAGTCGCCGCCCGAGTGCGGTGCGGTTCCCCTAGTTTTTTTTTTGGGGACGTCGGGAGCCGTCCCTTGTGGGGGGGGTTCTGTCACGTCTCGTCCCCAACTGCTCCACTATGTGTCTGTTGTCTTGGTTTCTGTCTGTGTGCTCGCCCCTCCCCTCCTGTGTGCCCATGATCAGTGTGATTGTTCCCACCTGCCTCTCGTTACCTGTCGTGTATAAAAGTCCTGTCTGCCCCTCACTCCCTGTCGGATCATTGGTTGCTGTCGTGTTGGTTGCTGTCGTTCGGTGTTGTCGTCCTGTCTTGATGCCGTCATGTCCTGCTGTCTTCTTGTTTCACGTCCTGGTCAGTCAGTCAAGTTATTGTTTGTTAAGTCATGTCAGTTTGCCTTTTGAGTTGCTTCAATAAACCCTGGTCCAAGCTGCACTTGGTCGTCCTGCTCCATGCTACACCCGACCGTGACACGTGGGTCACGTTACCTTGGATGTAACGTGTAATTCACTCCAGCTGGTCTCTCTGTGTAGGCCACTTGCGGTATTGTTCGTCCTTTAACAGTCACATTGAGATTTGTCCAGAATAGCTGATCACAGGCACCGTCTGCAAGTCCAGGGCGGTAAGGGTCGGCATCCTTGACTGTGACAGCACGGTGTTGATATCCAACTCCTGGATGCCGTGTCCCTGTAAAACAATGCTCTAGACTTTCTTGCTACGTTTCACACAATAATAATGATGAGTAAATCATCAGATACCTCTCGTGCATACACTCCAACAAACGTTAAGTAGATGTGAGATAACTTGCATGAAGTCTACTTAACCAAACATTGAGTAAATATGGGATAACTTAAAAACTGTCCCGGTCAACAACAATTCATAAATAGAAACTACAAGGTATAATAAAGAACTTCTCTTTAGCTAAACAAGGAACAAAGGTGTCCTGTTCATAACTAGTGAGGGCCTCTCACAGATAAGACAAGGAAGGGAGTATAAGAACTCCCTAAAACCTGGCAGATGTGTTGGCCTTGAGCGAAGGTATGAGACCTCCGGTTCAGGCCGGCCAGCGCTTCTACAAAACTTCTGACATTTCCCCACTGTTTATCACATATTTGCTCAAATTCACACATCACCGTAAACAACCCCCTTTCTCGACTCTCAGTCGTCGGATCACATTCATGAGGACAAATATGTTTACACCAAAGGATAAACGTTGCGATGTCATCATTCAGAATCCCACGGATCTGGGAAAAGTCTGGTAACACAGATGCAGGAATTTTGCCATCAACATTATCATGTTGTCGCTCAGACATTAGGTATATCTGAGCAATCTCGTCCTCCATGGGCGATATTACTGTAGTGACGAGACGATTAAACAGAGCACGAAGACACGGTATGCAACATCCATACAAGGTGAGCATAGCAGCAACACTGCAACTGATGGTAAAATTGAGGACACAATGGCGTTATACTTCCGAAAAGCAGTCATCCACTTGTAGTGCTCTTTCATCCTCATTTTGAGAGATCGCAGGCCTGCAATCCATCAGGCTCCCATCAGGGGCGGTGTTGTTGGGGATGAAGATGCAGCATTGTTCTCCAAACATTGCGCAGACGCCTCCTTTCTTAGACAACAACATATCATGAGCATTGTGGTTCTGGATCGACATTAGGGAAGGCGTGGCTCGCTGTTCATGCACTGCCTCGAGCCCCGCTTGTGTCCGTTTGCCCAATTTCTGCATGTTGTAATGGATGTAATTTATCCTGTCTACGTTCTTGTTCATCGTTCACCAGCAGCAAATGGAGGACTCCCATCCCGCTGCAATTTGGTCATTTAATTCTTATTAATCAGGAACTCCTCTAGGGACTCCAATCGGTCAAATCATCGTCGCCTCTCAAATTTAAAGATATTTTGGTTTTTACCAGCTTTTTCCCCAGATCTTGGCATGTTGATGTATATACAATTTCGCTTGACTACATTCTCAGAAAGCAATGGCTTCTTCTTTTTCTTTTTTCTCTCAATGGATATTATATAGACTGCTCTGTCACACACTTCACAATCCAGTAGACGTGACAGATTTCACACAATCTTTGGTCAATGGCAACGGTACAACATAAATAATCGGTCGCAAATCCATACATATGACATTAATTTTTTTTCTGTCTTTGCAGCTTGTTTTGCCATAAGCAATCAATTGTTTCTTTTTTCAGTTACTCTTATAGTTAGTTACCTGAAACAAATTATCCACATTCATTCTAGATATTCATCCCATTCTTTAACATCTACAGCGGTTGTTGACAAAGTACACATATAAACATCATACTTTCATGGCAGTCCAGATCCGACACAGCAGATCATCCTGCAAAGGTCAAATTGATCTTTTAAATTGAAGGCATTCAGTGTTTTTGTTTTTGTTGAAACAAGCTCTACAAAAAAAAATGAAAAATGTTTTGTTTTGAAAATATTTTGACTATGAATCAAATCCATATGTTGTATAAAGCTGACTGACCTGCCCCACTATCCCTCCTCTTGAGCCATGTGACACGCACCATGGCTCAATATTGCTGCCCATTTGCATAGGTTCTTTGGTAGGATAGGTCTGTCTTCTGGTCATTTATAGATGCCATTCTCTAATCTTGCCCCTCTTTTCGTCCATAATGGAATTTCACTCTATGGACTTTGTCGCTGCACATCTTTAAAAATGTTTCAGTGATTTAATCTGCCTCTTGTGTGTATAAAATTTAAAGTGTCTTTTGCGCTGCAGCTTTGTGGTTCTGTCTGCAAGCTTGTTACTTCTTGACACCTTATCAGTCTTGTGTGTGTGTGTACTGCACACGTGCACACAGATACTTTTCGTGGCAATTGGACTGTTTTCACAACTAGCTTAGCAAGTAAATGGACGGCCTCCCTGAATGGGGAGCGACTCAGCTAGCAAATGATTAGACATTTTCACTTTCTTGTAGTTTCTTTAGTTACTTTTCAATCGTTTTCTCATTGTTTATCACAAGAATCTTAGAAACTTGAATACAAATCAAAATGTATGTTTTATTTTACTCAATTGTATGATTTAGGGCGGCTCGGTGGAGCACTGGGTAGCACATCCGCCTCGCAGTTAGGAGGGTGCGGGTTCGATTCCACCTCCGGCCCTCCCTGTGCGGAGTTTGCATGTTCTCCCCGAGCCCGCGTGGGTTTTCTCCGGGCACTCCGGTTTCCTCCCACATCCCAAAAAACATGCTTGGTAGGCCGATTGATCACTCCAAATTGTCCCTAGGTGTGAGTGCGAGTGCGAATGGTTCTTTGTCTCTGTGTGCCCTGCGATTGGCTGGCAACCGGTTCAGGGTGTCCCCCGCCTACTGCCCGATGATGGCTGGGATAGGCTCCAGCACGCCCGCGACCCCCGTGGGGACTAAGCGGTTCAGAAAATGGATGGATGGATGGATGTATGATTTAGAGAATCCATATGTAGTAAAGTGTTGTATTACTACATATGATTTCATTATCATTTAATTTGACTTTCTTTCCAAAACGCTTCTTAATTTCTCAGTTCACACATCTTTTACATGTGTTACTGGTTCTCCAGTTTTTTGTCTAGTTAATTATCAATCCAAAAGCTACGTTTTCTTTTTAGCATTCAACCTGCTCAAAATCACTCTTTCATCAAAGTCGCTCTACTAATTTTCTATAGTAGTCGCCAACGGCTTCAACCATTCAACCTTTCATTCAGGCAATCATTCATCAATGCTCAAAAAGGACTCCAAAAAGGAGTCTTCCTATCACATTGGTCCCATTTCATCCAAGCTCACCACACAACATTCATATATCATTTTCAACTCAAGTTTCCGGGTAGAACAATCCACCAATTCAAAAAAAAACTTAACCGAAACAAACAACTGGCAAATTAATCTGAATTTTTTCTTTGTTTTTAAATTTGAAGAACTCAATCTGTCAGATTTAGCTTGCATTTAGAATTTTGCATAATCTTATAACACAACCAATCAATTATTCCTATTAAATGTAGCATTGCAAAATCTTAAATTCACAATTTAGCTTCTTCCAATTCCTGAAAGCATGTTCCGTAGTTTTTTTTTTCTTCTTTTTCTTCGATTTTCTCATGTGTGCTCGACACTTAACATGCACTAGTGTGGATTAGTTTCTGCTCTCAAACAGATTTCTCTCTTTTCCTCTCATTTTTATCCGTCCAAATTGTTTCTGTTCTGCGGTGTAAATTGAATAAACAACAGTCTAGCAAATGTCTTTATACTAAAGGTTTAGCCAATCTTCATCATTTTAATACATACGCACACACATGCACAGCTCTCGCGTGCGGAAGGTAGGTCCCAGCACCAATGATTCGTCACAGGCTGTCCATTTCCTGTGGTCGATCATGAGCTGGTCCCTCCCATGCACACGAGGACAGCACATTCTAATTTTATTTATTTATCTTCTAGAAGCAAGTTGTATTTCTTTACCACTTGATTTGCATATTTTAACTTTAGTGTAACACAATTTGATCTCTAGTCATTTGTAATCGGGCATACAAACAGCATTGTCATACTTCTTGTATGGACAGGAGCTCTAACAATCTAAAAAGATTTTTGATAACCTGACAATGACATGTTTTGCTGTCATATGGGAGAGGTTTCAGATCTTTTAAATTTTGATACATTATTTGCATAGAAGCGGAAGCTCCTCTTGCCCCTTTGCTTGAGCCGCGGCTTGAGCCGCGGCTTGAGCTGCGGCCTTGCACATGCTCACAGGGGCCTTATTGTCTGCTGGTCTGACAAACACTTGTGACTTCATCAGTTTTCATCTTTCTAGCTTTTGTCTCTCGAATTCGTTCTCATCTCTTTGTGAAGATTTCAACCACACTCTAGCACTTCTGCCACTTCTTCCACATTTCAAATTTCCTTGTATTCCATACAGCTTCTTCCACTTCAGCATGTATTGCATACAATTAAGAAATCTACTCACCATGCACTTCTCATCTCAAAGAAGAGCAGAGCAAGAGATTTACCGTTCTTATTTCCCATCTTAATTTTAGTAGTTTAAGGTTTTACAAATGTTTTTTTCAATTTTTTTTTCTTTGAGGATCCTCAATGCAGGTTTAAATTGACCTTTCAACAAATTACTAGCCTGTTTTATTGCCGTGGATAAACGCTAGAACTGCTATTTAGTCAATTTATCCAGTCACACACTCAATCACACAAGTTATCCCTGCCTACGCAAAGTCCTCCTTTTTTTTAAAAAAAAGGAGCTGCTTCATCCAGTGAGGGGACTCTACAACACCCCCCACCTTCCCTGGGAACTAAAGACAAGAGTCCTTGTCCCCAGCCCTGCCAACGCGAAGTCCTCCTTTAAAAAAAAAAAAGGAGCTGCTTCATCCAGTGAGGGGACTCTACAACACCCCCCACCTTCCCTGAGAACTAAAGACAACAGTCCTTGTCCCCAGCCCTGCCAACGCGAAGTTGTACTCTTTAGAACAGTGGTCGTCAAATAATGATCCACGGAGGTACTGAGATTTTAAAACAGTTTGAGAACCACTGCTCCAAAAGAGACATCTCATCCAGAGGGGGACTCTACAACATCCCCTCCTTCCACAAAACTTACTTTTTCCTGTGCACTTCTACCTTTTTAGGCGTTTCACAACAACAACACAATCACACAACTTCAGGCCTTTAACTTACTTGTCCCCTGGTTCGTTGCACTGCCGGGTCCCGTCAATCCACCTCTGTCAGACCAAGGCAGACCTAAGATGCTGGCCCAGCGAAGAATTCTCTTCACAGGACTTTCTTCTCCAGGTCCTCCTAATGGACGCTGGCTTGTCGACAATGCAGCACGTCCTTCTTCGTCAGACAGATAGCGGGTATGAGGGATCCCGGGTTTCGGCACCAAAATGTTAGAGTTGTGCTCACTCTAACTTATTTTGCAAGAACCACACGGGAGACAAGCAAGTCCTTTTAGACACCTGCAGGTGGAGAGTCCATTCGTCGCTGTGCGTGCAGCGATGTTCGAATGGAGGTCTAAACTCTCCCAACTGCAAGGACATATTTATTAAGAGAAACAAAGTGGGGGGAAGAGTAGGCTGAATAGGAAGCCCTTGCGCTCTAGTCAAAACATAACAGGGGGTGTTTTATGACCTTGTGTAGGATGGGACAGCTATCTTATTTATTACCGGTTGCATTCCAACAATCATACGATAAGGATAATCTGAAAAATCCTAACATTATGCATTTTATGGCTGGTGCGATTTATAGTCTGGAAAATACGGTAATAGAATAAACTAATCAACCAACTACCAACATCCCACTACCAATCTGCCCACCTAACTAACAAAATAACCAAAGAGCAAACAAGTCTCTCTATGACAGTGTGACATTTTCAACTTGCTGTGCGCACTTGTGGCCCAGATACAACGCATGATGGATGGCAGGAGTCATCTCAAAGGGCAGACAGCTGCTTCACGTGATGAATGACGGTGCCCAGGAGGAAGAAGACGAGGAAGGAGAGGAGGAGGAAGGCATGTCCGCGCTGGCGGCGAGCGATAACGCTGTGAAAAAGACACCGCCAATGTGTCATACGTAGGCGTTTTTTTTCATCTGGAGCGACATCTTGAAGAGCACCAGCCGGCGACCCAAATGGACTCTTGCTGACTGACTAGCTTGCACAAAGGTCAGCACACGTGGAGTGCATTATCACTCACCCCCCCCCCCCCCTCACCCCCCCCCCCACACACACACACGCAGCCTCCTTATCCTCGTCCTCATTGTCATGTTTCCACCTCCTGGAGTACCACCAAGACACACACTTGAGTTGCTTTTAAAGCTTTCACAGACAGTACAAAAATCCTCACTCACACATCTACCCAACGGTAAATGGTACATGTGTGAGTGCAGAAAAAAACCCCATCTATGGCAAAGGTAGAAATAAATAAATCTACTCCAAAGTAAATGTAGAAAAAAAAATGAGACAGAAAAATACTTTAACCATTCACTGCTGTGGACATTTCTATTCGTTAACTGGACTCCTAACGTTTACTGCCATCAATGAATATATTTGTCTGGATAGGCGTGGAAGAGGGCATCGTCCAGGTTGTCTAAGAGATTCAATTTTGTGAACCATGTATTGATCAATAGATCCCTGTAGGCAGCGGTGGTACATTGCTTTGCATTTAAGATCAGTATAGCTTTAACCAAACCATGTTCGACCCCTGCTTTCTTAGGGAGCAAAAAAAAAAAAAAATACTGTTTGTTCAGGTAAAATGAGAATCGATGATGTTTCCGGGTAGGATTGGCGAATATATTGTTACAGAACACAATATTCTTGAAAGACGAGTCAAACTGCTCTAAAATGACTGGCCACATAATGCAGAACTTAGGAAGGGGGGCTATTTCCACGACTGTGTATGCTTTTCATTCATCCTGCAATAAGATGACGGTATGTAAGATTACGGCTTTTTCTGTCGCATCAATTAGTAAGCGGCCCCATTCTGAATTCCTGTCTTTCACACAGGAGGACGACTGGGAAAAGCTTTTCTTGGGTAGCAGGCCCACCAGAACGGGTAAAAAGGCAGCATTGACGAATACCGTGCCGTGGCTCATAAGCCGTCATAAAACCAATTTGAAGTCCCCGGCGTAGTCCCACAACACATCAGTGCAATTTGACGTAACCGATTTAGGGTGCCATTGTGCCCGAATAACGGATTGACGGCGTTAAGATGCGCTGGCTGTTTATCTCACCTCCGGGAATAACCCTGCCCACAAGTGCATCCACTCTGTTCAATAAACTGTTGCTAAAGATTCTCTGATTGGATAATTTCAACAGCTATGAAACAATACATCACAATAAAATTCAAGCGACTTTCTCAATGACTACAGTGTAAAATCCAACATGGAGTGCCACAACATTTGCCAAAAAGATTTGGAGTCCAACCCTTGTGGAAAACTATCGGTCTAACCAGAGAAATAGGCCAAATTAAAAAAAAGATGAGTCCACCCAACATTACTCAAAAGTATTCAACATATTCAAAGCTCAACCACCATCTTCTTGAAAATCTGCCTCAGAGGTCCCCTAAAAATTAAGTTATTTGAGTACTTAACAAAGTCTAAAAATGTGCAGAGCGCCATTCAAATTTGATGACTCCGTGCTGCCTTTCAACTTTTTGTGCATTAAAATGAAATAGGCTCTGTAGGGATGGTTTAGTTTCAAGCATATAGAGAAGCTATCATTACACCTGCTCATTTGGTGCGCTACATCTCCATTGTGTACTTGCTTCCTACTCGCTGCTATTCCAGCCATCCATCTGATATTAGCGAGCGGGCCAGAAAATCCTTTAACGACCGTTCATGTCCTAGCGCTTGTTTTACGGGAATTTTGTGAGAGGCCATTGCGACCAAAAGCACTGGAACAACAGCAGTGAGTCTTAAACGCATTAAGTATTCGTTGGAAGACGTTAAAGAAGGCATTTCTTTGTGCATCATTGAATACCACTCTGAAAGTATGTTGCTCTTATCAGAGAATTTGCCAGCAGTCCGGGAAAATTAGTCATCTTCAGGGCACAACTACAACTACTATCGAGTTCCTAGCTGCCCCAGGTGGACGCACTCGCAACAAACCATATATGTGATATTTTGGCAATAAACTCTCAGGAGACAAGGTACTGACGATTACAAGGAGAATGTACAAAATGCCATCGACAGTCCCACCATGTCACCCGACAAGCAACCATTCAAATCGGCATTCAGGTGACACCGCAACATGCTCCCGGTCATGTTTCGTGTCAACCTTTAACCTGTGCGTGTCAGGTGACTCGTCAAGCATTCACACGTCTGCGGCAGCACAGGGACTGGAATTGCGGCAATGACGGCTTCAATTACAGTGATTATGAGCTCGGAGAGAGCGAAGCGAATGAGGTGCGTGGCCAAAGTAATGAAAAGGAGGAGGCCGACGCGGCACCAACATCAATTACCGTATTTGCCGGTGTACAGGTCGACTCGGTGTATAAGTCGACCCCCTAAAATTCGACGGAAATTTACGATTTTATGATATATCCTTTGTATAAGTCGAGCTCAATTGTTGCATTATATTAAACTTCAAAATTCAATATGCGAAATTTATTGACGAAATGTGTTCAAATTCCGGGAGGCCGTGCGCATGCGGCTGTTTATAAGCACCGCGGAGGAGATCGCGGCCGGCGAGCTCGCGCACGCCGCCCGGCACCAACGGGAGGCCGGAAATAGCTCCAAGCCGAGCGGATCGGCACTTTATAAGCACCGCGGAGGAGATCGCGGCCGGCGAGCTCGCGCACGCCGCCCGGCACCAACGGGAGGTCGGAAATAGCTCCAAGCCGAGCGGATCGGCACTTTATAAGCACCGCGCAGGAGATCGCGGCGCCTCATTGGACTTCCAGCGGGCCGCGCACTCGCGCACGCCGCCCGGTTCAAATTTTCTAAGGGCAACACACAATGAGATGCATGAGAAACGGCCTTGGTTACCATCACATTTGAAGCGATGAATACAAAGTTAAATTTTATGACTCGGTGTATAAGTCGAGGTCGATTTTTTTCGGTCGATTTTGGATCGAAAAAGGTCGACCAATACACCGGCAAATACGGTAATTACATTTCACTTGGTCTGCTGGCTTCTGCCTACAGCTGCCATTGTCATCACATGACAATGTGTGTGTGTGCGGGTCACTTGCCTGGGCGCACTACTTGTGTGCATGCTAATGCCACTTCAGTGTTTTCATGATTACAAAATTCATTGAGAGCTGCCAGCAGCAACGATCGTACTGGAATTGGTTCAGAATGGCTGCTTCCAACCATAAGGCCGGCTCAAGTCAATGGCTCTTTGTAAATATAATGCAACAAACACAAGCAGACTCTTGATCATGAAATTCTCCATGACAGCTTAACCCATCCGTGGTTCTAAACAAATAAAAGTAATAATATTAATACGAACAAACGCAGCGAATCCATGGACAAGCTTGACGTGTAAGAACCCACGTGCCTTTTCTGAAATATCCTCCAATTGGGAGCCCGAAGAGAGCTGTTTGTATTTCTTCTCTCATATTTATAGTTATGGATTGCAAAGATCAATAGTGTTTAGGAGCCCATTAAAAGCGGTCTGCAGTACGCATATAAGCCGAACTTAAACACTCGGTGGAGGCCATCTCATGTCGACATCCCTATGCTCACTTTTCACGCAACTACTAAAATAAAGCAGGAATAAAGCGATGCTGTACTCCCCGAGAGTAACTTTGTCGTGTGAAAAGGAGTCTGCTGTGGCATGGATCAGCACAGCCCGTAAAATAAGTCAAACCGATAAGCGAATGCGGCTGCTGCGGTAAAAAAATAAAAAAATAAAATTGAAATTATAAATACGCCCGCCCTCGAGGACACATTAACATTCTCGAAATCACATTTTGACGCCATCTTTATATGTCCGATCTGCTCTCGGCCGGGGAGCGCATTGGCCGTTCCAGTTAGTAAACATTTATCATCAATTGATGAACTGTTTTCAGTTGATGTGAAGGAATGAGGTTGAAATACAAAAAGTCCTGCCTCGCTACAAAAACAGATATGCTCAAACCTCATTGAATAAAGTACATAAGCAGACAAGTATATTCACATACCGTATTTGCCGGTGTATTGGTCGACCTTTTTCGATCCAAAATCGACCGAAAAAAATCAACCTCGACTTATACACCGAGTCATAAAATTTAACTTCGTATTCATCGCTTCAAATGTGATGGTAACTGTTAGGGTTTTTCAGATTATCCTTATCGTATGATTATGTTGGAATGCAACCGGTAATAAATAACCTACCTTGTCCCATCCTCCACAAGGTCGTAAAACATCCCCTGATATGTTTTGACTAGAGCACAAGGGCTTCCTATTCAACCTACTCTTACCCCCACTCTGTTTCTCTTAATAAATATGCCATTGCAGGAGGGAGAGTTTTTAGACTTCATTCCTTCAACGAGTGAACTCTCCACCTCCAGGTGTCTAAAAGAACTTGCTTGTCTACCGTGTGGTTCTTGCAAAATAAGTTGGAGTGAGCAAATCTCTAACATTTTGGTGCCGAAACCCGGGACCCCTCATACCCGCTATCTGTCTGACGAAGAAGGACGTGCTGCATTGTCGACAAGCCAGCGTCCACTAGGAGGACCTGGAGGAGAAAGTCCTGGGAAGAGAATTCTTCGCTGGGCCAGCATCTTAGGTCTGCCTTCGTCTGACAGAGGTGGATTGACGGGACCCGGCAGTGCAACGAACCAGGGGACAAGTAAGTTAAAGGCCTGAAGTTGTGTGATTGTGTTGTTGTTCGTGAAACGTGTAAAAAAAAAAAAAAAACACAGGTGCGAGAGATACGCCTTTGGTTTGTCCGAGCTATGAGATACGGTTTTGGTTTATCCGAGCTATGAGATACGGCTTTGGTTTGTCCGAGCTATGAGATACGGCTTTGGTTTATCCGAGCTATGAGATACGGCTTTGGTTTGTCCGAGCTATGAGATACGGCTTTGGTTTGTCCGAGCTATGAGGCCTAAAAAAGCGCTGGAGTTTGTGTGAATGAGTGTGTGACCGGTAGGATAAATTGACTAAATAGCAGTTCTAGCATAGATCCACGGCATTAATACAGGCTAGTAATTTGTTGAAAGGTCAATTTAAACCTGCATTGAGGATCCTCAAAGAAATAAATAATTAATAATAGTAATAATAATAATAATAATATTTTTGAGACAAAGAGATTGTAAAACTTAAAACTACTAGAATTAAGATGGGAAATAAAAACGGTAAATCTCTACCTCTTGACGGAGATGAGAAGTACATGGCGAGTAGATTTCTTAATTGTATGCAATATATGCCGAAGTGGAAGAAAAAGTATGGAGTAGAAGGGAAGTTGAGAGTTGAAGTGTGGAAGATAGTAGTTGATGTTTTAGAAGAGAGTGTGGATAGAAAGAAAAATTTGCTAGACTGTTGTCTATTCAATTTACACCGCAGAACAGAAACAATTTTGACAGATAAAAATGAAAGAAAAAGAGAGAAATCTGTTTGCGAGCAGAAACTAATCCACACTAGTGCATGTTAGTGTCAAGCCCTCATGAGAAATTCGGAGTTAACAAAACAACAGAACATGCTTTCAGGAATTGGGAGAAGCTAAATTGTGAATTTAAGATTTTGCAATGCTACATTTAATAGGAATAATTGATTGGTTGTGTTATAAGATTATGCAAAATTCTAAATGCAAGCTAAATCTGAGAGATTGAGTTCTTCAAATTTAAAAACAAAGAAAAAAAAATCAGTTTAATTTGCCAGTTGTTTGTTTTAGTTTTTTTTTTAATTGGTGGATTGTTCTACCAGGAAACTTGAGTTGAAAATGATATATGAATGTTGTGTGGTGAGCTTGGATGAAATGGGACCAATGTGATAGGAAGACTCCTTTTTGGAGTCCTTTTTGAGCATTGATGAATGATTGCCTGAATGAAAGGTTGAATGGTTGAAGTCGTTGGCGACTACTATAGAAAATTAGTAGAGCGACTTTGATGAAAGAGTGATAAGAAGACTCCTTTTTGGAGACTGTGTGAGATGCATATGATGAGCATTGATGAATGATTGCCTGAATGAAAGGTTGAATGGTTGAAGTCGTAGGCGACTACTATAGAAAATTAGTAGAGCGACTTTGATGAAAGAGTGATTTTGAGCAGGTTGAATGCTAAAAAGAAAACGTAGCTTTTGGATTGATAATTAACTAGAGAAAAAACTGGAGAACCAGTAACACATGTAGAAGATGTGTGAACTGAGAAATTAAGAAGCGTTTTGGAAAGAAAGTCAAATTAAATGATAATGAAATCATATGTAGTAATACAACACTTTACTACATATGGATTCTCTAAATCATACAATTGAGTAAAATAAAACATACGTTTTGATTCGTATTCAAATTTCTAAGATTCTTGTGATAAACAATGAGAGAACAATTGAAAAGTAACTGAAGAAACTACAACTTGCAAAATAAGTTGGAGTGAGCAAATCTCTAACAGTAACCAAGGCCGTTTCTCATGCATCTCATTGTGCGTTGTACTTAGAAAATTTGAACCGGGCGGCGTGCGCGAGTGCGCGGCCCGCTGGAAGTCGAATGAGGCTCAGCGATCTCCTCCGCGGTGCTTATAAACAGCCGATCTGCTCGGCGGGGGCTATTTTCGGCCACTTGGCGCGTGCACACGGCCTCCCGGATGTGCCGGGCGGGTGCGCGAGCTCGCCGGCCGCTGGAAGTCGAATGAGGCTCCGCGATCTCCTCCGCGGTGCTTATAAACAGCCGATCCGCTCGGTGGGGGCTATTTTCAGCCACTTGGCGCGTGCGCACGGCCTCCCGGATGTGCCGGGCGGGTGCGCGAGCTCGCCGGCCGCTGGAAGTAGAATGAGGCTCCGCGATCTCCTCCGCGGTGCTTATAAAGTGCCGATCCGCTCGGCTTGGAGCTATTTCCGGCCTCCCGTTGGTGCCGGGCGGCGTGCGCGAGCTCGCCGGCCGCTGGAAGTCGAATGAGGCTCCGCGATCTCCTTCGCGGTGCTTATAAACAGCCGCATGCGCACGGCCTCCCGGAATTTGAACACATTTTGTCAATAAATTTCGCATATTGAATTTTGAAGTTTAATATAATGCAACAATTGAGCTCGACTTATACAAAGGATATATCATAAAATCGTAAATTTCCGTCGAATTTTAGGGGGTCGACTTATACACCGAGTCGACCTGTACACCGGCAAATACGGTATTAAATAAATAAATAAAAGAAACATTTTAAGCATATAATTATACCTACATACCAAATCAATAAAGAAGACATAACTAGACATTTTTGATAAGTGGTGATGAGAAAGGTTTTTATAACTTTATGATCTGATATATTTCTGAGGACTTTGAAATAACAAATGACTTTTGATATATTGCCTAAATAGCTTAATGACCCTTAAGGAACTGTGGAATGCATGCCTGATGTTTTTTCTCTGAATCATGGACACAGCCAGTCGTCTTGACCGTTCAGTACTTGGTTGTATCTTATGTTTTGACTAATGCTAGACGCCAGTTTTTGATTACTACTGAACGTTCTGCACAGAGGGAAATATTTTGGCCTAACAAAGAAAAGATACGGTTGGAAACATGATTAAACTAAGAATATAATGACGTAAGCAAAGACATGAAGTATCAAAAGCACAAACTTTACATAGTCAGGTAAGAGCAACAGATTAATGATGTCACAGCCAAAAGCTAACATAAATTCGCACAAGATGACACAATTGGAAGAATGAGGTACGATAGTGTATGTCCAAGATTGGAGGAGAATGTTCACAGGAAGGTCACATGGAGATAAAACCAGCAGGTGCCAGAAGGAGCCACCCGAGAACTCGGCCAAAGATGATCGCCAAGGCCGAGAGACGGGATGGAAGACAACACAACAGCCCCCTCCACACACACACACACCAACAGCCCCCCACCTACACACCGAATCGCCCATAACCAGCACCACTCCCATGGAAGCAGACTCTCCTTCGAACTTGCCCCACCCCGAAGACTCATCGCCCATCAATCCCGGCCCACAATGTGCTACTGAATATAAAACTGATCTAACAACCTTGGACTTTGCCTTTTCTGAATGGAGACTTTCCGCTCTTGAAGGGCCCAGCGCTGTATTGTACTTTCCTGAAAACAGAGCTTTTTGAACAAGAATTGTGATTGAACTCAACCAATCTGTCTAAGTCTAATTTCTGCTTCAGTGTCTTTGCATTTTCCTAAATCTGAAGAAATCAAACGAGCACGCAGTGAGTAAATTGGATAACAGGTGATTGGCAAAGGCTTTTGTCGTGAGGCGCAGATAACGCGCTCCCTAAATTGTGGACAAAATCCAACAGATGCTTTGATGGCGGCGCTCATGCTATTATTTTTTTAATGAAATTCAATCAGGCATAAATATGAGACAATTTGCGAGTCATATACGTATACTCGCGGCGTCAATGCGACGCTTTTAAAGACGCTGGATGAGCTGCGGGCATGCGCGCGTCTGCCCCCAGGGTTTGCCACGCAACGGTTGCAAATAACGACGACTCACATGTTTCCAATTTTTCTCTCTTGTAAAAAGTGGCAAATGTCAAATGTGTGCAAATTGTTAAGATTAAGTTATGTTTGTGTACTCAGATGCAGTAATCTGTTTGACATAGAGGGAGCGCAAGTGTGCCGAATAAGAGAGTTGGAAGAAACCTCGAGAAAGACATAGTTCCGGAATAAAAAGCGGCTCAGAAGAGCCCCAAAAGAAAAGCTCATTTCTGTCTCCAACGCACTCTTTCTCCGAGTCACACGCAGTACAGCGGCGCGAAGCTCAACACAAATACTTTGGACGTGACTGTCCCAAATGAGGGGAACATTTTTTAAGTCGGTCGAAAGGGTTTGAAAAATTACCAATGAGAATAAGGGTGTATTCAGACCAGAAATGTTATTTTGTCAGCTTGTTTGGTCCGGACCAAAAGCGGACTTAATTTTTTTCGTTTAGTGCGGTTCCTATTCAGACTGCACATTTTGCAAGTCAAGTATACACATCCACGCTTGTGACGATGTGTGCTCCCATTGGACAGCAATGACCAGGGCGTCACACAGAGCACAGACCCGGAAATGGAGGAAAACATGCGAGTCCTACGCGCTG
The DNA here is from genome assembly GCF_024217435.2 of Syngnathus scovelli. Lineage (NCBI taxonomy): Eukaryota > Metazoa > Chordata > Actinopteri > Syngnathiformes > Syngnathidae > Syngnathus > Syngnathus scovelli. Next base: position 14,323,638 of record NC_090858.1, read on the forward strand.
CCTTCCTGCTCTGCATATTTGTGTTCTTGGTGCGGATGCTCGCTGTTTGTGTTCACACCTAAAGCAAACCGCACCAGAGTTTGCTTGGAAGCGAACCGAGAACACTTGAAAAAAATCGGTCTCGGTCCGTTTATTTAATCCGCACCAGGATCGTTTGCGTGTATTCACACCTGCACAAAATGTCAGGACCAGCCTTCCAATAGAACCCTGGTCCGTTTAAAGTGGACCAAACCGTCAGGTTTGAATACGCCCTAAAATACGACTTGCATGGTTTCATGGAAAAATAGTGGAATTGTGGGAATGTGAAATTAAGCAGAAAATAGGAATGTATTTTTCAGCACTGGCCTAACAATACCTGACTGGTACACGGCATGTATGTCAGTGTGCAGGGACGGCGCGCAATGGAGTCGATAAAGCCGTTAGGCCAGAGGGAGTTCGCATCCATCGCTTGTCTCCATTTGATAGCGAAAAACGCGCTGCCCCGCGGTGTGACACACGCACGCGCGTGCACACACGCACGCGCGCGCACACACATGCACGCACACACATGCACACACACACACACACACGCACACACACACACACACACACACACACACACACTCAGTTATCGCATTTGTGCAGAAATGACAGGCGCCCCGTGGCTTTGTGTCTGATTTATGAGATTGACACAAGCGCCGTCTGTGTTCGCCACTGTCTTGTCGTTCTTCGTGCTCTCTGATAGACACTCCTGCGTGTGCGTGCGTCACCAAAAAGTCGCAGCTGTCAAGAGGGAGAAAAAGTCTTGTGAGAAGCGACTGTGCTCTGCAAATGAGCTTCAGAAGACAAGCAGCAAAACAAGGAGACAAAAACCGTCGTGTGAACTAATAGAAACCCGTCTTGGCAGTAAACACGAGAAAGGTGGGAGGAAAGAAAATGATCAGAATTTCGGCTTCTGGTTTTTTGGCGGGGCGCAAACACCGGAGGATCCTGAGTTTGGTGCGGCGTTGCCGCAGAGGTAGCCAGCACGGGAATGGTTTGGCGGCCTCTGCTCTCTGCTTCTGCGATTGGCTGGCAACCGACAGGGTGTACCCCGCCTACCGCCCAAAGCCATCTGGGAAGGGCTCTGGCGCGCCCACGACCCTGGCGACGATAATGGATGAATGATGTTGTGACATAATTGACTCTAACCAAAAGCAAAAATCGAGTTTTTTAAATGTGTGCCAAATAAATGTGTTTCCAAACCTATAAAAACATAATATAAAATATATTCTACACATATAATTAACGTAACACTTGGAATTGGAACAATCAATCAAAGTAAAATTGTCATATTTCAGATGTTGCCAATGGGTCGATTATATAGCCAGCTAATTGAGCGCAAACGCTAACGAGGTCTTGCCCCCGTCATTTGCGTAATGGACAACACAAACCGTCCATAAGGCGCTCGCTGCCAGCAGCCATCTTGGTTTCCCGCCCACCGCTAATTAGACGCTAATGCTAGCATTCATCACTCAACATGACAAACCTATGTGTCGGATGTGTGTGTTCGTGTGTTAATGACCCTTGTTAGATGGCCACACACATAACACACATGCACACGAGCATGTTCACGCACGCGCACACAAACTAACACACAGTGTTGTCTTTATTCCAGGAATATCCTGCTGAGATCAATTGTGTTCTTCCCAAAATGTTGTCTGGGATTTATACAGACATTAAAATAACTGAATAATAAAAAAATATAAAATAAAAAAAAGCATTGTAGAGAAAGGAAAAGCAGCTCAAAGCAGCTCCGAAGGGGTCAAAGCTGAATAATGAATTTGGACACAGCTGGGAGCTTTTCTATTCTTTTCAGACATTAATGTTGAAACAAACACAGCGCATGTGCGACAAAAACGTCACCTTTTCTTTGTTATGATTTAAAGGGAAATGTGCTTTCGGCAGTTTGCAAACATATTTTTTAAGGTTGTGTTAAACTTATAATCATATTAATATAATATCTAGTATTGGAGTGCTCGTGTGGATTGGCGGGTGGCGAAGAATGTGGAGGCAAACTGCATGAACTTGTTTTCTTCAAAGTGTTGTGGGAGAAACCTAGACAGGCAGTACCGGATGAGAACACCTCAAGGTCGGTGAGAAACGAGAACATCACGTCCAGGTGGTCGGGCTTCGCGGGAAAACCCAACCGCCTGACCTCAGCAATAACACCGAGACGGGGAGGAGATGGCCATCAACCAATCATCACACAATATTTTGCATGTTTTAATATTCATATTGTGTTTCTTTAAAACTGGGGACCCCGGAAAAATGTGTCGTCTTTTGGTGGTCACAAAAACGCAAGAGTTTTAGTGTATGGGACCCGGGACCCAGGCCTGTATTAGTGCGCTTTGTCAGGAATAAACAATTGGTAAATTTGGTCTGATTGATCTACTGGTCTTCTCTTTGACACAACGAACTCACAAAATTGTTAGGTGCGCCAGTGTGTGGATTGGGACATAGCAACTCATGTGTTAAGTGTTGATCGCAATTTGGAGTCAGATCAATAACTAAAATCCGTAACCTAACAATTTCTTGGTGACTCTGATGTGATGTCAGAGAAGGGTATTTGACAACTCGTGGTCTTTATTCAAGACACCAGACAGTGTCAGGGACACTGTCTCCCAGTCGGCGAACCATTTGGAATAAGCGCACAACGTTGAGCTGGTACGACGTCTCCACAACCCTGAACTCATCACCGATAAGGTAAGCAGAATACCTGTTACTATAAGTCGAAATTCTGCAAATTGAAAGAGGAAATTTAAGAGGAGACTGTCGTTCAGATCAAATAAGGTGTGCATAAAGTTAAGATACATACGGTAAATAAGTTTGGAACTCACGTGTGTAACGTGTACGGTAAAGTCAGGGACTTACGCGTACTACGGATAGGTCAGTGGTATTGTGGTATTGACCGATAGAAAGTGGCAAAGAAGCTACATGAGAGATGGATTCGAATCCCGTTGTCTGTGTGTTCTATGTTCGTGCGTAATCTCTGTAAAATTTGTGTCAGTCTGTCGTCGTTCGTCTGAGCTCTGTGTGCGCGCTTTGTGTATTGGCGTGCGTGCGTGCGGATGCGTGTGTGTGTGTGTACGTGCGGTTGTGTGCGCGCTCGGTATGTGTGTGTTTATGTGCACACTCTGTGTGGGTGCGGGCGTGTGAGGAGGAAGACGGCATGGATCAGAGAATGTTCAAGAAAGGAGGGGGCCGGTGGGCTCCAAGGTGTGGAATGGCGCTATACTGGCGGGGAGGGGGCCAGCGGGACGCGCGAGCCTGGCCAGACCGTGGCGTCAACATTGATACGCTGACCCCCGTCGTCCAGGGGCGCTGTGCCGAGGAGTCCGCAAAGGCGGGGCTGGGTCCCCCGGGAGAGGTCAATATCGAGGAGAACTGAGGCAAAACGAGGGGAGATCAAATGTTGATGAGCAAAGGGTGCATAACCAACAGCGAACGTGCATGATTGAAACTGAAACATCACTGACACTAATGTTTAACAGTTTGCAAATAGGCGAGATAGGGGACTGCTTGCAATACTCATTAAAATACTAATGTATGTGTACCTGTGGGTCTTAGGAAAACAGTTGGGCCGTGGCAGCAGTGATTTATGGCAGGACGCTACACATTCGGCCTAAGACAGATAGAAAGAGGGAATGAGAGAAGAAAGGGGGGGCTCACTGGTAAATAATGAGGAGATATTGGGAGTAATCCGTTTGTCCTTTCTTTAAGACCCTTTAAATTGTTTCCTGGTGTAGATAGGTTAGCAACACGAGCGATTCAGAGGTTCAAAAGAAAGACAGTTAAAAGAATATAACATTTTTGATTTGGACAATTGCAGGCTAACAGGAACATGAGAAAGAAGAGCTGAGAAGCGGGATCCAATTTGATCGGGGAGATTGGAAATTCACAGCACCATTTAAGGCACATTTTTGAGCAAGCATGACACAGGTAATAACGTTTGAGAGGTCAAGACATAGATGTAGAACGCAGACCTCGATGAGTTAATTTTGAATAATGATACTGAAGACACAATGTACTGTCGCATTAAATTGGAACTATAGACTAAACGTAGCTTGGAAATAGGATGAGTTGCAGGACTTACAATATAAAGACGAGATTGTCAGGCAGGGGACAAGACGGAGGACTCGGATGCAGAGTCGTTTCTTTCTGGGATTTATTCCAGCAAGCACACTGAGCAAAAGTACAAATCAAATCGCCTCTTGCGAGGGAAAACACGTGGCAAAAAGTACAAACAAAAGGTGTCGCACTGAGGCGAGTCAAAAGGCTAAAAGTACAAATCAAAACGCCTCTTACGAGGGAAAACACGTAGCAAAAAGTACCAACTAAAGGAGTCGCACTGGGGCGAGACAAAAAGGTGATGGGGACCAAGGCACAAACAAAAGCGTCGCTCGGTGGCGAGACAAAAAGGAGGGTTCTTACAGAGAGTTCGGACATCAAGGGATCGCTGGTGGTCGGGACGAGGCAAGACACACTGGCACAAGACAAGGGGAAGACACGGACTAAATACACACAAAAGGGCGGGGACACAGGTGATGACAATTAGTGTCGATTACGCAGGTGCACACAATCGGGATCAGGGAAGACAAGACAACCAAACACCGAGGACGGAAACACGGACTGAAACGGAAGGGATGACAAAATAAAACCGGAAGTAAAGTTACGACAATTGACGAGACAAAAAACTGAAAAAATAAACGCGACCGCATGACAGAACCCCCCCCCTAGGGCCGGATCCCAGACGGCCCAGGAGCCCCAGGGTGAGCCGCATAAAAGTCATCAAACAGTCCCGGGTCCAAAATATAACTAGGCGGCACCCATTGCCGCTCCTCCGGCCCATAACCCTCCCAGTCCACCAGGTACTGCCAGCCCCGGCCTCTTCTGCGCACATCCAATAGTTGTTTTACGGTGTAGACCGTCCCACCTCCCACAGTCCGCGGAGGCGGAGGCGGCGCAGGATCCGGCACCAATGGACTGTCCACCACCGGCTTGACCTTCCCGACGTGAAAGGTGGGGTGGACTGCAAGGGACCTGGGCAAGCGGAGACGCACCGCGGCCGGGTGCACGACCTTGGCGATGGGGAACGGACCCACGAAGCGAGGCGCCAGTTTCCTGGAGTCCCCCCGGTGGGGAAGATCCTTGGCGGACAGCCAGACACGTTGACCTCGCTGGTACACGGGCGCCGGACGTCTCCTCCGGTCCGCCATCCGCTTGACCCGGTCCCCCTGTCGGACCAGCGTGGCCCGAGCCGCCGCCCAGACGCGATGACAGCGGCGCACCAAGGCGTGGGCCGAAGTCACCGTCACCTCCGGCTCACTGTCAGGGAAGACTGGGGGCTGGTAGCCATACACACATTTGAACGGGGACATACCTGTGGCCGTGGTGGGCAGGGAGTTGTGGGCATACTCCACCCAGGAGAGGTTCTTGCTCCATGAGGCGGGGTTCTGGGAGACCAGGCAGCGGAGACTTGTCTCCAACTGCTGGTTGACCCGTTCCGTCTGCCCGTTCGCCTCCGGATGATAACCTGACGTGAGACTCACGGTTGCCCCTATGAGCCTGCAAAACTCCCTCCAAAACCTGGATACAAATTGGGGCCCCCTATCGGAGACAATGTCTTTCGGGAACCCATGAACCCGGAATATGTGGTCCATCATTACTATGGCTGTTCGTCTAGCGGACGGGAGCTTGGGCAAGGCGATAAAGTGAGCCATCTTTGAGAATCTGTCTACTACTGTGAGTATGGTGGTCCGCCCATGCGAGACCGGAAGTCCGGTGACGAAATCCATGGATATCTCGGCCCATGGACGCGAAGGAATGGGTAGGGGATGCAGCAACCCCATACGGGCGCCGTGGGAGTTCTTGTTCCGGGCGCAGACGGGACAGGCTGCCACGTATTCTTTGATGTCAGCCCTCATGGAGGGCCACCAGAATCGCTGCTGGATGACAAACAGGGTTCTGCGCATGCCTGGATGACAAGAGAGTCTGGAGGTGTGAGCCCAATGGATGACTTGGGATCGGAATTGATCTGGGACAAAAAGTCTGTTTTCCGGGCAGCCACTAGGGGGTGGCTTGTTTCCATTGGCCCGCTGTACCCGGCCTTCGATTGGCCAGGTCACTGCTCTCACCAGGCAATGAGGAGGCAGGATGGATTCGGGTTTCTTGAGTTCTGGATCTGAGTTGTAAACACGGGAGAGGGCGTCAGGCTTGGTGTTTTTGGATCCCGGTCTGTAAGATAGAGAAAAGTTAAAGCGATTGAAAAAAAGTGACCAGCGGGCTTGGCGGGAATTCAATCTTTTCGCTGACTTGATGTATTCAAGATTTTTATGGTCTGTCCAAACCAAAAAAGGCTGCTGTGCACCCTCCAGCCAATGTCTCCATTCTTCCAGTGCCAGTTTAACTGCCAACAGTTCGCGATCCCCCACATCATAATTTTGTTCGGCGGGCGTCAGCCGTCGAGACAGGAACGCGCACGGGTGTAGTTTGTTGTCGCTCTTGGCTCTCTGTGATAGGATGGCCCCGACTCCTTGATTGGAGGCGTCCACCTCCACCACAAACTGTCCCGACGGATCAGGAAGCGTGAGGATGGGAGCGGTGCTGAAACGGTTCTTTAGCTCCTGGAAGGCCGCCTCCGCCTCTGCTGACCAGCGGAAGGGGACCTTAGGAGACGTGAGTGCGTGCAAGGGAGCCGCCGTGGCACTGAAGCCCTTGATGAACCGCCGATAAAAATTGGCAAAGCCCAGGAATTGCTGCACCTTTCTGCGTGAGTCGGGGGTAGGCCATTCCTTAACCGCGCTGACTTTCGCCGGGTCCATCTCAACCTTGCCCGGGGCCACGATGAAGCCGAGAAAAGATACGGTGTCCTTGTGGAATTCACTTTTCTCGGCCTTTACGTATAGTTTGTGTGCAAGAAGACGTCGCAGCACCGTCTCGACGTGAATCCTATGGGTCCTCAGATCTGGGGAATAAATCAAAATATCGTCCAAATATACATATACAAAACGGTCCAAACAGTCTCTCAAAACATCAATGATCATGGCCTGAAACACAGCGGGAGCATTGGTGAGACCAAATGGCATGACTAAGTATTCGAAGTGTCCTCGATGGGTGTTGAACCCGGTCTTCCATTCGTCCCCTTCTCGGATGCGCACTAGATGGTATGCGTTGCGCAAATCTAACTTTGTAAACACCCGGGCTTGCTGTAGTTGGTCGAACACGGTCGACATCAGTGGGAGCGGATACCGGTTCTTGATTGTGATCTGATTGAGAGGACTATAATCAATACAGGGGCGTAGGGTGCCGTCCTTTTTGTCCACGAAAAAGAACCCCGCCCCCGCAGGCGACGATGATGGTCGAATCAGTCCTGCTTGCAGGGAGGAGTCTATATATTCGTTCATGGCTTGCTTTTCAGGGCCCGAAAGAGAATAAAGCCTCCCCTTAGGTATAGTTGAACCCGGCAGGAGTTCAATGGCGCAATCATACGGACGGTGGGGAGGTAGGGAGGTAGCCTTGGCCTTGCTGAATACCTCGGCCCATGGGTGGTAACACGCAGGGACCCCGGTTAAGTCGGGGGTTTGCGCGTCTCGAGCAGGAGGCACAGCGCGCGGGTTAGACCTGACACAGGAATCATGACAGTCGGGACCCCATCCCGTTATTTCCCCTGATCCCCAGTCTATGACGGGGTTGTGGCGTTGAAGCCATGGATACCCGAGAATGAGAGGGTTCATTGGAGAGGTCACGACATGTAGCCTTATATTCTCCTGGTGGGGACCTATCGACAACGAGACTGGTTCTGTTATGTGAGTTATTTCAAAAAGTGCCTGTCCATTGAGTGCCTTAGCTTTCACGGGGGTGTTCATCAGCTCAGTCTTTACCCCCCACCGGCGAGCAAATGCCCAGTCTATCAGGCTTTCATCTGCTCCTGAGTCTATTAGTACTTCGAGTTCTATTTCTCTTCCCAACAGTGTAATCCTGCCCTTGGGAAGCACTCGCTCCGGGGACGGAGCCGCAGAGAAGGCGCTCACCTTCAGGGTCCTCCTTACTGGACAGGAGAGAAGGAGGTGTCCGAGCTCACCGCAGTAGTAGCATCTTCCCTCTCGGCGTCGCCGTAACTTCTCCTCCTCGGTCAACTTAGCTCTACCCAACTGCCTCGGTTCTGGCTCCTGGCGCTGCCGATCCCCGTCCAGCCTGGAGTGGTGAACGTCAGGGCCGGCTACTGGGACGAAGGCGGGGGTGGTCCTGCTTCGGTGCTTCCTCCACTCTTGCAGCCGGTTGCCAGTGCGGATAGCCAGAGCGATGAGGGCGTCGAGGTCGGTGGGAAGGTCTAAGGGGATTAGCTGATCCTGTATGGACCCAGAGAGGCCCCGGAGGAAGACGTCATATAGTGCCGTCGCGTTCCAACCGCACTCCGCGGCCAGCGTGCGGAACCGGATGGCGTAGTCCCCGACGGTCTCTTGTCCCTGGACTATCTGACAGAGTTGGCGAGCCTTTTCTCGGTCAGCGGAGATTGGATCGAACACCGTTCGCAGAGCCTTGATGAACGCGGGGAGAGAGTTACAGGAGACGGAATCCCTGGCCCATTCCGCGGTGGCCCACGTGCGGGCCCTTCCCGTCAGGTATGAAACCATGTAGGCCACCTTGGAGCGCTCGGTGGGGAAATCTGCTGGGGCCCTCTCAAAATGCATCCCGCATTCTGTAATAAATGCCCGGCTAAGGCCGGGTTCACCGGAGTAGCGCTCTGGAGGAGCCAGTCTGGCACCGCCGGTCATGGGAGCTATGGCAAGGGGAGTAACTGAGGAAGCAGCGGGTGTACTGGAAGTCGCTGCTGGTCCCGCGTTCAAGAGCGAGAGCACGTCCTGCATTTGCTGACCCAGCTGTGCTATTTGGGTGGCGACCGCTCCTCTGAATTCTTCTTGGCACTTAGCGATTCCTCGGATTTCTTTCCCCAAGTCGCCCACTTGCTTCTGGTGCTGGGCGAGCTGTGAGGCATGGGAACGCACTGCGGCGCACAGGTGCTCCGACTCTGCCGAGTCCATGACTGGCCAGTGTGTACTGTCAGGCAGGGGACAAGACGGAGGACTCGGATGCAGAGTCGTTTCTTTCTGGGATTTATTCCAGCAAGCACACTGAGCAAAAGTACAAATCAAATCGCCTCTTGCGAGGGAAAACACGTGGCAAAAAGTACAAACAAAAGGTGTCGCACTGAGGCGAGTCAAAAGGCTAAAAGTACAAATCAAAACGCCTCTTACGAGGGAAAACACGTAGCAAAAAGTACCAACTAAAGGAGTCGCACTGGGGCGAGACAAAAAGGCGATGGGGACCAAGGCACAAACAAAAGCGTCGCTCGGTGGCGAGACAAAAAGGAGGGTTCTTACAGAGAGTTCGGACATCAAGGGATCGCTGGTGGTCAGGACGAGGCAAGACACACTGGCACAAGACAAGGGGAAGACACGGACTAAATACACACAAAAGGGCGGGGACACAGGTGATGACAATTAGTGTCGATTACGCAGGTGCACACAATCGGGATCAGGGAAGACAAGACAACCAAACACCGAGGACGGAAACACGAACTGAAACGGAAGGGATGACAAAATAAAACCGGAAGTAAAGTTACGACAATTGACGAGACAAAAAACTGAAAAAATAAACGCGACCGCATGACAGAGATCGCTGATACTAGGAGAATTTGACATTTGGTAAACAAACGTTACTAGTGAATTGATGGCAGCAGCTACATTTGGAAATAGTCTTACAAGTTTGATGTCCCAGTCTGTCACTCTCAGTGCCAGGATCCCTGAAACTCGATCCCGAGACTCCGCCTACAGCCGTGGACGACTACAAAACGGTGCCTGGCTTTGAGGCACCTTTGACCTTTGGCAAGGACAAAGAAAGACTGTTGTTGTGCTTGGAGGGGGCAAGATGACATCCTCGGGGACAAAAAAGACAGTGAGAAGCGGAGGAACTCACAATGATGAAAATTGACTCATTTGAACAATAGACTCATTCGAGAGTGATGGATGGGTTGGCTCTGAAGCAACCACAAAAGAACACCAACTTGAGAATGTGAGGTGCTGCAAAAGAAGTGTCCGACGGCCAAATCATACTCCTTGCTGTGGCGTTACCAAACTGGGTGGAGCTTGGGTCAAGGTGGACAGGAGCTTCCTTGTGCACTGAGTTTGACAGAACTGAGGAGATTTGATAAAAAATGTAATAATGCATAGAGCTACAGAGAAAAGCATCATAGTCAGAGATTGAACAGATTTGGATAAAACAAATAGGCTAAAACGGTAATAAACAAGAGCGAGATCTGATATTTTGGCTCGTCAGGCTTAAGAAGTAGAAGTCTAGTTAGATACATTTTAGAATAGGACATTTGGACTAAAGTGGATTCAGTCAAGAGGAACGGGGGCATTTTGGCATTTTAACAGGGATTGACTGCAAGGGAGATTGAGGATAAAAAATCTGGACAGCAATGACGTAAATTACATTAAAAACTGCCCATTCGAGGGAGAGGGCTTGGTGCTCCCTGTGTGGAGCTGCAGCTTTGCAGAGGGGGGCAGACCGCGCGAGGGAGTGGATGAAAGGAGTAGAAACAGGCGACGATTTAAGGAAGCAGGGAGAGGTGCTGGATGGTGTGACAGGCAGGATTTTTAGGAAGAGAAAAAAAGGGGGGAGTGAGACTCGCCAAGAGGGGCAATAAAGAGAAGCAGACTGAGAAACATATTTGAGCTAGACAACAGGAAAAAGGGGGAGAGCCAAATGATGACGTAAAAATCCAGAGGGAATAGCCGGACCCATCTTTATTGAATTTAATTAGGATAAGTAATAGAGATCGAGTTTGTAGGAGCAATCTGAGGTTATGAAGGCTCCCCTGAAACGCGGGTCCCACAGTCGGCCCCCCAGATAGACATATATGACAATTTGCAATGAATCTGATGGGCCAGTTTATGGAAAATTGAATATGAGATTTTACAATAGGTCATGTTGACAAGTATGTCCAAATGTGAAGAGTTACTATTAGGAGTCAATGTTTGCCTGCACACTAACATACTAACTTTGCTTAGTGTGGGAGGAGAGCTGAGTGATAGAGACGGATGTGTGTGTCTGTGAGTGTGTGGATGGGTGTGTGCGCATGTGATCGTCTATGACTGCGTGTGCGCAGTATGATTGGCCAGAGATGTCTGAAGTTGGGGTGATGTGTTTGCAATTGAGGATAAAATTATTCTCACCTGAAGAGGTGGTACAGATTGGAGGGAACCATGGCTCAATGATCAATCGGGGCACCATCGACAACAAAACGGTGCGATGGAGAAGGCCCATTTCAGTGATATGGTCAGACAAGACAGAACTAGTATCGAACATCAAGACTTTGGACAATTTGACGTGTGACGACTTTGAGCTGACCCGACGGGGTGGCGTACTAGGTGGACAGTGACCAATTGTTTGACGCTTGAACATGTTTGCGACAAGAGCACGCTCTGCTTTGTTTTTCTGTGTGACTTGATTTTTTTTTTTTTGCAGCATCAGCCACTAGCCAAGGAGCGGATTGCGCGTTGCTTGCGTAACTTGTTTTCATTCTTGCAGGTTGTCGATTGCGTTCGTGGAAAGTTTGTGTTGGATTTACAAGAATAAGTTAACCCTTGCCCTTTTGGTTTTTATGATGAACTTATTGATGACGTGGTTTTCAGGACATGATCCGCGGGCGCCAGGAATCATTTTATGACTGTTTTTATTTTGATACTTGATGTCTGTTTTTGTGTGTACAAATGTCCGCTGTCAGCAGGGCTATAAGCTCACTGACAGGAGTGTGATGATTTTTGTTTGTGTTGCCGAGTGTGTGGTGGACAGTCAAGTTTCAAGGACTTGGGGTGATGGTCCCGGGGCCCAGATGGTAGCTAGAGGTTCCGCGGGCCTGAGTGTGGTGATGAGGGGGAGACGCTTTGCAGGTTCCTTTTGATACGTAATAACACATTGGGTGAATGTGTCAAAGGGGGGGAGTGGTAAAATAGAAATGGGTGAGTAGGTTTCAATTTGTAATTGTGATATACAAAGTTTTTTCCAAATTCACTTGTTTTCAAGCCTTAACAGGACATGCCAGAATTCAACTAGCAGTGATGGAAGGAGCAGAGGAAGACCAGTGACATCTGGTTATGAATCTCAATTGGAACCTGGAGTCCCCACTGGCGGGGCTCCTGAAGCGAGCCAAAAGAGACGTTTTGCCCCCGTGGTTGAGCGACGACGATCCAACATATATTGACACTATAGGAGTGCCCCGGGGTGTGCCAGATAAGTATAAACTCGTTAATCAAGTTCGGGATTCGAAAGTATCTTCCTATGCATCACCCCCAATAAAAATGTAGACCGTATTAATTACGTTCATTACAATGTCCAACGGCTGGGTAATTATACAGCTGAATCATTTGCCGCAGTTCATGAACAATTGGCTGCAACGTCGTTAATGGCGTTCCAAAATAGAATTGCGTTGGACCACAAACAACACGGCACCAGGGGGCCGACTGACCAAGGCGTTGGAAGGACTAAGGACACTGAACAAAAAGATGAAAGATCATTCAGGTGTACACACCGATATTTGGTCTGATTGGATGAAAACGTTCGGAAGCTGGAAAGGCCTCATCATGTCTGTGCTTGTTGCTGTGGCTATTTTTACTACAATTATGATTTTATGCGGTTGTTGTTGTATTCCATGTATTAGGTCACTCACTGTCCGGTTGATCGAGAAAACAATTATGATTTTATGCGGTTGTTGTTGTATTCCATGTATTAGGTCACTCACTGTCCGGTTGATCGAGAAAACCGTTGGCCCGTTGCCACCGATGGGCCAATATACCCTAGTGACTCAACATGAGCAGCGGGGGGAAGGAAGGACCGACAGCGCGCTGGTAGCTGTTTGCTAGAGTAACGGGTGATGACCTCATAAATTAGGTCATGAGAGGGAATAAAGGGAAATGTGCTTTCGGCAGTTTGCAAACATATTTTTTAAGGTTGTGTTAAACTTATAATCATATTAATATAATATCTAGTATTGGAGTCCTCGTGTGGATTGGTGGGTGGCGAAGAATGTGGAGGCAAACTGCATGAACTTGTTTTCTTCGAAGTGTTGTGGAATAGGCCCAGACAGGGAGTACCGGACGAGAACACCTCAAGGTCGGTGAGAAACGAGAACAACATCACGTCCAGGTGGTCGGGCTTCGCGGGGAAACCCAACCGCCTGACCTCAGCAATAACACCGAGCCGGGGAGGAGATGGCCATCGACCAATCATCACACAATGTTTTGCATGTTTTAATATTCATATTGCGTTTCTTTAAAACTGGGCAACCCGGAAGAATGTGTCGTCATTTGGTGGTCACAAAAACGCACGAGTTTTAGTGTGATGGACCCGGGACCCAGGCCTGTATTAGTGCGCTTTGTCAGGAATAAACAATTGGTAAATTTGGTCTGATTGATCTACTGGTCTTCTCTTTGACAGAACGAACTCGCAAAATTGCTAGGTGCGCCAGTGTGTGGATTGGGACATAGCAACTCATGTGTTAAGTGTTGATCGCAATTTGGAGTCAATAACTAAAATCCGTAACCTAACAGATTACATCATAATTTAGCCATTGTGTGTGTGTGTTTTTGCGCGCAAATGCGGGGGCGGCATATACACTAATGGGCCTGAGCACCTGTTTTGTATCAGGAGCTGCTATTTGCGCACACACACATATGCTCACCGGAGAGAATGAAAGGCAACGAAAAGTTGTAATCAACATATCCGACCTGCCAAACCAACAACTTTGAGAAGCACGTTCAAAAGAGAGTGTCAAATGATTATTATGAGATTGGCGTTTATAGAGTGATGCTTTTTTCAGCGACAAAGAAATTTCATGTGAAAATGACGAGCATGACATCATTATCACAAAGACACATGAAGTTATTACATTTCTCGAAATAACTACGCATTGAATATGACAACTTTTGCTGCAAAAACAAATCTTGAATTATTTATTTTTTTGTTAGGGTAGTACACCTTCTTATAATTTGAAATGTTTTGAAAAATGCAACAAATGCTACAGATTTTTGTCTTGCATAATGAAGATACAAAACGGTCCTTAATCAAATAAGTTACCACCCTATTGCATCAAAGCCACCAAAAATGAATGCACAGAAATGAACTGCAGTGTAACTGCAAATGTAACACGCACACACATTTGTTTTCAACAACCACAATGTATTTTTTAAAACTTGGCATTTTTTTATTCTGCCTTGGTTTTGATGAGATGGCCGTGGCTGTACGTTCCTCGCCCTCCGTGGACAGCGCATGACAAATGACACAACAGGCCTTGCATTTTGATGCATAGAGGCCCAGACAGCAGACAATCACTGAGAGAGAACCTTCTCTGCTGAGATGTTGACAATTTGGCAAATGTTGCTCTCAGATCATATCACCATGGCGTGATTGCACAGTCATTAACATTCCGTATGTTTCCGCACGAGACCTTTGATGAAACGAAATCCTTGAGCGCTGCCGAGTGAAGAGGATTCGTGCGTCGGCGCAGATGGTGATTGCCCGACGCCTGAGTCGATTGTTCATCCGCGCTGACAGAGGAGTCGGCCCAGGAGGACGTTGCCATGGCGACAGCAGCCAGAGAGGAGAGCCCCCGTCTTCCGACACCCGCCGCAACTTGATAATTGGCACATTATCACCGGTCGCAACATCCAGGAAAGGGTTGCTCAACCCTCACACACGCACTCATGCCATCAATCGAAAAGAACGCAATGGAACAGAGCCACAAAGAAAGGAAACAACGTTGTAAACAAAGGATTACGACTGGCATGCAACCAACGACAGGAGATGCATGTGCACGAGCAGGCACAACCACAATGGATAAAACGGATCGGTGCTGGAAGGGTCATGTCGCAGTTGAAGAGGGCATGGTCCAAATGCTTGTCAAAAGCGACAACTCAAGATAACAAGTAGTAACTCAAGTAGATGGCGGTGCAACGGTGTGCTAGACTATTTGTTCTTTTGGAGCACGTGAAACCGTTTAATGATCATCTTGTAAGGACAAAATCTTCAGAACAAGCTTTCTTCTGAAGGACACATGTGAATGTTGTTAGAGATTTGCTCACACCAACTTATTTTGCAAGAACCACACGGGAGACAAGCAAGTCCTTTTAGACACCTGCAGGTGGAGAGTCCGTTCGTCGCTGTGTGTGCAGCGATGATCGAATTGAGGTCTGAACTCTCCACCCTGCAAGGGCATATTTATTAAGAGAAACGGAGTGGGGGTTGAGAGTTGACAGGTTTGGTGAACCCCCGGCCTCTGGTAAGATCAGAGCAAGGGGTGTTTTACGATGTTGTGGGAAACAGAACAACTTTGATTGCTTCCTCTGCAGCTGGTCACTCAAGCAGAGGAAGCAACCACTTCATTTTACTGCATTGTGAGAGCAAGACAAGATTGGTTAATCATTATAGTCTACATTCCAACATAATCCTACGATAAAGATAACCTGGAAAACCCTAACAAATGTCATGCAAATGCGTGGAGGCCGGACAAAGCCCGAAAAGGAGTGAGTCACAAAAACGGCAAACTCAACATTGCGTACAATCGAAACACAAAATCATCCATCCATCCGTCCATCCGTCCATCCATCCATCCATCCATCCATCCATCCATCCATCCATCCATCCATCCATCCATCCATCCATGGGGGTCGCGGACGTGCTGGAGTCATTGGGCACTAGGCGAGCGACACCTTGAACCGGTTGCCAGCCGGTCGCAGGGCACACAGACGAACAGCCATCCGCACTCGCACTCACACCTAGGGGCAATTTGGAGAGCTTAATCAGCCTACCAAGCATGTTTTCGGGATGTGGGAGGAAACCAGAGTGCCTGGAGAAAACCCACGCGGGCACAGGGAGAACATGCAAACTCCACACAGGGAGGGCCAGAGGTGGAATCGAACCCACATCCTCCTAACTGTGAGGTGGACGTGCTAACCAGTGCTCCACCGTTTGTTTGTTTGTTTATTTCGAACATAAAAGAAATACAAGAAAAACGTAAAAAAATACAGAATACAGCTTCATAGTACAATAGAACATAAAAAAAATGAAAAAAATGATATTGCATTATAATTTTCCCTTTATCGTAAATTCATGTTTGTTCAAAACGGAGTAGAAGGAAGCCTAAGCTTATCTAACTCTACCCCTTGTAGCTGTTTCTCTTTAATTCTGTCCAGATTTGACCATAGTCAAATATAAATAAAAAAAAAAATATATATATATATATATATATATATATATATATATATATATATATATATTTTTTTTTTTTAAATAAATACAAAAGCAACTCAAACAACTTCACAGCATATTATGGTATCCCATCAATATTTTGTCCTTATATATTTTTTTTTAAACTTAGGTAAGGTACTACAGTTCTTTAATTCTTCACTGCTGGTGTTCCATAATTCTACACCTTTAACTGTTATACAATGTAACTTTAAGTTTGTTCTCACCAAATCTCTTTTAAACATAAGTGTTCCTCTTAAATAATAGGTACTTTCCCTCCACTCAAACAACCTCTGGATACTGGTTGGCAATTGATTATTTTTTATTTTGTACATGAGTTGGATGGTTTTAAAGTCGACTAGGTCGTTGTATTTCAGTGAGTTCAGTTTAATAAAGAGAGGGTTTGATGGTTCTCTATAATCAGCATTATTTACAAGTCGTATTGCTTTTTTTTGAAGAATGAAGATTGGATCTGTGTTTGTTTTGTATGTATTGCCCCACACCTCCACACAGTAAATAATGTATGGGAGTGTGAAGGAATATAATGACGACTGATTTATAAGGTTTTTTACTTTATATAATACTGCTAATGATTTTGAAATTTTTGATTTGATATACATTATATGTGGTTTCCAACTTAATTTATTATCTATAAGCACTCCAAGAAATTTTATTTAATTTACTCTTTCTAGTTCTATATTATTTATTGTAAGTGTTTGTCTGTGTTAGTCGGACAGTTTCCAAATATAATATACTTTGTTTTACTTAAATTTAGAGTAAGTTTATTTGTGTCAAACCAACTCTGTAATTTTTCCATTTCAATACCCACATTATCCAGTAGTTGATCCAGGTCATCCCCACTGCAAAGCAGGTTTGTGTCATCTGCAAAAACTACGGCCTTGAGTAACCTGGAGACCTTGCACATATCATTGACATACAAAATAAATAACAAGGGGCCTAATATTGAGCCCTGAGGAACCCCACACTTTACCTGCTTTAGTTTTGATTTACAGTCCATAAGTTGCATATATTGGTTCCTGTTTGATAAATAACTGTTTAACCAAGTGAGTGACATACCTTTTATCCCATATCTTTCAAGTTTTGTTAACAATATTTCATAATTTACAGTACGCTTTCTTAAGATCTGAGAAAACACCTACAACATATATTTTCAATAGCTGTTGTTATTTCAGCTACGAAATCTAACAAAGCCAACGTGGTGGTCCTATTTTTTCGAAATCCATACTGTTGGTCACACAGAATATTTTGTTTTGTAATAAAATCATCAAGCCTTTTATAAAATATTTTTTCTAATATTTTGGAGAATTGTGGGAGTAGAGATATTGGCCTGTAATTTGAGAATATGTGTTTGTCCCCAGCTATATATATCGGAATGATTTTAGCAGGTTTCATTTCACTCGGAAAAACACCAGTTGTCAAAGATTGGTTGCAGATATGTGTAAGGGGTTTCACCACACATTTAAATAATATTCTTAACAAGTGACATATTGATGGAATAATTTTAAGTGAAGCTTTGGCCTGCCAGACCTGGAGGCCTCGCCTTTACGAGTTTATCTTTCCTTTTATCTAGGTTCTTCCTTTTTAGTGATAGGGATGTCTTTTGATCCCTGTCAGCCATTTGTATCCTTCCTGTCCTTATGTTGTCTGTGTGTTTTCGTTCCCGTAAGAGGCCTTCACTAACAATGAGCAGGGCTTATTTGCATAGGTGACATGTTCTTTGTTTGATTCACAGGAACTTCATTCCTTTTCATTTAGATATAGGTTTGGTTCATAGATTGCAGTTTATCAGACTTGTTTTTCTTTGTTAAGGGTTACATACAGTTAGAAGTAGTTGCATAAAAGTTATCCCATATTTACTCAATGTTTGTTTAAGGAACTGCATACCAGTTACCTCACGTTTGCTTAATGTGTGTTGAAGTGTTTAGGACAAGTTACTTATTATTATTATGTGTTAATTTACCAAGTAGATAAAGTTAGCGAAGGTCTAGTTGCATTTGTTCCACAGCAAAGCGGCAATCAACGTGCTTCAAGGTATTTGATCATAGTCGAGGACGAGTCAGCCAACTGTGAGGGAAAACGGCTGGGGACGGCCTCTGCGGGGGGTCAAGAGCCAACAACGAAGTGCTAATTCACACCACACTACATTCTTTTGCTAATCAGCGTTGCTACAGACACAATCCCCCCTCCCTTAGTGCAGCAACGCCTCTGTGACCAGGGCAACCATAACATTAAAAAGAGGGGCACGTGGAGTAAGGACTCAGAACTGATGGAGGTTGTAACTGAGATTGCTTTCTCTATCGTTCTCCTCGCGAGTAAACCTGTTCTGGTTGTCTTCTCCTCTTCATTCCAGTGAGTGATTTAATGTCTAATCGTATTTAGACCCAACACATATCTATCCCCCCTCCGCGAGTCGTCACCTTATCGTGGTGGAGGGGTTTGCGTGCCCCTATGATCCTAGGAGCCATGTTGTCGGGGGCTTCATGCCCCTGGTAGGGTCACCCATGGCAAACGGGTCCTAGGTGAGGGGTCAGACAAAGCACGGCTCACCCAAGCCCCTTATGATGAGTGATATAAATGGACTTAGTTTTCCCTCGCCCGGACGCGGGTCACCGGGGCCTCCCTCTGGAGCCAGGCCTGGAGCCGGGGCTCGAAGGCGGGCGTCTGGTGGCCGGGCCTTCGCCCATGGGGCCCGGCCGGGCATAGCCCGAAATGGAAACGTGGGTCCCCCTTCCCATGGGCTCACCACCTGTGGGAGGGGCCGAAGGGGTCGGGTGCAATGTGAGCTGGGCGGCAGCCAAAGGCGGGGACCTTGGCGGTCTGATCCCCGGCTGCAGAAGCTGGCTCTTGGGACATGGAATGTCACCTCTCTGGCTGGAAAGGAGCCCGAGCTGGTGTGCGAGGCAGAAAGATTCCGACTAGATATAGTCGGACTAGCCTCCACACACAGTTTGGGTTCCGGTACAAGCCCTCTCGAGAGGGGCTGGACTCTCTTCCACTCTGGAGTTGCCCACGGTGAGAGGCGTCGAGCAGGTGTGGGTATACTTATTGCCCCCCGGCTGGGCGCCTGCACATTGGGGTTCACCCCGGTGAACGAGAGGGTAGCCTCCCTCCGCCTTCGGGTGGGGGGACGGGTCCTGACTGTTGTTTGTGTCTATGCACCAAACAGCAGCTCAGAGTACCCACCCTTCTTGGGGTCCCTGGAGGAAGTGCTGGAGAGCGCTCCTTCTGGGGACTCTATCGTTCTACTGGGTGACTTCAATGCTCACGTGGGCAATGACAGTGAGACCTGGAAGGGCGTGATTGGGAGGAACGGCCCCCCTGATCTGAACCCGAGCGGTGTTCTATTGTTGGACTTCTGTGCTCGACACGGATTTTCAATAATGAACACCATGTTCAAACATAAGGGTGTCCATGTGTGCACTTGGCACCAGGACACCCTAGGCCGCAGTTCGATGATCGACTTTGTAGTCGTGTCATCGGATTTGCGGCCGCATGTTTTGGACACTCGGGTGAAGAGAGGGGCGGAGCTGTCAACTGATCACCACCTGGTGGTGGGTTGGCTCCGATGGTGGGGGAAGATGCCGGTCCGACCTGGCAGACCCAAACGCTCTGTGAGGGTCTGCTGGGAACGTCTGGCAGAATCTCCTGTCAGGAAGAGCTTCAACTCCCACCTCCGGCAGAGCTTTTCCCGCGTCCCGGGGGAGGCGGGGGACATTGAGTCTGAGTGGACCATGTTCCGCGCCTCCATTGTTGAGGCGGCCGACCGGAGCTGTGGCCGTAAGGTCGTTGGTGCCTGTCGTGGCGGCAATCCCCGAACCCGCTGGTGGACACCGGCGGTAAGGGATGCCGTCAAGCTGAAGAAGGAGTCCTATCGGGCCGTTTTGGCCTGCGGGACTCCGGAGGCAGCTGACAGGTACCGGATGGCCAAGCGGAACGCGGCTTCGGCGGTTGCTGAGGCAAAAACCCGGGCGTGGGAGGAGTTCGGTGAGGCCATGGAGAATGACTTTCGGACCGCTTCGAGGAAATTCTGGTCCACCATCCGGCGTCTCAGGAGGGGGAAGCAGTGCAACGTCAACACTGTTTACAGTGGGGATGGCGTGCTGCTGACCTCGACTCGGGACGTCGTGAGTCGGTGGGGAGAATACTTCGAAGACCTCCTCAATTCCACCTACACGCCTTCCATTGAGGAAGCAGGGCCTGGAGACTCTGAGGCGGATTCTCCAATCTCTGGGGTCGAAGTCACTGAGGTAGTTAAAAAACTCCTCGGTGGCAAGGCCCCGGGAGTGGATGAGATCCGCCCAGAGTTCTTAAAGGCTCTGGATGTTGTGGGGCTGTCATGGCTGACACGCCTCTACAACGTTGCGTGGACATCGGGGACAGTGCCTCTGGATTGGCAGACTGGGGTGGTGGTTCCCCTCTTTAAGAAGGGGGACCGGAGGGTGTGTTCCAATTACAGGGGAATCACACTCCTCAGCCTCCCTGGTAAGGTCTATTCAGGGGTGCTGGAGAGGAGGGTCCGTCGGGAGGTCGAACCTCGGATTCAGGAGGAGCAGTGTGGCTTTCGTCCTGGCCGTGGAACAGTGGACCAGCTCTACACCCTCGGCAGGATCCTCGAGGGTGCATGGGAGTTTGCCCAACCAGTCCACATGTGTTTTGTGGACTTGGAGAAGGCGTTCGACCGTGCCCCTCGGGAGGTTCTGTGGAGGGTGCTTCGGGAGTACGGGGTGCCGAGCCAACTGATAAGGGCGGTTCGGTCCCTGTATCACCGATGTCAGAGTCTGGTCCGCATTTCCGGCAGTAAGTCGGATTCGTTCCCAGTGAGGGTTGGACTCCGCCAAGGCTGCCCTTTGTCACCGATTCTGTTCATAATTTTTATGGACAGAATTTCTAGGCGCAGCCGAGGCGTTGAGGGGGTCCGGTTTGGGGACCTCAGCATCGCGTCTCTGCTTTTTGCAGATGACGTGGTGCTGTTGGCTTCTTCAGGCCGTGATCTCCAGCTCTCGCTGGAACGGTTCGCAGCCGAGTGTGAAGCGGTCGGGATGAGGGTCAGCACCTCCAAATCCGAGTCCATGGTCATCGATCGGAAAAGGGTGGAATGCCCTCTCCGGATCGGGGATGAGATCCTGCCCCAAGTGGAGGAGTTCAAGTATCTTGGAGTCTTGTTCACGAGTGAGGGGAGGATGGAGCGTGAGATCGACAGGCGGATCGGTGCAGCGTCGGCAGTAATGCGGACCCTGTACCGGTCCGTTGTGGTGAAGAGAGAGCTGAGCCAAAAGGCAAAGCTCTCAATTTACCGGTCGATTTACGCTCCTACCCTCACCTATGGTCACGAGCTATGGGTCGTGACCGAAAGAACGAGATCTCGGATACAAGCGGCCGAAATGAGTTTTCTCCGCAGGATGTCCGGCCTCTCCCTTAGAGATAGGGTGAGAAGCTCGGTCATCCGGGAGAGACTCGGAGTAGAGTCGCTACTCCTCCACGTTGAGAGGAGCCAGATGAGGTGGCTCGGGCATCTTATCAGGATGCCTCCTGGACGCCTCCCTGGGGAGGTGTTCCGGGCATGTCCCACCGGTAGGAGACCCCGGGGACGACCCAGGACGCGCTGGAGAGACTATGTCTCTCAGCTGGCCTGGGAACGCCTTGGGATCCCCCGGGATGAGCTGGATGAAGTGGCTGGGGAGAGGGAAGTCTGGGAGTCCCTCCTAAAGCTGCTGCCCCCGCGACCCGACCCCGGATAAGCGGAAGAAGATGGATGGATGGATGGACATATCTATCCCATTACAGTCAGTTGACTTTTTACCTTTAAATTCTCTAACAATTTCTATTATTTCCTTCTCATTCATTCCCCTTAGAACCGTACTTTCGCCTATGGGTACATCCTTAATTTGGTCACTTGTACTACCTTTTTTTGCTACTTCCTCTGCCAAAGTACGCCCAATACCAACATAGTAATCATTAAATTCCTCTGCAATCATAGTAAGATCATTTATAGTTATGTTAAGAAAGTGAGAAGGATATCCTGGCTTTCCAGTTTTGTTTTTAACAATCTCGTTTAACACTTTCCATGTACTTATTGTGTTATTCTTGTTTTCCTCCAGTATTTTGCTATAGTAGTTCCTTTTACTGCAGGTGGTCGCTTGAATCATTTATTATCAGTCCAGTTTTTACTTTCTTTTCAATTACATTTGTAAATATATCATCAATTATTGTGGCACTGTGAGATGTGATTCTAGTCGGACGGGTTATTGCGGGGTAGAGACTCATACTGTACATTAAGTTAATAAATTCTGTTACTAGAGTCAGCTGAAGTGGGTTCAATAGATCTATATTATAATCGCCACAGACATAGACCATTTTCGTATTGATTTTTCTTTCATACATTCCTGATAATAGTTCACTAAATGTCTCAATACATGAACCTGGACATCTGTATACACAGCTTACCAGAAAGTTTTTAGATGATTCCATTTCTATTTCAACAGTAATACATTCCATGATATTATCTATTGCTTGAGACATACTTCTTACTATCTTACACTTATAGTTTTTATCTATGAATAGAGCCACTCCTCCACATCTTTTTATCTTCCTATTTAATGTATAACTCTCATACCCCTCTGTCAATCTTTTCAGACTGATCATCCTTCAATCAGGTTTCAGATATTGCAATTACAGTAAACGGGTTATTCATATCTTTTAAACATTGTTTGATCTTAGAGATGTATGCTTTCAAGCTCCTACTATTAAAATGTATAACTGATATTGCTCTATTTGTTGTTACATTCTTGTTAAATTGCTCTGCAGTATAGCATTTACAATTCCTTTGAGTGTAGTTGATAAAGAAGTTATTCACAGGATCAATATTGTTCTCTATGTCATATCCCTTATGTTCAGTGAAATCAAATGTTTTCAAATCAAGTTCTTCATTTTCAATTATCAGTGCTTGTTTGTTAAACACACCAGTTGGAGAAGAAAGGCATTTGAATACCACAACCTTAGGTTCAACAGAATGATGGTCAGATTACTGGTCTCCTTTGTACCTCTTAAGTTGCTCTATGGCACTGATGCAGAAACCATGAGAACATTCTACTGCCCCAACCGGTTTGATGAACACCTTACAACCAGCAGTCCAAGTGGACTGTATTTTACCATTTTTCTTAAGAGCTCTTGCTTTCTTAGCTATTTCACCATTTTTCTTGGTGACGTGTTCATTAATGTACACGTTCGTGCCTTTTAGTTTTCTACCTTGTTTGAGCAGATTTATCTTATTTTTCCTGTTTGTAAATCAGACAATTATAGATGGCATGACAGGCTTGCCATTTCAACTCTTGGTTGGCAGAGTGTGGCATGCCTCAATATTGACAGTGTCTTTACTCTGGAGGAAAGTTTTTACCTGCTCCCCAGTTGTCTCCTCATGTTCAGGATTGTCCTCAGAAGCAAGGCCTTTCACAGCCTGCTGGTAGCTCCGTGGTTTGATCTTTAAACCTGTGATGATGACATCGTTCATTTTTGAATACTGCTCCAAACTGTCTAATCTATTTTCCAGGCTGACAATCTTCTTATTTTGTTCAATGTTTAGTTGTTTGAGCTGCTTTACCTCTCCCATCAGCTCTGTAATAATTGCCTGTTTCTTCATTATGGTTTCCACATTTGAAGACATCACTTCCACTGATAACTTCAGCTCCTCCATGTCCTTCTAAAGCACTTTCATGGCCATTCCGGTTGTCAGTCTAGACCAGATGGTAGCTCTCCTCCTGGGGTTGGAAGTGCTATCTCACTCAGCCTGGTGACAGATCTCCTCCTGGGGCGGATAGTGATGCTAGCCCACTGGGCCTGGTGGTGGCTGTTCTCCTGGGCCTGGTGATGGTAGTCTACCGGGCCTGGTGGTGGCTGTCCTCCTGGGGCTGGTGGTGCTAGCCTACTGGGCCTGATGTTAGCTCTCTTCCAGGGCCGGTTGTGCTAGCACACTGGGCCTGATAGTAGCTCTCCTCCTGGGGCTGGTGGTGCTAGCCTTCTAGGCCTGGTGGTGGATGTCCTCGTGGAGCTGATGGTGTTGGCCTACTGGGCCTGGTGGTAGCTGGCCTCCTGGTACCGGATGTTGGCTGGGCTCCTGGGGGGGATGATCGCTGGTCTGGCACAGGTGGCTAGAGGTCCGGTGAAGGCCGCGGGTCCGGCGTTGCTGGCACGCAGTCCGCCGACGGCCGCAGATCCGGCGTTGCTGGGACGAAGTCCGGCAACGGCCGCGGGTCCGGCGTTGCTGGCTCGAGGTCCGGCGACGGCCGCGGGTCCGGCGATGCCGGACCAGGAGCTCCATTGGTTCCATGGTGTCCGTTGGCCCAGGAGAACAGCCACCACCAGGCCCAGTGGGACCCTAATGCGGCCGCGAGTCTGATGGCGCCGGGAGGAACCCCAATGGCGGCCGCGGGTCTGGCGTCACTGGAGAGAAATCCGTGCCGCCTAACACAAAATCAGTAAAGGAAAAAAACGTACGAACAACGATCTAACGAAGTTATCAAGCTGACCTTATTTTGGGGGGACCTAAGTCCTTATGACATATCAATCAAAAGTGAGTGTAATCTTACTAAATGTGAGAAAACAAAAGCGCTACAATTCCAGCATTGCGTATTCCCGGCACGTCACTGAAGAAATCTTCTTCCATCATAGCTGCCGCTTTCCACTCGCCGTGTGTGCCGGGTGCGTCCATTTAATAACACCTGCGCCGCTTTGCTCCTGGTTTGGGAGCGCTTGATTTGATGCACCCGAGCGATGCCAGCGTGTCAATCGGATCAGCGCTAATTAGACGTGAAAGGCAAACTCATCAGCGCAATTAGCGCCCAATTAATGATGCCCCCCCTCAACAAAACTACAGCATGCGGGCAGTTTGTTAAATGTCAGGTGTTGCAGAAGAAGAAGAGGTGCTGCAGGTAAATTAGACATTTAGGTCAATCTGGCAAAAGTGACATTTCAAAACTGAGGTGACACCAAAGCGCAAATGATGACACGGGCTTAGTACAAAAGCCACTTTTGTCTGTGAAGACCCTGGTGGGAATTGGCTTGTGTTTGCTTGGCATCAAAACTCTATTGCTACAAGCACAATTCATTCTGTGACCAAGAAAAATAAGATTTGAAACCAAACAGGAAAACGAGAGATTATCAAGATTCGTGTCTTTGAGTGGATCCTATCCTAGCCTTGTAATTTGAGAATGGTATCAAGAGCGGAACGTGATGCCAAACAAAGGTTTGAGCTGAACACCTGCGCCGACTACAACACATCTGCGTCGGCATCTAAATCGGTATTGGCAAGCACTTGGGTCGACTGCTCGTCTAAAAGTTCTCTAAAAGTGAATATGTCATCCCCCGCTCAGCTTCGAAGAAGACACGGAACTGCAGAGGCTGCAACTGGCAGGAACGCTGGTGAGAGGAC
The DNA here is from genome assembly GCF_024217435.2 of Syngnathus scovelli. Classification (NCBI taxonomy): domain Eukaryota; kingdom Metazoa; phylum Chordata; class Actinopteri; order Syngnathiformes; family Syngnathidae; genus Syngnathus; species Syngnathus scovelli. The sequence continues at coordinate 14,349,406 of NC_090858.1, forward strand.
AAACCTTAAACCAGCGGGCGCCTTGGCATTGATGTCTGACGGCAAGAAGTACTTAATGAGGCGGTCGCCATTATCATCGCCCACCTCCCTTCGCTCGACTTACTCGGCGGCCAAGGGTCAACTTTGTATTCTGTACTCGTGCTTTTGGACAAATGGAAGCATCGCAGTACAGTGGAACATTGTTCGCAAACTTGATTTGGTTTGGGAAGCTAAATGTTGACCAACCACAGCAAAGGACCCAGTCACTATGCTGCTACTACAGAAAACAAATCATTTGAAATGGCTTCAAAATGCACTACGGGACGACTTAGCATTTACGTATATGCTAGTTCACCTAGTACGGTGTGTTGTATGCTGTGTGCCTGATCTTTGTAGTGTGCGACATTGATGGAACGTTGGTGGGGGCAATATCGATCCCACTAGTTGTGTTGATAACACACACGCACGCACACGGGGAGGTGCCAGATGTGGCTCTCCATTCTTCAGTAGGATGTTGGAAGTGTGTGGTCACATGATTCCCAGTGTGGCTGGAGTCGAGTAGATTGTAAGTGCAATCTAGTAAGCGGAAAATAATGGAGCAGTGATGGAAGTTCATTGCCCTCCCAAGTGAGCAAGGAGAGCCACAGTTACCAACACACTTTCAGACATTGACTCTATCACGGAACAAACACTCACTCACAAATACAACATGTGAAAGCTCACCAAAACCAACTCCAACTCTGATGTCACTCACTAGGCCACGCCCCTTAAAGGTACAACTACTACAGTATTATATGATTTCAATATCTTATAAAAATCATACACATATCACTGGAAAAGTCTCAGACTACTGGGCATCTACAGATTTGTTCGTACACTCCTAATTGTAATCATGGTTGTTCAGGAGAATAGTAAGTGTTTGTATAGCTGCTAATTGTTAGCCAACATCGTCACTGATAGGGTCATCGATATTGAGCACAATCGGCAGTAAATGTCGCCACAGCCATGGCTTTTTCACGTTTTGCATTGCTGCTAATTGTCATCACCGATTTGGTTATCGATTGTTAATACTTGCTTTTGCGTTGCACATTGGTGACAGTGCGCATTTACATGTCGACAGCTGATATTCTTTATGAATAAGTAAGTTTGGGATTTTTCAAGTCAAGTTAACAAGCGCAAAGATTTATTGGAAGTACGCAGCGCACGCAGCGGCACAAAAGGGCAGAGTATTTCATCAATGCTACGCTATCTCAGCTAACGTATGGCATTCAGTTACACGTTGACAAAGTGCAGCGTGTGAAAAACCAGCGAAACTGTCACAAAGAAGACCAAGCCGGAAAGAACAATCCCCCCCCCCCCCTCCCAGAATTCCATATTAGCTTTCTGCTTCCTGCTCTTGCTCCATTTCAATTCCTCTCTGTCCTGACGACGGCGCTGCGGCATCGCAGTGCTGACTAATCAAGCCTGAGGGGGGAAAATGTCACTGGTGCGATATGCAAATGTGTCATGTGTGAAGGCGGCGAAACATCAAAAGACATGAGATTGCTCAGGCTTTACTTAAACGGAATGAAAGAAAAAAATCATCAGTTGATATTTGATATGAGTTCTTCTACGATAACGCGCCGCACTTGGTTAAAACCTTGAAATAAGTTTGGCTCTTGTGAAAACAGCTTAAGAAAGATAACGTGCATTGACAGTATTCTTAAAATATTGAAACGTATAGAAGCTATGAAGGGATGCTACGCGAATGCGAATGATTCTTCACCATACACAAGATGGGAATTAGCATATAGCCTTTGTATTATATGTATTTGCATAAGTCCCGTCATTGAGCAAGCTTCAGCATGAGCCCAACAAAGATGTTTTTACCTGAATTTGGTTTCATTCAATAGAGTGCGCACCAATGCCCCTTCATTCCTCCACTGGTGTCGACAAACATCGCTGTTGCTGACTTCATCACAAGTCGCAGGAAATCGGGACTGGCTCACCCACTACACACTTATCATTAATGCATTAGCATATGAGGGCACAAAATAGTGTGTCTGTTTGGATTAGAACAATTGCAAAGAAAGCAGTTATTATTTGTGCTTCTTTTTTGTTCCTCTTCACCTGCAGGCGCTTTCACTGTCAGCTGCAATCGCCTTTGTAGGCCAATACGCTCATCGTAATGGACCATTGATAAGATACAAAGTGCTTGGTGGACACGAATATGAATGATGCGCACGGGCCGAAAAAAGCAAAAATGCCAAAAAACAAACAAACCGAACATGAGTGCGACACAAACGCCGTATTAAAAAAAGTCTCCAACCCCCGGAATCACTTTTCATCTGCAACAAAGTTTGCGGAACATCAAGTAGGGGGGGACCCCCTCGCTGCCGAGCCATCATCACCGCAAGATTTTTTTTTTAAAGCCACCGTTCATCATTCCGTTCAGGGCCGATTGCTACAGCGCTTAGGCAAAGACATCCTCCCTTGCCCATCAAGTGCCATTAGTGTGAGTCATTAATTGATTTGTCATTAAACACAGAAAAGATGGGCGCCACATTAGTCACAAAGGCGTGCGGCAAGCGCGCGCCGCTCTAAAGGACAGAAATGACATCCAAGCACAAAAAGAGTTCTTGGGTTTGGTAGTCATTTAGCATCACGCTATCGACCGAGAGTTTAGACACCTGATGCTGTAGAAACGCATCCTTGGTGTGTCCAGCGGAGCTGCGTAGCAATAAGCAACATTTGCTCGGTTTACAGGTGGCTCGGTGGTGCACTGGTTAGCCCGTCCACCTCACAGTTAGGAGGGTGCGGGTTTGATTCCACCTCCAGCCCTCCCTGTGTGGAGTTTTCTCCGGGTACTTCAGTTTCCTCCCACATCCAAAAAACATGCTTGGCAGGCCAATTGAGCACTCCAAATTGTCCCTAAGTGTGAGTGCGAGTGTGAATGTTTGTTCGTCTCTATGTGATTGGCGGGCAACCGGTTCAGGGGGTCCCCCGCCTGTAAGGATCGGACAGTATAGCCATGTGCAGAGCGAACAGACTTTATTGTGAAAGGGAAGGTGTCACGGATCGGCTGGAACATGGAGCAGGGCGACCAAGTGCAGCTTGGACCAGGGTTTATTGAGGGAAAAGGGAAGTGGAACGAGGCATCGAGGGAAACAGACGAGAACTGGCAAACTAATAACATGAGAGACTGACCGACAGGGATAGCAAACAGAAACAGACTTGAAACAGACAGGAACCACAAGGACAGCAAACGGGACGACATCGACGATCCGACCGGGAGTGAGGGGCAGACAGGACTTACAGTGCCGTGAAAAAGTTTGTGAACCCTTAGGATTTTACAATATATTTGCATTTTTTTAAAGAAATAACGGAGACAAGTTCACAATAGTGTTACAGAATGGTGACACATTGCCATTATGGCTGAATACAAATTAATAGGACTATATTTTAACTATAAACACACAAGAATAACAAAATAATGAAAACGCAGTTGTGAATAAGTTTGTGAACCCTTGCCAACAGTCAGAGTTAATAGCTTGTTGCACCTCCTTTAGCAGCAATGACTTCTTGCAATCTTTTCTTGTAAGTACTGACGAGTCTCTCACATCGAGCTGGGGAGATTTTGGGCCACTCCTCCCTGCAGAACTGCTTCAGTTGTCCAAGGTTTGATGGTTTTCTTTGGTGCACTGCTTTTTTCAGGTCCGACCACAACATTTCTATCGGATTTAAGTCTGGACTTTGACTGGGCCACTCCAGAACATTGAATTTTTTCTTTTTGAGCCATTCCGATGTTGATTTACTTGCATGCTTTGGATCATTGTCCTGTTGCAGCATCCAGTTTCTTCCTAACTTGAGCTTCTTTACAGACGGTTTAACGTTTTCTTCCAGAATATTTTGGTAAACCTCGGAATTCATGATTCCTTCTATGATGGTAAGTTGCCCTGGTCCTGCTGCTGCAAAGCAGCCCCATACGAGTACTCGTCCTCCTCCATGTTTTACAGTAGGGATGAGGTGCTTTTGTTGATAAGCTGTGTTTGGTCGTCTCCAAACAAATCTGTTTTGATTTTGGCCAAAAAGTTCTATTTTAGATTCATCAGTCCATAAAATGTTGTTCCAAAATTCTTGAGGCTTTCCTATGTGCTCTTGAGCAAATTTTAACCGAGCTGCAATATTCTTTTTTGATAGTAATGGCTTCTTCCTTGCTACCCTTCCATGAAGGTTATTCTGAGCCAGTCTTTTTCTGATGGTGCTGTCATGAACTTCAATTCCTTTGCTTGAGAGAGATTTCTGAAGGTCTCTAGAGGTAAGTCTGGGGTTATCAGTGACTTCTCTCACCATCTCTCTTTCTGCTCTGCCTGTTATCTTCCTTGGACGACCAGATCTTCGAAGTGAAGTAGTTACTCCATGTTCTTGGTACTTGTAAATCACTTGTCTTACAGTTGAAACATGTAGCTGCAGATCTTTGGCTATGGTTTTGTAACCTTTTCCAGATTTGTGAGCTGCAATTATTGCTCCTCTGTGGTCTGGAGACAGCTCTTTAGATCTTCCCATTGCTAGATTTGTAATGTTTGTGTCCACGCAGGTATAGCTCTACTAAATGACAAGTACATTCAGGTGAGTATACAACAAGTGTGGCTTTAAGGTCTGTCAAGTCACATGAAATTACCCGAAGTCATCTAGTATTGAAAGACATGTCACACAGTCAGTTTTAACTTCTATAGGTGGAAAGGTTCACAAACTTATTCACACCTGTGTTTTGATTTTTTTGCTATTTTCTTATGCTTCCTGTTAAAACAGGGTTTTGCAGATTTGTGTCAATGCTAACTAGCCTTGTGTCAATATCCTGTAACACTTTTGTAAACTTGTCACCGTCATTTCTTTAAAAAAAGTGCAAATATATTGTAAAATCCTAAGGGTTCACAAACTTTTTCACGGCACTGTACATACACGACAGGTAATGAGAGGCAGGTGGGAATAATCACACTGATCATGGGCACACAGGAGGGGAGGGGCGAGCACACAGACAGAAACCAAGACAACAGACACATAGTGGAGCAGTTGGGGACGAGACGTGACAGAACCCCCCCCACAAGGGACGGCTCCCGACGTCCCAAAAAAAAAAAATTAGGGGAACCGAACCGCACTCAGGCGGCGACTAGGGGAACCGAACCGCGCTCGGGCGGCGACTTGGGGAACCGAACCGCGCTCGGGCGGCGACTTGGGGAACAGAACCGCGCTCGGGCGGCGACTCGGGGGACAGAACCGCGCTCGGGCGGCGACTTGGGGAACCGAACCGCACTCGGGCGGCGACTTGGGGAACCGAACCGCACTCAGGCGGCTACTTGGGGGACAGAACCGCACTCGGGCGGCGACTTGGGGTACAGAACCGCGCTCGGGCGGCGACTTGGGAGACAGAACCGCACTCGGGCGGCGACTTGGGGAACCGAACCGCACTCGGGCGGTGACTTGGGGAACCGAACCGCACTCAGGCGGCTACTTGGGGGACAGAACCGCACTCGGGCGGCGACTTGGGGTACAGAACCGCACTCGGGCGGCGACTTGGGGTACAGAACCGCACTCGGGCGGCGACTTGGGAGACCGAACCGCGCTCGGGCGGCGACTTGGGGAACCGAACCGCGCTCGGGCGGCGACTTGGGGAACCGAACCGCGCTCGGGCGGCGACTTGGGGAACAGAACCGCGCTCGGGCGGCGACTCTGGGGACAGAACCGCACTCGGGTGGCGACTCAGGGGACAGAACCGCACTCGGGCGGCGACTTCGGGAACCGAACCGCACTCGGGCGGCGACTTGGGGAACCGAACCGCACCCGGGCGGCGACTTGGGGAACCGAACCGCACTCGGGCGGCGACTTGGGGGACAGAACCGCACTCGGGCGGCGACTTGGGGTACAGAACCGCACTCGGGCGGCGACTTGGGAGACAGAACCGCACTTGGGCGTTGACTTGGGGGAGCAAACCGCACACGGGCGGCGATTTGGGGAACCGAACCGCGCTCGGGCGGCGACTCGGGGGACAGAACCGCACTCGGGTGGCGACTCAGGGAACAGAACCGCACTCGGGCGGCGACTTGGGGAACCGAACCGCACTCGGGCGGCGACTTGGGGAACCGAACCGCACTCGGGCGGCGACTTGGGGAACCGAACCGAACCGCACTCGGGCGGCGACTTGGGGAACCGAACCGCACTCGGGCGGCGGCTTGGGGGACAGAACGCGACTTGGGGTACAGAACCGCACTCTAGCGGCGACTTGGGAGACAGAACCGCACTCGGGCGGCGACTTGGGGGAGCGAACCGCACACGGGCGGCGACTTGGGGAACCGAACCGCACTCGGACAAACGGAGAGTCAGAACCGCATGCAGCGGCAAGAGTCACACACACCGCAGCAGTGGGAGTGGAGCCAGGGACGGTCGCTGGTTTGGCGGAGCTGGCTCAAAGTCCGGCGTTGCTGGCAAGAAGTCCGACGACGGCCGTGGGTCCAGTGACGCCGGGGTGAGGCCCGTTGGCGGCCACGAGTCTGATGGCGCCGGGAGGCACTCCGATGGCGGCCGGGGGTCCGGCGTCGCGGCAGTGAAGTCCGATCGCGGCCACGGTCGCGGAGCCGATGGCGCCGGGGCATGGGAACTCCGATGGCGGCCGCGTGTCCGGCGTCGCTGGAGCAAAGTCCGATGTCAGCCCATGGCGCTGGAACATGCTCGGACGACGGACGTGGATCGGGCGTCGCAGCGGGCGTCGCAGCGGGCGTCGCAGCGGGAGCTGATGGTGGAGGGGGGTCCAAGCGCTGGTCGTTGTAGTGGTCGGATCGTTCTGTCACGGATCGGATGGAACATGGAGCAGGGCGACCAAGTGCAGCTTGGACCAGGGTTTATTGAGGGAAAAGGGAAGTGGAACGAGGCATCGAGGGAAACAGACGATAACTGGCAAACTAATAACATGAGAGACTGACCGACAGGGATTGCAAACAGAAACAGACTCGAAACAGACAGGAACCACAAGGACAGCAAACGGGACGACATCAACGATCCGACCGGGAGTGAGGGGCAGACAGGATTTATATACACGACAGGTAACGAGAGGCAGGTGGGAATAATCACACTGATCATGGGCACACAGGAGGGGAGGGGCGAGCGCACAGACAGAAACCAAGACAACAGACACATAGTGGAGCAGTTGGGGACGAGACGTGACAAAAGGAGTCTTGGAGCGGTGGACGGGCGAGGCTGTACTCGCTGAGCGTGGGTGGCTGGATGACAGGACTCTTCTCTTCTTTCTCTCTCTATTCTCTTTCTCTCTTTTCTTTCTCTTCTCTTCTTTCTTTTTCTCTCTGCTCTGATGCGTCCAAGGACATGACAAGACAAGCTGGCAACTGGAGTTGCGCTGGTCACGCTAATATAGACTTCCTGATGAGCCAGCGCCAGGTGCCGGTGATCACGGTGATAGGGGGGCGTGGCCGAGCGGCCGGCGGCGCCCACATGTGACAGAACTCCCGCAACGTCCCCAGGAGACACCAGAACACTCCCCCAACCCACCGGAACGGACAGGCAGGAGGGATCAGGACACCGTCCGCCTCGGACTTCCCCGCAGAGGGCCGGGCTGGTCCGGGTGCCGTCGGTGAAACTCAGTGACCGCGACCGGAGCAAGGAACGGACAGTCTAGACCAGCTCCCCCTCGATGAGCTGGGGTGGCGGACGCCGAGACCAGCGGACACTCAAACACGGGCTTCACATGAGAGATGTGGAACGTGGGATGGACTCTCATCGAACCTGGGAGGCGCAAGCGGATGGCAGACGGGCTGATCACCTTGCGTATAGGGAATGGGCCAACGAAGTGGGGAGCCAGCTTGCGGGATCCCGAGCGTAAGAGCAAGTCCCGTGTCGAGAGCCACACGCGCAGTCCCACGCTGTACCTCGGAGCCGGCATCCACTGCTTGTTCGCCTGGCGAGTGTAGCCTGCAACTGACGGGAGGACAGAGACCCGGGCTCTTGTCCAGGCCCGGCGACAGCGGCAAACACAGCCCAGGGCACAGCCCAAACACTACGCTCCTGGTGGGCGAACAGAGGCGGCTGGTATCCAAAGACGCACTGGAAGGGCGAAAGACCCGTGGCCGAACTGGGGAGGGTATTATGCACATACTCCACCCAGGGGAGCTGTTTGGCCCACCCTCGCTGATCTCCAGCGGCCATGCATCGGAGGGACTTACCCAGCTCCTGGTTAAGGCGCTCCGCTTGCCCGTTGGACTGCGGGTGAAACCCCGAGGAGAGGCTGGCCGTGGCGCCGAGGAGCTGACAGAATTCTGTCTAGAAGGCGGAGGCGAATTGTGGGCCTCAGTCCGACACAATGTCCCGTGGGAGGCCGTGGTGATGAAAGATCTCCCGCAGCATAATGGACGCCGTTTGCTTTGCCGACGGAAGCTTAGGCAGGGGAATAAAATGGGTCATCTTACTAAAGCGGTCCACAACAGTAAGAACCACTGTGTTCCCCTCCGAGGGCGGAAGGCCCGTGACAATCGACAAGTGGGACCAGGGGCACCGGGGTACGGGCAACGGTTGGAGTAATCCGGCTGGATGACTATTCGACGCCTTGCAGCGGTTACAGATGAGACAGACGCGAACGTAATCGCGGACGTCATCTCTCCAGGTGGGCCACCAGAATCGCTGGGCTACCACATATCTGCAGGCAGCCCCGGGATGACAGGCCTGACGTGACTCGTGCGCCCACTGCAGGACGGGCGCCTGCAGGTTTTCTGGAACGAACAGGTGACCCTCCGGGCAATTGCTGGACCCGGATTGATTGCGCGAAGCGGCCTCAACCTGACGCTCAATCTCCAATGACATGGCCGCGACTCGAATGGAGCTCGGGAGGATAGTGGGGACCGGCCCCTGCACCACCTCCCCACCAGGGAACACGCGAGACAGGGCGTCTGCCTTGGCGTTGCGGGAAGCCGGCCTGTAGGAGAGCGAGAAGTTAAAATGATTAAAAAACAGAGCCCACCGAGCTTGCCTGGCATTCAGCCTCTTAGCCGATTGCAGGGACTCCAAGTTACGGTGGTCTGTCCAAACAACAAACGGCAACGCGGCGCCCTCTAGCCAATGCCACCACTCCTCCAAAGCCAGCTTGACAGCGAGGAGTTCCCGGTTGCCGATGTCGTAATTGCGTTCTGTGGATGACGAGCGGCGTGAGAAGAAGGTGCAGGGATGGAGACGATTGTCTTGGCTTCAGCGTTGGGACAGCACCCCTCCGACGCCCACGTTAGAGGCATCCACCTCGACCACAAATTGCCTCTCGGCATCAGGCACCCGAAGGCTCGGGGCGGTCGTAAAGCGCCTCTTCAGCTCTACGAAGGCGTGCTCCGCTGGCTCCGTCCATTTGTACGGAGAGGCAGGGCTGGTAAGGGCAGTGAGAGGAGCAGCCACTGTGCTGTATCCGCGAATGAAGCAGCGATAAAAATTTGCAAAGCCCAAAAATTGCTGCAGTCTTTTGCGGGTCTCCGGCACGGGCCATGACGTGACTGCCCTCACCTTCTCGGAATCCATCTCGACGGACCCTGCCCTAATCACGTAGCCGAGGAACTTGACCGAGGGGGCATGGAACCCCTTCACAAATAGGGAGTTCTCGAGGAGGCGTCGCAGCACTGCCCTGACATGCTTGATGTGTTCGGGAAGCGAACGGGAGAAAATGAGAATGTCATCCAAGTATACAAACACGAACTGATTGAGCATGTCCCTTAGTACGTCATTGACGAGGGCCTGGAAGACGGCTGGGGCATTGGTCAGTCCGAACGGGACCACCAAATACTCGTAGTGCCCGCTCGGAGTGTTGAATGCTGTCTTCCACTCATCTCCCTCTCGGATACGTACCAGGTGGTATGCGTTACGGAGCTCCAACTTGGTAAAGATGGTTGCGCCCTGGAGACTCTCAAAGGCGGACGAGAGGAGAGGCAGCGGGTAGCGGTTCTTCACCGTGATGTCATTTAGCCCCCAGTAGTCTCTGCACAGGAGCGTACGATCCTTCTTCCCGACGAAGAAAAATCCCGCTCCTGCGGGTGACGAGGAGGGTCGGATGATCCCTGCCGCCAGGGAGTCCCGGATGTACTCCTCCATGGTCCTGCGTTCCGGCGCGGACAAGGAGTATACACAGCCATTGGGAGGAGAGGTACCGGGTAGAAAGTCGATGGCGCAATCATAGGAACGGTGAGGAGGAAGCACAGTTGCCCTGGTTTTGCAGAAAACGTCTGCGAGTTCATGGTAATGAGCCGGTACCTTGGTAAGGTCTGGACAGGGACTGGGCGGCGACTCTCCGGAGCGGCTGCCTTCAGGGCAAAGACGGTGGCAGCGATTGCTCCACTGCCGTACAGTCCCCACCTCCCAGTCCACACGGGGTTGTGCTGGCGAAAGCAGGGGTGCCCCAGAATGAGCCGCTGTCCTGAGAGTGGCAGAAGAAATAACTGTATGGTGTCATGGTGGTTACCGGAAATCCGCAACCTGACCGGCTCCGTGATGGAAGTAACTTTGCCTATCAGCCGACCACCGATGGCATGGGCGGGGATCGAAGGACTCAGAGGCAGGAGTTTCACTCCCCATTGACGAGCCAGCCCCAGGTCAATAATGTTGCCCTCCACCCCGGAATCCACCAAGGCTGTCGCGCCTCTGTCACCCGCAGCGATCCGAAGGAGAGCCCATAGCCTGAACGCGCTGGCTCCGGTAGAGTGAGCGCTGGTCGAACCCACCCGGATTCTGATGCCGCGTGAGCTCCTAGTCTTTTAACGGACATTGAATCGCCCGATGACCCTCCTTCCCACAATATAAGCATAAGCCCAGAGTGAGGCGTCGAGTGCGTTCCTCCGCGGGAAGGCAGACCCGCCCCAGCTCCTTTGGCGCAGCTGGTGGTGAGGTCGGTGGCTCTGACCCTGACGAAGGGAAATGGCGGCGTGTTTCACGCGACGCTCTCTGCTCACGCTCGCACTGCCGTGTTCGGATCCGCCGATCAATTCGGGCTGCGAGGTCCATCGCCTCCTTCAGGGTTTGACGGCGATCGTATGCCACCATCCCGTCCTTCATATAGTCAGCGAGCCCGTGGAGGAAAGTGCTTACCAGGGCCGGGGTGTTCCGATGACTGCTTCCTGCCAATGTCTGGAACTTTAGGGCGTATTCGGCCATCGAGCAACGACCCTGGCGCAGCGTCGCCAGCTCCTCAGCTGCATCCTCGGCGGCGGAGCCCAGATCAAACAGCCGAAGCAGTTCCTCCGCGAAGGCTTCGAACGTGTCACATGCAGAGGATCCTCTTTTATATTCGGCCAGGCCCCACAGCCGTGCCTCGCCCGTGAGGTGGCTCAAAGCGAACCCCACCTTGGCTGGTTCGGAAGCAAAGGTGACTGGCTGAAGACCGAACATGATGCGGCAGTCTGTCACGAAAGCCCGGACGTACTTGGGATTGCCGCTGAACTTCTCGAGGTCACCCAGGTGGGGCTCCGGAACATCAACGAGTTGTCTGACTTCTGGGACTGGGCGGAGCATAGGAGTGGAGACGGGCGCCGGCGCAACCGAGACAGCGTCTACGGGTGAATTATGGAATAACTGCTCTTGAAAGCTGCCCAGGATCTGCTGCTCTATTTGTTGTTGCCGTTGTTGACCAATCAAAATCAGGGTTTGGAGATCTGCCGACAGGCTGCTGACGGCGGTCTCCGCTTGCTCCAGTCGGCACAATGCCATCTGATCGCTTGCTGGCTGCATAGTGGTGGTCAGCTTGTACTGTAAGGATCGGACAGTACAGCCATGTGCAGAACGACCAGACTTTATTGTGAAAGGGAAGGGGATCGATGGAGTCTTGGAGCGGTGGACGGGCAAGGCTGTATTCGCTGAGCGTGAGTGGCTGGATGACAGGACTCTTCTCTTCTTTCTCTTTCTATTCTCTTTCTCTCTTTTCTTTCTCTTCTCTTCTTTCTTTTTCTCTCTGCTCTGATGCGGACAAAGACATGACAAGACAAGCTGACAACTGGAGTTGCCCTGGTCACGCTAATATAGACTTCCTGATGAGCCAGCGCCAGGTGCCGGGTGATAGGGGGGCGTGGCCGAGCGGCCGGTGGCACCCACACATGACACCGCCTACTGTTGGGATAGGCTCCAGCATGGCTGCGACCCCCGTGGGGACAAGCGGTATATAAAATGGATGGATGGTTTCTGTCAAAGGTTGTTCTCCTCGCCTCGCCTTGTCGATTAACTCCCCTCAGGCGGCTCACGGCCCCTCCAAAGGTGCCCATTAGCAGCAACTCTCAGCGTGGGCAGGCGTACGGTAGCAGTGAGCCACGGGGCACGGAGCCATGGGCGGAGGGGGCAGAGGCCAAAGCCAGGTAACCCCCGCTAAAGCCAACGCCTACGGGTTGGCACGTTACCAGCGGTTATGGTGCTGGCACCTCGCCATGATGGACGGACGCCGGGGCAGATGGAAGTCTTGCAGGCAACCGCAGGAGTGCTTCAACTGTTATCTAAACACATCCACGGTGATGTGACGAGATTCTAGAAACATATGAACCTGATTGTAGTTGTGAGGCGGCATGGAGGAATATATTTGAGGAGAAAGTGATTTCACAGCAATCCCTGTTCCATCACCCCTAGTACGCACATTTCACAATTGAGGTTATTCGTCAGTCAGATGGCATCCCAGCCAGTACCTTGGAATATATTGAGAGCGGAAACCGTTGTGCCACCCAGTCTTCGGTAAAGTGTTGTCCAGTAAAATATATACATAAAAAAATTGAACTACAATATGGAAATGTTCATCTGTCTTAGATGTCTTATAAGCATTCCCCTTCATCCTAGCAGTGACTCTTACTATAACACCTAACACCACTGGCACATTCATCCCATCGTTCCAACCTGCTTGGTTTGTTCAACTTCTTTCAAAGCTCTGGACTGTTGACCAGAAGTATTTCAAGTGCTGCACTCTTGCTCACTCTTTTTCTTGTAGCCGTAGTCCCTTTCAACTGGAGACCTGACCACATGAGCATGTCTACCTAATATAGTGGATTGTGAGAACACCGTGTTTTGCTGCTTCAACACGCCGGGTGTTTGTCACTATGAGTCGTAATTAAAGAGCTTGTGATTAAAATAACAAAGCCAGAGAGGGATAAGCTAGCGCAGCAGTTCTGGGCCCTCCAAACACACTTTATTGTTTGCTCTTTAAATTCAATTACAAGAGCACTTACATGACTTTGTTGGGATTTTTTTTTTTTTGCAGCCCCCTTCTGACGGACGCTCGAGCTCTCAGTGGTGCTCAAGCTTTGATGACGCCTCTGATCTGTATCATGTAACCAGTAAAGCCGCAGAAAAGACTAATTAATGCGCTAATAAAGGCGCACTCTCAAACTCTGCCCAGGCGAGTTGATCCTCCCACAAAGACACTCGAATAAGCGCAGCTGGAAAGAGTGGTGGAATATTTCAGTCGAAGACGAATGTTATGTTGGTGGGCGGCTGGCTTATGTGCCACTTACGTCGACGCTCGTGTCGCTCCAATGCCTTGCTTCTTGCGAACTGTTTGTACGACGACATTCAACGTTTTTCCAATTTTGAAACACACAGTGTCTGTTCATTGAACTCTGCTTTTCTTCTGTTTTTTTTCTCTTTAAACGCTTCCAGAGTGCAGGTGTCAAACTCAAGGTTTGAGGACCAAATCAGGTCCGCCACGTCATTTATCTGTGGCACACGAACGCAAATAAAGTTTGTCAATTATGTTTCTTGCTGAATGGATTTAGTCATTTTTTGACAGAAAATCTGGAGCAAAACGTCAACTTTAAAGCAGCTTTACCGCAAAAATAAAATCAAATCCTGAAGTGCTGTGCCCGTAAATTGTGGACAGTGACATAGCGAGGAAGGACTGCAGATGTAATAATATGATGCTGCTGATGCATTTATCGGATTTTCATCGTCCTAATGGCCCATTGAAGGAAACCCAAACTAAACAACCTTGACACGGCTCCTTTGGAGTGTTTGTTTACAGAACAAATCAAGTTCTGTAAACTTTGATTAAAACTTAAAGAAGCCTGCAACTAAGCGACTCCATTCCATTTCGCTAATGGTGGCAACAATGAAGTCATCACGAGCTGCCAGCTCAGGGTCCAACGCTCCCGATTTAGACAGTTTGTGTGTGTGTGTGTGTGTTGTGCGTGTGTGTGTGTGTGTGTGTGTGTGTGTGTGTGTGTGTGTGTGTGTGTGTGTGTGTGTGCGTGTGTGTGTGTGTGTGTGTTTTAAGCACACAAAATCCATTTTGCTTTGCTGGAAAAAAAAAACATTTGCCGGGCTTCACATCCCACAAGAGTTTTCCACTAAATCAGAAACATTTGTTGCGCCGCTCGTTGTAATTTAACATTGTTTTAAGCTGCGGTGCACACGCGGCAGTGCTAATAAAGTGTGCTCAGGCCGGCTCCACTGCAGCGCTGAGAAGAATAGTGCCTCATCAATTATTGACGTCCACGGCATTGCAGGGCCACGAGGAACAACCCGGACAGCTGGGACTGTACGATTGGACAAAATCAAGTTTTTACACATTTGATACGACAAGATCGCACACGCCCGACGTACAAATGAACAGAAACTAGACTGGCTAAATGTGGCAACCGCAACAAACATGGATCTGATCATATCAGGCATAAATCAATGTCCAAATGCGGGTCAATTTCCAAATGTTTCACCACCAGCGACCTGTCATCGTTATTCAAGTGTTTCAATTAATTCCCAAACAAATATATGAATTGTCTTGACTGCTGACCTGTTTGAGAATTACTGTACAACCCCATCTCCCCCTCCTTCTGCGGGAGTTGTGCAGCATTATGTCGCCACAAGTCTGGATGCTTTTTAGACATTAACGAGGGAACGTACGTAGTTTGGTGGAGGAAGCCTAATTGTTTTGTTTCCAAATATACGTATTTCTGTAATGCATTGGAGCAGAAGGAGCTGGTCAGCCACCGATGTAAGTTCATCTTCAGATTTAGTTCCACCAACTCGATCGCTGTTGTATATTCATCCTAATCTTCCTTTCCTCCATCTGCGTGTGCCTCTTTTCTCCTCCGTGCTCTTCATCCTTCAAGCTCCTCTTCTTCTTCATCCCCCCTCCATGGGCACTTTCCATCTCTTCCTCTCGTCTCTCTCCAAATCACCCCTCCTCCACTATGTTTGACCTTCTTTCTCTTAATCCATCCTTCACTCCTATTTTTTGTTCATTTTTTTTGCTAAGTTGTTTTACCAACCAAAAAAATCTCTTTAAATCCAGCTTCCATCTTGATCTCTTCTTTCTTAAACCTCCCTCCTCCTCCTCCATCTTCTTTCTCTTCAGTCCTCCTTCATCTTGCCGCCTCCTCTTCCATCTTCTCCCTCCAACAGCTGCTCCTGGCTCTGCCAAGTGGACGGATGATGATGATGTGTCCAGCAGTCATCTGTCCACCGCAGGCGTGAAAAAGTACAAAAGATGAATTCCTGCAGTCAAACGGATGTTGTTGTTTTTTATTCTGAAGTGTTTGTCGTGAGTATGTAACTTTAAAAGAAAACTTAATGAAGCCACTCAATCATAAATGCCAACACACAGTCACATGAAAAGATTATTCTTCCTGCTTCTCTGGCTGAAACAGTCCTCTTGCTGCTGATGATGGTGATGATGATGATAGTCGCGGAACCTTTTCAGGGGAGATTGCGGTCTCACTCCTACCTCCAGGATTCCTAGCTTTATACTCTCTCAAACATTGCAACTATAGCACAGCTTCCTTGCCGCGCTGCGTGGCAACCACACGGCAACCTCTCCCTTCGCCGCGTTAGGTGTGAAGAGCACAGGCCAAATGTCCCTGGCGCACCAATTTAGCGTCAATTTAACATGAAACTCGGCTTGCGTTTACCAAACCCTTGTGGCTTCTGCTGCCACACGGCAACCTCTCCCTTCGCCGCGTTAGGTGTGAAGAGCACAGGCCAAATGTCCCTGGCGCACCAATTTAGCGTCGATTTAACATGAAACTCGGCTTGCGTTTACCAAACCCTTGTGGCTTCTGCTGCCATCTGTCATAATTACACACTGTGAAGCCAACAGAAAGATGGCAGGAAATTAAAAAGTCACAACAGCAGTTTATCAAGTACCTGAAAGAACACTCAGAGATACACAAAAACCCCAGTGTTCGCTGTCACAATGTCAGTGTCGTACATACAGTGTAAACAAACAACAGACCGGCCGTCTGGTTAATGCCAAGGCACAAACAGGATTGACAAACACCTACAGTGATCCCTCGCTACTTCGTGTTTCGTTTATGACGGCTTCACTACATCGCAGATTTTTCTTCCAAATTAAGGAAATGTTTAAAAGTCAAAATAAAACTTCTAAATTGAGGAACCATGTGTCTAACCTTTAGGACAATGTAGTAATGCTCCAGATGTTTGTTTACATTCCTTTAGAAGTCCCGTTTTCGCGTGTTAGCACAATCGCAAATTAGCATCTTTCCGCTAACTCATTAGCCTGACCAGTACTTCTTGTTGGTGACCGTACTTCGCGGATTCCACTTATCGCGGATTGGTTTTTGGAACCAATTATCTGCAATAAATGAGGGATTATTGTATTTCATTGTCAAGCACAGGAAGGAACACTAAAGATTCAAGATTCAAGAGTTTTTTATTCGCCATGTTTGAGCGTGCCAAACAAGGAATTTGACTCCGGTAAATCACAGCCTCTGTTCAACATTTAGGTGACTAACAACAACACTCAGGACATGTGAAGAACGAAAGATATTCTCAAACACCCCCTGATCTTAAACTCCCAAGAGGGCAAGGAAAAACTCAAAACTCCAGCTAGGGGAAATGAGAAACCTTGAGAAGAGACCACAGATGGGAGGGTCCCTCTTCTAGGATGACCAGGCTGCAATGGATGCAGAGAGGACACATAGTACAAACAGTGTAGACAAAAAAGGTGTGGCAAGCGGGATGTTATTGCACAGTAATGACTCTGAGACTCTAAGAGTGGTGTGAGTTCATCAGAGCGACAGCCTGGGGGAAGAAGCTGTCTCTGTGTCTGCTGGTTTTAGTGTACAGAGCTCTATAACGGCGTCCGGAGGGGAGTAGTTCAAACAGGCTGCAACCTGGGTGCAAAGGGTCTGTTGAGATGTTACTTGCACGTTTCCTGGTCCTGGACAGGTACAAGTCTTGGATAGATGGGAGGTTGATTCCAATTATCTTTTCTGCAGTCCTTATTGTCCGTTGCAGTCTGTGCTTGTCTTGTTTGGAGGCCGATCCAAACCAGACAGTGATGGAGGTGCAGAGGACAGACTGGATGATGGCAGTGTAGAAGGTCTTCAGCAGCTCCCGTGGCAGGTTGAACTTCTTGAGCTGTCTCAGGAAGTACAGCCTCTGCTGGGCCTTCTTCCGGACAGAGTCTATGTGGCCGGTCCATTTCAGGTCCCGAGAGATTGTGGTTCCCAGGAACTTGAAGGTGTCTGATGAGAGAATAGTATTACTGCGGATAGTGAGGGGTGAACGTGGTGAAGGGCCTCGCCTGAATTCCACTGTCATCTCCACGGTCTTGAGCGGGTTCAGGTCCAGGTGGTTTTGGCTGCACCAGTGGAGC
Organism: Syngnathus scovelli; assembly: GCF_024217435.2. Lineage (NCBI taxonomy): Eukaryota > Metazoa > Chordata > Actinopteri > Syngnathiformes > Syngnathidae > Syngnathus > Syngnathus scovelli. The sequence goes on from NC_090858.1 coordinate 14,366,981, forward strand.
AGCCGCTCCACCTCCTGTCTGTACGCAGTCTCATCACCGTTCTGGATCAGTCCGATGAGAGTGGTGTCGTCTGCATACTTCAGGAGCTTCACGGAAGAGTCACTTGCGGAGAAATCGTTGGTGTAGAGGGAGAAGAGCAGTGGGGAGAGGACGCATCCCTGAGGGGCTCCAGTGTTGGTGGTCAGGGTGTCAGATGTGATGCTCCCCAGCCTCACACGCTGTCTCCTGTTGGTCAGGAAGCTGGTGATCCACTGACAGGTGGAGGCAGGCACCGCAAGCTGGATGAGCTTCTGTTGGAGGATGTCAGGAGCGATGGTGTTGAACGCCGAGCTGAAGTCCACAAACAGGATCCTGGCGTACTTTCCTGGGGTGTCCAGGTGTTGCAGGCTGTAGTGCAGTCCCATGTTGACCGCATCATCTACCGACCTGTTGCCCGGTAGGCAAACTGGAGGGGGTCCAGCAGGGGGCCCGTGACATCCTTCAGGTGGTTCAGTACTAACCTCTCGAAAGATTTCATGACCACAGATGTCAGTGCAACAGGTTTATAGTCATTCATACCTGTGATGGCGGGCTTCTTGGCCACTGGAACGATGGTGGAGCTCTTGAAGCACGAGGGCACCTCACACAGCTCCAGGGAACGGTTGAAGATCCGTGCAAAGGTGGGCGCCAGCTGCTCAGCGCAGACTTTCAAGCAGGAAGGTGACACGCCGTCTGGGCCCGGTGCCTTCCTGATCTTTTGTCTCCGGAACATCTGGCGCACTTCCTCCTCGCGAATCTGGAGTGCGGGCGCGGCCTCTGCAAGAGAGAGAGTCGGTGACCACGGTGATGGAGGTGTGGACAGAGCAGTTGTGGGGGGAGGTGAGTATGTGGATTGTGCTGCAGGAGGTCCCGTTGTGTGGGAGGACCGATCAAACCTGCAGTAGAACCTGTTTAGCTGGTCAGCGAGCCTTGGGCTCTCCACAGGACGGGGGGTTCGTTTCTTGAAGCCCGTGATGCTCTGCAGGCCTTTCCACACTGTTGAGGGATCAGGATTGGCAGAGAGGTGTCTCTCCAGGCTCTCCCCGTAACACCTCCTGGCTTTCCTGACCTCTCGGTTCAGTGTGTTTCTGGTCTGCTTGAACAGGTCCCGGTCACCGCTCCTGTAGGCCTCCTCCTTGACTTTGCGCAGCCTCCTAAGGTTCGGTGTAAACCAAGGTTTGTCGTTGTTGTACGTGCAGAAGGTCTTAGTCTGCACACACAGATCCTCACAAAAACTGATGTATGATGTGACAGTGTCAGTGAGTTCATGCAAGTCTGAATTTGCAGCTTCAAAAACACTCCAATCGGTGCAGTCAAAGCAGGCTTGGAGGTCCTGCCTTGACTCCACTGTCCACTTCCTGACAGTCCTCACCACAGGCTTAGAAGTTTTTAGTTTCTGTCTGTAGGCAGGGATCAGATGAACTAGACAGTGGTCCGAGAGTCCTAAAGCTGCACGAGCCACAGAGTGGTATGCATCCTTAATTACGGTGTAGCAGTGGTCCAGTGTCTGTGCCCCTCTGGTGGGACACATTATGTGCTGTCTGTATCTGGGGAGTTCGTGTGCGAGGTTCGCCCTGTTAAGATCACCCAGAACAATGATTAGTGAATTTGGTAGAAGTTTCTCCATGTCTGTCACCTGGTCAGCCAGCATCTGCGTGGCTTCACTCGCACGTGCGTGTGGTGGGATGTAAACAGCCGCCATGACGATCGAGGAGAACTCCCGTGGTGAATAGAACGGCCGGCAGTTTATGAAAAGTGTTTCTAGGAGAGGGCTGCAAAACTCTTTCAACACCATGACATCGGTACACCAACGTTCATTAATGTAGAAACAGAGACCACCTCCCTTTGATTTTCCGGAGAGCTCCGCGCTGCGATCTGCACGCGTTAGCCGAAACCCAGCTAACTCCATGGCGTGGTGGGGGGTTCGTTCGCTAAGCCACGTCTCAACAAAACACAGCGCGGCGGATCTGCTGAAGTCCGTGTTCCTTGAAGTGAGGAGCAGCAGTTCGTCCATCTTGTTCGCCAGGGAGCGGACATTCGCCAGATGAATTGACGGTAGGGCAGAACGGAACCCTCTCTGCCTCAGATTTACGAGGGCTCCCGCTCGTTTTCCGCGTCGCCGCCGTCGCGCTAGCTTGTATAGCACCGCCGCTCCGGCTAAAATCTCCGACAAACAGTCTGAGTCAGAGAGAACAGGAGAGAAAATACCAGAAGAAGACTGACCGATGTTTAACAGTGCTTCTCTAGTAAAAGTGATCCGGGATGGACAGCAGAAGACACAGAAAACACACAAAATAAGACAAAGAAACAGAGAGCGACTCACCGTGGCAGCCATCCGCGGCGCCATCAGATGACGTAGATACACAAACACTTGAGCGTTCACTGGTTTAGTTGGTTTCAAATGACAGTAAGTGACTCTTTTGACAACACTATCATGTACAAGCATAGCCTTCTGGTTAAATTAGCCAGTGATGTCCTCATTTGCAGTCGGAACACTTGGGTGTCATCGTCTCCTGCTCTGCAGGGAATACTCAACAAGCCTCCAAGAACACCACAAAATGTTGCAGGTTTGCTGCTTGTCGCTTTGACAACTGGTTTGCCCATGCCTCTTAAACTGTTCTAAGATAAAGATCCTGCTAAGCTGATATTGTCCTATCTTGCGTCTATGGTGGAATAATGTCGCTCTTGGTATTTTCACCATTTAGTAAAAGCAAACATATTAATTGAGCAGGGTATGTTGTTTTTTAGGTCAGCTGATATATGGCAGGAAAAAATTCCAATCACAATTAATTGGTGGGTTGATTGAAAAACTTTAAAATAAATAAAATACCTTATTCTTTAAGTCCCTTAATGCTTAAAACTACAAAGATATGAATTACAGACAGATCATTTGCCTGTTTAATGAGAGTTTTGAATCGGGCCAAAAAGAGAGACAGGGAAAAAAAACATTTTATTAAGTCTTTGTCAGCTTTTGATTGGCAAAACTTATTGGCTTATGATGCAAGAATCAGACCATCGGTCGGCCCTAACAACGCCCCTTCTGTGTACCGGACTATAAGGCGCGTTTTTTTTCATAGTTTGGGTGGGGGGGCGAATTATACTGAGGAGCAACTTATATGTGAATTTTTTCACAAATTTTCAAAAAAAAAAAAAAAAAAAGGTGAAACCGCGATAAACGAACCGCGATGTAGCAAGCGATTATTGTAATTTGAATTTCAAGTGACGTCAGCGTCGCAGCGCGGCGGTTGTTTACATAAAGGACAAAGATTCGATCACGGGATGACGAAGATGACGATGTGCTGGCATCATTAGTGGCTTTGTTTGTAAGTGACAAAGAGTTTGAAGGATTTAATTATTTGGAGTGACACAGAAGGTTTGAAAAACTATTATGGCTTTTACGCACGCCCGGTCCTACTCTACAGAGCTCCCTTTCAACTCCGTGGATGGTAGGCGGGGGCCGGCGCTTGGCCGGGTGGCTGTTCGGGGACGGTGGATGGGGCTCGGACATGGCTTTTACGCACGCCCAGTCCGACTCTACGGAGCTCTCTTTCACCTCCGTGGATGGAAGTCGGGGGCCAGCGCTCGGCCCGGTGGCTGTCCGGGGACGGTGGATGGGGCTCGGACATGGCTTTTACACACGCCCGGTCCTATTCTATGGAGCTCTCTTCCACCTTCGTGGCTGGAAGTACCACCTCCGGGGATGGAAGTCCACACCGCCACACGCCTCGAAGTTTGTTTTGTTAAATAAAGAGCCGTTTAACAAACCCACATCTTTCCTTGTACTTTGTTAACGCTACAATATAGTTATATACTAGAGCTGTGGAATCACGACGATGCTGACGCTGATGCTAAATTCCCCCCAAAATGCAACTTATACTCCGGAGCGACTTATACTCCGGAGCAACTTATATGTTTTTTTTCCACGTTATTGTGCATTTTATGGCTAATGCGACCTATATTCCGAGCGACTTTTCGTCCGAAAAATACGGTACTGTACAATGAAGAACATCTTTGCTCTTTGTGAGGCAGAGTGACCATTCAGGTCTGCAACTGGACTTTGTCACGTTTGACAATTTTTCTCTGTACTATTTGCCAGATTGAATTAAGAGCAGGCCGGCATTGTCAAATCAGTTGTAATTGCTTTAAGAGCTTCGAGTACTCGGCTTGTGTTTCAGGTGGTGAATGGATACAAAGGTGGCCCAGAGTGACCAATGGTTGTCTTATTGCGGAAAGCAATTGTTTCTTCTAAAACCATCCTTTGGGCTTTTTGATTAAATTGACGGCATTTTCTATAGTAGGGGGACTTATTTGAATGTAAATGATGGATTATTTGAAAGCAGTTTAAGGCCCAAAGTGATCCATTATGCTGCTGATTGAATCAGAAAGAGGCCAGAGAAGAAGCTTTTTGTTGCTGAATGGCTAATGATGTTGTCTTCACCCAGACCTGTCTCTTTATGTCTGTTTGGCGCGGCAAGCAAAGTTTTGTTTAGCACAATATACTCCCACAAAAGACGTTCTGACCCTGCGCAAAGTGAGCTGGACAGGCGCCGACTGTCTCCTGGTGTGGATCGATAGCAGTGCGGCCATATTGTGTCCACGCTAACGTCAATACTACCTTTGTCTTGGACGACAGCAAACGACACGGCTTAGAACGCTGCTATCAGAGGAAACAAAAAAGACTAATGAGTTGCTTTTGCTACCGCCCAAACCAATGCCCTCCTCAATGTGTTTCAATTAATTGACAAGCCTTTCTTCCAAAACCCACATCATTTTTGTTTCCGTCACAATATAAGCACCGATGATATGAAAATGCGAGTGGACTCGCTTTCTCCATTCTTTAGTAAGCAGCAGTAGAACATGGAAAAACAAACTTGGTTTTTGGTGAAAGAAGAGACTCTGCTCCTGCTTTTGGTAGGTTCTGAGCTTACATTTTCACTCACCATCATATGTTGTGGTTCTTAATTTTTTTTGTTTTAAAAGCACTCAATTGGCTGATATGAGGAGGATTGCTTTGAAAACGGATGCCAGTGAATGAATAAGAGTGTATTCAGACCTGACTGTTTGGTCTGCTTTAAACGGACCAGGGTTCAATTGTAACCTTTTATGCAGGTGTGAATACACGTAAACGAATCCTGGTGCGGATTAAAGAAACGGACCGAGACCGACTTTTTCAAGTGGTCTTGGTTCGCTTCCAAACGAACTCTGGTGTGGTTCACTTCAGGTGTGAATACAAACAGCGAATATCCACACCAACAGCACAAATGTGCAGAGCAGGAAAGCAGCGTGTAGGACTTGCATGTTTTCCTCCATTTCCGAGTCTGTACTCTGTGTGCCGCCCTGGTCATTGCTGTCCAATGGGAGCACACATCGTCACAAGCGTGGATGTGTATACTTCACTTGCAAAATCTACAGTCTGAATAGGAACCGCACCAAACAAAAGAAGTTAAGTCCGCTTTTAGTCCGGACCAAACAAGCGGACTAACGGAGTTTTTATGTCTGAATACACCCTAAAGATTTTTTTTCTAACTTTGCACTGATTTTCTTTCCTGCACGACCCCAAAATAAAAATCACGCAAATGCGGTGTGAAGGAGACATACTGGACGTACTGACTGGACACGCCCCTATGACTAAAGCAAACTAAACCAAACTCTAACATGAATTGCCCTCACTACCCTTTTTCTTGTCGCTATCGCTTTTTCGGTTGATTGGGAAATCCAAACACTGTGACGGGATACAGATCACTTGGAAGTGGATATAAATAGATGTTATTATGGGATACCAATACTACCGGGCATCACTCAAAATGATTGAGACTTTTGAGAGGGACCAATGTGGAAATGGCCTTGGGCGAGTCTATTGGCATCCGATGGAGCATGTGGTCTGGTCTCCGCCGCCTTTCATCCGTCCGGGACAGAATGTTAATTTATGCGGCACAGAGGCACCAAATGCAATGGTCACGCCACAACGTTTGCGTTCAAATGTTTACTACCTCGAAGCCAGCCTCAGCTTGTATGAGAAGTTAGATTTCATTGCTTCAAAGACAATTTGACAGTACAAAAGCAAGCTGCAACATGGGAAGACCAATGTTATCATTCTCCTCTGTCAGAGGAAAATAAACAACCGCAGCGGGGGAGGGAGAGCGAGATCGATGGTTGCCACGGTGACACGGCTTGTGAACAGAGACGCAAACACCCGCCGTCCGACGCGGAGCTAAATCAATAGGTCTCTTGCACTGAAGCACTGGGATTAGAGCACAAAGTTTGGGGATCAGCCAAGAGTTACGACCTGTTGCGGCCCGCACAGACAACAAATGGGAGCCCTATCGAGCGGTTTAATTTACTGTATGACTGTCATAATAACTACAAACAAAATGGGATTGATGAACTATTAAAAGTATTGCATCAAGCCAGATTCTAGTAAATTTGTTGGTGTGAAAAAAATGTTGAACAAGGGTTACATTTTAAGAATTGTTTTGGTCACAATTAAAAGAGTTAATGTAAACTTGAGTCTCCAGCAACTTTGCCTGTTTTGAGGGGGCGGTCCCCTCTCTCGAAAATGAAAAATGCTTTTGTTACCATGACAACCAAGGGTGGACTTTGCGTCAAGGACAGCAGTGAATTCAGTGTGGGCGAAAAGAAAGCCAACAACTTCAACTCTAAATATTATGTTCTCTCGTAGAGTCACCATTTCATACACTTGTCAATTATTCTGCAAACCCAACAAATCTGAAATGCACCTCACTAACAGTGTAATAAGGCCATGGCCTCAAAGTGTTCATGAATTTTCACGAAGGCTAGCCTCCAGGTCACAAGCAGGGAAGCTGTGCGTGGGGGTGCGATTATGTGAATGAGTCCCTGAACCAACGAAGCGCCACAGTGCCGCAAATAGTTTACGCCACAAACTTGACATTCATATTAAATGACAAAACTTCACACTAACGGGTAAACAAACATTTGAATATGAATTAAATTAAAATCCCAATGATTGTCACACACACATCTGGGTGTGATGAAAATTGTCCTCTGCAGTCTCGGGGCGGACACTCTACCACTAAGCCACTGAGCCTATCATAAATCATGAATATGTTCCACAACTTCATGTGAGGGTTATTGGTATTGTTACTTGGGGCACTATTTGACACCCACCCAGCACAAATTCCTTGTGTGTTCTTAAACACGCTTGGCCAACAAAGAGGATTTTGATTTTCCCCAACTTTTTGATGTTACAGTGCAAGTCCCCATACATCAACCATACTTCTGCTTGGCTTTCTTGCTGAGTTTTATGCTCAAATTCTGGACTCTCATTTGAAGTAAGACTTTTTGATCGTGTTGAGAAAGTCACTCCTGGATGCGTTTTATAGATCTAATTCCCCACAGATTCTTGCATGTGAACTTTCCTCTACCGAATTTCCCCTCTCGCTCGAAGTTGCGCTTGAAAACTGGAGAAGAGAAAGTGGTGTACACACTGAGCGAGGATGGACGCTAATCCCGTTAGCCTGCTAATCGGCGTCAACGCGCGGCCCAGACAGGCGATGTGCGGCCTCAGCACGGCTAACAACGTCTGCCTGCCGGGGAGGGGTCCGCCGATCCATTACCCATTATCATCCCGGGGCTCTCGGGGATTAATGTGGATCATGAGAGGGAGCACCAGAGAAAGGGAAAGAATAGTGCCTCAGCCTCATAGCCCATTGGCTTTCCGCCAGGCTATCCCACTCGCCACGCAGTTCTTAGGCCGACAGAAAAGCCCAGCCACGCCGTGCTATCCTCTGTGACGGTAATTGAAAAGTAGATGAAGTAACTTAATGTGTTTGCTGACAGGGAAAAAGACTTCGGCGGACATAATCTCACTGAGCCTCACGGAGTTTAATCGGGATTTCCAAGAGGGAGATACAGAAGCTGTTGTCAAAAGTGGTGATCAATAGATTGATTCATTCAATTAGAGGTGAGGCTATTAGTTGTTCCTCGGGAGCTGTATCAACAGCACAGACACAGAATAAGAGGAGAAAGTCGAACGCGAATTGAATGTGAAACTGAATGATAGTATCAGACTGGTAACTGTACCTGTGTCATTCTGTGTCATTCAGGTCATTGTCATTTAAAATGGTTGAATCGAGGCAACGGGACTTTTCTCATTTGTTGAAAATGTTGCGTCTCTGTGGGTCTGTCCCCAGGAGGATGATTGTTTCACAAATTACGGCGGGAAAGAACAATGCTCTGTTGTTGAGCATCGTTGATCGCCAAGGCAAAAATTCAACCCCTAAAAGTTTGGAAGACAATACAGAAAACCAGGTCACTAAAAAGAAGAATCCAGCTAGCAGCCTAATTCAACCTTTGTGGCTCTAACTGAAAATAAATGGGAACTCCAGCATAGTTTTTAGACTCACTTTGGCCATTTCCATGTATAAATTGTCTGTGGACTTTTATTTAACCAAAATTTTGAATTTTGCTCAGTCCTGGTGGGAGGTTCGATGATTTGCCCTAAGGCCGAGTACATACTACATGAAGACAATCGGGTTTCATCTCTTCCCGACTGAGCATTTTACAACGTTCCCTCCTCCGTTCATTTTGGAAACACTCGGCATCTTTGGACACTAACCCATAAGTGTCATCTTGTCTTGGCGTTTGTGAGATCAAGTGAGAGCTCTGCCTCGGAGGACTGGACTCTAGACCGATGTTGCAACATCTTTAAGTTAGTGGTGGTGTTCTGTGTTGAGATCATCAGCAAACCACACAGAAAACAAAACCAGTTGAATTCCTAATTGCTTTATCTTTATTTGTGAACTCTGCCAGAGATAAAAAACAATTATTTTAAAATTTGAAGGATCATTGTGTGTGCCAGGTCGAAGACAGTAATTTAATAAATCAACTTTACAATCTACGGTAGATGCGATCCTCTCATCTGCAATCTAATCTGTTTGTTTCTTTTTATGACTGAATATTTCTTCTATACTTGTTGGTGTTAGGTCTCCTCCCACATCTTCTCCTCTTCTTCAATGCATCCGACGGCACAGATGAGTCACAGTCGGCGGAGGATGTCGTTACGAAGCCATCGGCCCAGCTAATGAAGCGTCCCTGCTGTTGCTATCGCCCGCTGATGCCAGGTCTTGGCTTTAATCGGTCGGTCCGACTATCCCCAGTTCGCTTTTAATTACGGTGCACTAAGTGCTGGCGTCACCGTGCCCGGGGAGGAAATCAAACCGTGTTCAAACTGCAGTAGCTTGCCACTGAAAATCTAATTTGGCATAACAGACGGGCCAGGGGCAAGCGGGTTGAATAGTGTTTAGCGGGCTAATTTAGCCACACTGTATATTTGGAAACAGGAAGAAGACGGCGAGCAGTTCTGTTGCCGCAAAGTCATGTGGAGTAGAGATGAAGAGGGAGGGGATTGCATTGCACAATAATTATCAGTCCGCTTTTATGACGGACTATAACAATACAATATTTACTGCAGAGGAATGAAATTTAGAAGATTTGGACAATTTGACAACGCAACGGTTGACAAAAAATATATACGGTACTTTAAAGACTATAAGTCGCAGTTTTTTTCATAGTTTGGTGCGACTTGACGGCCCAGACAGGCGATGTGCGATGGGTGTTAATGATCATTAACATATTACTTACTTGCTAGTATAGTTGATCACTTCACATGTTATTTTCACTATAAACGGCATGAGGGCGCACTAGGCCTGTGGAATAATAACCGCATCTGACAATGAGTCTGACCTCAGCGCTGCATGTACTTCCGGAGTCAGCAGCGGCGTTGTTTATAAGTGACACGTAGGATGAAGATTTTGATGGATTTAATGATTTGGAGTGACACGAATGGACGGCTTGGTGGTGCACTGGTTCGCGCGTCCGCCTCACAGTTAGGAGGGTGCGGGTTCTTACCTGTAGGAAGGAAAGATTCCGCAGGTCCTTCATTCCCACTGCTGTCAGACTCTAAAACATGTGTGGTGCCTGATCAAATAGTGGCACTTGTCTTTGTCCTTGTCTGGTATTTATCCTTTTTTAAATTTGGCACTTGTATTCTTGCACTCTTGTACGCTGCTGTGACAAGTACATTTCCCCACTGTGGGATGAATAAACTTCTATCATCATCATCATCATCATCATCATCATCATCAATTCCACCTCCGACCCTCCCTGTGTGGAGTTTGCATGTTCTCCCCGTGGGTTTTCTCCGGGCACTCCGGTTTCCTTCTACATCCCAAAAACATGCTTGGTAAGCCAAATGAGCACTCCAAATTGCCCCTAGGTGTCAGTGCGAGTGCGGATGGTTGTTTGTCTCTGTGTGACCTGCGATTGGCTGGCAACCGGTTCAGGGTGTCCCTCGCCTACTGCCCGATGACCGCTGGGATAGGCTCCAACACGCCCACGACCCTCATGGGGACGAAGCATTAAAGAAAATGGATGGATGGACAGTTGGTTCAATAAAATTGTTATGTATGTTATAGTTATTTGCTATATCGTTTATATATAGTTATATAGGCCTGTGGAATAACTGGAACTGCAACTGACGATGAGTCTGACATCAGCACCGCATGTACTTCCAGAGTCAGCAGCAGCTTTTTTCTTAAGTGACACAGAGGACGAAGATTTCGATGGATTTAATAATTTGTTAATGTTACGTCAGGCACGTTCTCAGCTCCTTGTTTGTGTTTATGTAACGTTAGCATACCAAATCGTTTAGCCTGTTGTTGCCTGTTCATGTCTGTTCTTGGTGTTGGATTTTGTCAAATAAAATTCTCCCAAAAATGCGACTTTTACTCCGGTGCGACTTATATATGTTTCTTTTTCTTCTTTATTATGCATTTTATGACTGGTGCGACTTGTACTCCGGAGCGACTTACAGTCCGGAAAATATGGTATTTGCCTACAATTCAAAATATTGTCATAAACATAACAGAGATGGTAAAGAGTGCTAGTTTCCATGTAAATCCAAAATGCTGGCGCATGAAAAGACCACAGACGTGATATTTTGCCAGGCCCAAAATTGCATCTGAACAGAAATTCCTGCAGATACACTAAAAACCCAATCTGGCGTCACAGGCGGGCCAGAGCGCGGCCACAGGCTGGAAAGCAGGTCGAGCTGTGCTTAGCGTGCTAATTTAGCTGCGCTGCGCACTTGGAAACGAGAAGATGGCGAGCGGTCCCGCTGCTCTCGTCAAGTGGCCACGGAGCGGAGATGAAGTGGGAGGTGAAGGCAGGACCGTGCCGCTTATTAAAGATGAATATTTTACAAGCGACACACTCAAATTCGCCGTTCGCATGGCGCTCTGTACTCAGTGTGAGCGCGTGTTTCCGAGATGTGCTTGCTCTCCTCAAAGCGCTGCTCTCCACAGCCACGTAATGCCACTGCCACGTAATGCCACTGCCACCTGTGGGTAGCTCGCTGTACTTTTACCAGCAAAAAGATGTTTCAAGTCTCAAAAAGATCACATTTTGCCTGAGGAGGGTTGATTTTGCCATTCAAATGACAAGTTATTTTCTTAAGCGGAATTGTTTCCCATGTCAGTGACACGTTTTGCTAAAAAAATAAAATAAAAATAAAAAAGTAAAATTAGGGCGGAAAATGCTATGTCCGAATGGTTGGAGCTCAAATTAGTTACCCAATTGGTTTGTAGCAACTTCCATAGTTGAACGCATGCTTGCAGTGTCTGCCATTAAGAGTGGAGGAGATTACTAAACACATGGGCAAAATTGTTGCTGTTGGATATTTGGCCTTGTTTGAAACAGGATTTCATTAAAATTTAGCAAGTGTCCTCACACCTTGCACATCAAAGGTTTTCCATTTTCAAAATGTGACAGGCAATAGAAGAGCCCATTTCCTGGCCTTTTGGAACAATTTCGGAAGATCAACTGAAATCAGGGCCTAATGGTGGCAAGAGTTGCAACTTCCCCAACGGCGGGAGGTTGAAACGCAAATCAAACAGGTTGGAGGTTTTCAGACGACAGATTGCTCGTCAGTGGCAATAACAAGTCCGTGGCACTGAATGATTCGAGAATAAATCATCTTAATGGACATATAAACAGACAACAGGGACATTTATAACGACTCAAATTAGAACGTAAAGGGAAAAACACTTCAGTGTTTCGCACAGTTGAAACGATCTGAGAAGGCAGGAAGATGTCAGTCCTTCCCCCTTAGTTCTCTAGAACTGCGCTCTTGAATCATGTTAATCCTCAAGTAGGTTATTCCTGGACAGCGACCTAACCCAAACGAACAAGAACAAAAAATACAAATTCTCGATATCTTCTACTCCCTTAGTGAGGCATGATGACGCCCGATTTTTGTTATTCCGGGTGTGCTCAAAGTGTGACGCGTCATAAAAACACAAACATGTTATCTAAATTGAATTACCCCCCAAAACCTGCTCATGAATTGAGCTGCGAAGTGGCTCCACAATGTCAAGTTTATGAGCCTCCGTAGCTTTATTCAGGTGGCATTCATTAACGCCAGCATAAAAACAGGAAATTAAAGCCGTACGTCACGTAGGGGTGGAAATGCGGCTCAGGGCAAACTGCACAAGGTATTAGGCACACGCTTTCCATGCGGGTGCACAACGGGCATAATTTAGATGTCTTCTTTCAAACGAGAGCTGGGCAAATGTTTCATGAAGAGGAGTGCCGTGAAAGGCTTTTAGTGCACATTAGCCCCATCAATCCCCTCCGCAACGGACAACGGGTCGCCACTTGTCTTCTTTTTATTTTATTTGTTTGTTGTTTTTAATTCATTCACGCCTACGCTGTGGCAAATTGTTGTTGGTTTATTTTTTCGTTTTGCAAATGCAAGAAAAATTCTGTCATCCGGATTACATCGCTCAATAGAAAATAAGAAACAGAGAAGGCACAATGTAAGCCGAAAGTATTTTTTGAAGTTTATATACTTTTTTTAAGCAATTCAGGCTTTTGAGATATTTTCATTTTTTGTTTATAAGTTTGGCCTCTAAAACTGCGCAATACGGATTTGACTTTTGCTTGACTCAATTTTATAGTCACTGTTGAAAATCTGGCACCCACCTCTTTTGAAGGCCCGACCGCTTAAAAGCCAATAGTCAAAAATTGTGACAACAATTCTTCGACTCACTTTGAATGGCTTTCAAAGTAAGCGCGCCGAGTGTAACTGGTGTATCACAGCACACAACACTTCACTCCGATAATAGTTGCAGAAAAACACACATGCCAGCACAAAGCGAGAGAGCCGAAAGGCAAAGAGTTCAATCCCAGCGCGGAGCAAAGGATGGCAAATCTCCGGGGCAGCTGGAATCAAACGCAAAGAGACCATTTTGCGTGTTTACGAGCGCAAGCGTTTCTGCTACGAGCCTAAATTATTCATGCGGCTACTGATTGTCATGCATCCATAATGGATCACATGGCCTTGTATTATTCAGGTGCTTGCCGACGCCGTGCTGCGACCGACACTGCGTCATGGCGGAGATGTTTGCTTTGATGCTGACTTAAGGCTTGAAAACAGGCTCGCTCAGCGGTGTTAGCCGCCTGTGCTAAAAACGGGGACTAGTAGCACCACCTTCTGCTCCAAGCGGGATGTACATGCTGAACTTTTTTTCAGGCTCACCAAAGACCTCATTGGAGGGCGTACCATTCTTGAGACGACAGTACAGTTGACTAAACTGCCACGTCTTCATGAAGGTAAATCACCTACCACTGCAAGTTAGAGCAAAATGGAAACCTTGACAGGTGGTTCCAGAGAGGGGGAGGGGAACAGCCACTGCTGCTCATTTCATTAAACATCGAGCAACAAAATATAGTAGCCAGAAACACATTGTCAGCACACCGGCCAGTAGACTTTGCACCGATCTGATCAGCTGAACACCCTGAAGCGGTCGCCAGCATATGGCAGGGCAGACATAGACAAATAACCACTCAAACCTATCAACAATTTGGAACGGTCAATCAGCGTACTATGCACGTTTTTGGAATGTGGGAGGGAACAGGAGCAAACCAGTTTGACTCGCCAACGTGAAAGTGATTAATCACGGTTATTTTGTGTCATCTCAAGCTTACCGCTTTACCGTGTCCGTCATTTCCATAGATTGAAGGAACTGAACTATCAACAAAACAAAGACTTTCGGCAAATCCTTCTCTATACTAACAAAAGATTTCTGAAACACTCCTCCTTGAAAAAGCAGGACACAGACGTGGGAACACTGCTTGAAAAATTCAATTTGACCAGGCACTTCTTTGAGGTTCTGATGCTGGGGGACGATGCATCAGTTGTGTGAAGTGATGCATCCAACAACGGAATATTTTGATCTCTCCTTGAGTTATTTGGACTACAAAAGTCTCTCCGACTAAGAAAGAATTTGCAAAACCATTTGGCCACACCCATTACCCTGTTTGGTAGTGCCGCCACAACCAATGTGATGTAATAGATAAAAATACGTAATAGAAAACTGAGAAAACTGAACGGAGTAAAAAATAGTCCCCAAACAGATCATAAAAGTATCTCTGCAGCACCTGGAGGGATAGATTACACTTTTCTACAATCTTGGAGACTCCAAGTACACAATAAAATGAATATAAAAGCAGGGATTTTCCATGATACGTCTGAATCAATCAATCAATCAATCAATCAATCAATCAATCAATCAATCAATCAATGATTTTCTAGCTAACAGGGACTCTGGAACCTAATTTCCACAACAGCCTAGTTCTTTTCCCCCCTTTTAGAGGAACCTTTTTCATTACAACCCGTACTGTTTGAAAGTCGTCAACTGGATGTTTTGAAACAGAATATTAGCCAATCCCGTTCGGGGACCGTACTTTGCTCCCAAAGGCCGAGTCAATACATTCACCGCCACTGTTTGATATTTCTGGTAGCGCTGAACAACGAGCGAAAATGGCACTGAAGGGAATATTGGCTTGTCTCTGCTTGGTTGCGGGTAAGGTTACCACCTGAAGGAGAGGAAGCCTGTTAATGGTGACACAATTATTTGATTTAATCTTGTTTTTGCGGCAGTGTTCCCCTGTTCATATCAAGATGACGTTCAAACAAAGAACTGCAGCTCCCATTCGCTGGAGGAGCTATCAGATGATCTCAAGGTACTTCTGTCTAACAAGTCAAATATGTGAACTGTCCAGGAAGTTGCAGGAACCTTTTCTTGTACCATTTGCACAGCTTGCTGACGTCTCCGGACATAGTCTTACTTCAACTAACACGGAAATAGGTGTGCTGCGGATGCACAAAATTATTGAACAGAAGATATAGATCAGGCTGATGCAGCAGGCCGAACCAAATCGAGTACTGAAAGTAATGAAAACATGTCATAGCAAATAAGTAGTCAGAAAGCAAGCCGATGTTGAGGTGATGTTCTGGCTTGAAAGGAGGCGTGAGGTCACTGGCGTGCCCCTTACTGTCCAGGGTGTACGCAACCTCTTCCCTAGTCGGCTGGCATTGACTCCAGTTTAGCCTTGTGAAACGTCAAGTACCAAATGAAATGGATGGATAGATGTTTGCACTGTGGGAAAATATAGCCCCTTGCTAATTTTCGTTGAGATGTTCAAACATGAACAAGGAGATATCGTGCAGAGAGAAATGTTACAGAATATTTGTACAGCACTAACCGCTGACACTTGTCTTTGGTTTAGATTAGATTCAAATTTATTGACATTGAGAACAGCACAAGTGCTTTAGATAGTGTCATATGACCACAGAATTCCATTTAGACAACAGTTGTGTGTAAATGAGCCACAACCCATGAAACTACATTCTGGACTCAGATTTAAAGACAGTCAAAACGCGTTTTGGACGTTATACACCAGATGGCAGCAGAGTGCAACACACTGTCCAGGTGGACCCCACAGCAGAGGGCAACCCTGCTGCTCTACATGAGGAATCTGACTGAGATGCTACACACACAACATCTGAGAGGTAAGAGAAAAAACTTTGTGGAACATGGGAGTCGCTGATGGTGTAGGGGTACACTTGCCTGTCTAGTGTGCCGACACTGTGAATTCGATTTCCGCATATGACGGTGTGTGTGCGTGTGTGTGTGTGTGTGTGTGTGTGCGCGCGTGTGCGTGTGCGTGTGTGAGAGAGATCCAAAAAATAAAATTAATTAATTAATTAATTAAAAATCTCTTGGAACATCTGGAGACCGTTTTCCACATGAGCTCCATCTACAAAGTCCAATTGGCTCAATTATTTAGTCAACGGGATTGCACAAACACGGTGATGAGTATGCCAACTGAGAAGCGTTTCAAATGTTAGAGCAGTAATCAAGTGACAGTTATTGTCAAAATACTACCATCACCATCGATAAAAACTCTCCAAGAGCTTTTTTGGACAAGCCCGCCTTACTGAAAGCGCCTTTTACATTCAGAGTGCCAAGAAGGCGAGCCCGTGAACTGCCCGCAGCCCGAAGTTCCCAAAAACGGAGGCTTGGTGTGCACCACCGTGGCAAACAGGCGCTTCTGCAAAGCTCTGTGCAACCATGTACGTAAGCTATGCAGGAGGCCAACCGGACCGAGTTGACAAATGACGTTCTTGTGGCCGCCCTCAGGGTTACGACTTTGCCTTCCTGAGAAAAAGCAGAGTGTTTGACGAGTGCAGCGCAGCGACGGGTTACAAGTGGAGAAGTCAGTATGTTGGAGGAAATACGCTGGCGGTGTGCAATGGTAAGTGTGAAAATGGAGCGACTTTTGTGGGTGATTTCACCATTGAGATATTCTGATAGTCCGCTATTATGCAACACATCTTGGCTCCCTTTAGAAGCAACTCTACAAGTGGCGGGTGCCAAGACGGCGTATTTCCCCAAGGACGAGGACTGCCTGACCACCAAGGGTGAAGAAAAAAAGAGCGACATTGTTTTACAATTTGAAGAGGAGCTCAAGAACCACGACAGTGTCGACGGAGCCATAGAGTCACCCTGCCTGCTGTGTGGATGAACATGAAAACGATCGGAGCGTCCGCAAAGTATACAGTGCTTCACTTGGTGGTTGTCTTGTCCTTTGATCTATTTGTTTCAAACACCCCTTTTTGTGACAATGTGGAAAGTGAGTGATTTTCCAAATGCACTTTGAAAATAAAAGTTCACTTTGTGGAATTTGGCCCCTAAATGTAAAAAAAAATAAATTCAAAATTCCATCTATCCATCCATTCATTACGCAAACGGCTTTGCGGGCATGCCAGAGCCCATTCCAGCAGCCTTCGAAATGAGAAAATAAAAATCCATGCAGGCATTGCGCACTAGAGGACTGCATGGCACCATTTACTGCACTGACGTAAGGCTGCCACACTGGGAAACAAAATCATTCATTCTATTCCTCCTCGTCTATGTACAGGTTTAAAGAAGTCACACTTACGCTATTTGCTACACCAAAGACTTCAACTTCACTCAACGTGAGGAGAATGGACAATTTAAAGATCAGCTCTACGCTATTTGCTACACCCAAGATCTCAATTTCACTCAACGTGAGAATGGAGAATTTAAAGATCAGCTGTATTTTTCTAGTATAATGAAAACATTTATGAAGGTAAATCTTTTTTTTTTTTAAGTAACCCTCTTCTGTGTGTAGACGGTTACATTTATGAAGGTAAATCAATTGTTGTTGTTTTTGTTTTTTAAAGTAACCCTCTACTGTGTGTGTGTCAAGCGGGGTCCACAAATACAATTTTTTTTGACACGCCAAGAAAACAAAAAAAAAAGCTTAGTGACTAGTTACTGCATTGCACACTGTGTCACAGAGTCTGCGGCAAGGTCTGACTAAGAATTAACTATTTGAAATTGGAACTACTGAACTGGTATAATTTACAATTGACGGCAAGACCGTTTTCAGATTTTAAAAAGAGAGTGTAAACACTTCACACACCTAAACACCCCAAGATAAACATCGATGATCATCGTTTCAAGGCATCTGATACTCATGCTTTTGCTGATTGAGGAACATCTCAAAACCTCAACATCAAACTGATTAATAGAATGCATGCATGCTAAGAATTGCCAATAAAGCGGCATGCTAGATTGCCAAAGCGGACTTGAATGACATTTTTTTTTAATGGGTAGGAACCCAAAGATGAATATTTGCCATCACATATGATCTCACGACACCAAAAGCTTGTAACTTTTGGTTTGCAATTATGTCAGAACATCCAAGGTCCACCTACATTTTAATGTTCTCCCTTGCATCTAAGGGTCGTCTGCACCCTCGCAGCTGTCCACCTTCTACGAGGAACACATTCAAAGGACGAAATGACGACAAGTGTAAAAATAACCCCACTGTGGTGTTAAAATCGAGCCTCGGTGTGCTAGCTCAAAACTGAGGCTGGGCTCGGCATGAGTACGTACGCTCTGGAGGTGTTGGACTTCTATCTTGAGAGTCTCCAGTAGGAGCTCGAGATCTCCTTCCTGTTGCATCTCCAGTTCCTTCCTCATCCTAGCCAAGCAAAAAAGTGGAGGTCAAAGATAAGGAACAATTACAGAACAACAAAACATCAAGATGACACACGAACACTCAATTATTTTTAAATGTACTGTATGTATACGTATTTCCAAGCAAATGTCTGAATTTACTTTAGAGGAGGATGATGGTGCTTAATCTTACTTGAGTTACATGTGATTTAAGCTCAAGGATGATGATGCAGCTCAATGAAGCGTGTCATTCAAAACGGAGTGTTTTAATCTTGTCATGTCATACTGCTTGGAAGCAAAGCAAAAGGTGAACATAAAAACATAAGACACCCTTTTGTAACACTACAGTCAAGTGTGACTGTATTCCTTTGTCGTCATTGTTGTTACATTTTCTACATTTCAATCCCCAGCAGACGTTTGAAGGTTCAATAGCTCATTACACACCTCCCTCTTTTTGACTGGAAAGTAAGAAAACACTTGAGGCAAAATTACATTTTTGCAGAGGGCAGCGCTTGTGTTGACTTTTATAGACCATAAAATATTTCTTTTGCAGGGGTCCTGTTGTATTGCCATTTTCCATCTATCGTTTGCGTACAGCTGCGGTGTCCTGTGTAAGCGGGACGAAAAGGCTTCAGACACACACGGGCAACCTCTAAATCCTCCCGTCTTGTACCTCATACGCTTTTGTGAGGGGTGGAACAATATGCGCAGCGAACATTTTCTGAACGACTCTGTGTCAAATCGACACACATTCAATTTGGGGCGGTGGATGCGCGCGGAGTTAAATATACCTCTTAAAGAGACAGCGCGGCAGGGCCTGAGGCGGGATTGATGGCTCCTGATCATAAGAATGAGGCGAGGAGATTGGGGGGCGCTTTTAATGAGGCTGACGGATGAACAGGACACACCAAGCACATGCATGATTTAGCGTCAGTTCAGCGCTGGATGGGACAAAAGCCAATAGCGTGAAGACAACACAATCCAAACAGCCTGCTTCAAAACATTATTGAGAGGTGCATTAACATGAACGATATTGATTGCACCCTGTCCAAAAAGTATTACTCTCATACAAAGTGAGTGCTGTACAGAAAAAAATACATGTTAAGGCATTTTTTGTAGGTCATGGTCATGATACTAGCAATAATAATCCCTTCTTCCTGGAAGTCCACTGATTTCCCGTCCTTAATGAAACAAAAGAGGCGGAGCACCAAGAGACGGCGGCAGGGGCATTCGTTCAGCCGCCAGCCGAGTCCACGTGACAGGTCACGTTACGTCGCCAAAGTTGTTCTCCATTTAGGACAAAAGAAAGATTGCCTCAGATGCCAAAAGGCATAAGAGCGGTGTAGTGTGTCCCTATACAGCTTCCACGTTACGCGATAATTCCTCACGTGTGGCCTGCTGCGAAGCGTCCTCACTAAAAGCCCCAACCCGTATGCCTCCTCATTCAGTCGGCGTCAAAAAAACGACAGCCTCGACAGTGTGGCCTTGGCGTTCGGAATAAACGGCCGACAAGTTAATTATGCCAAAATGGGCTTTCTCAGGATTGCTCGAGAAGGAGCGGTGAGGCCAGCAGGGCGCCGGCGGCGGTAGCAAAGTCATCTTGAGGAAGACGGATTTGCAGCTGCGGCTGTTAAGCGTATTTAACAGTAAAGGAGCCACAGAGGCCGTTGGCGAGATGTCCGCCGGGCGATTAGCAGGAAGCAAGCTTTCCAACAAGGAAGAGAAGACTCGTTTTCCCAGCCAATCAAACATAATCCACGCAGAATACCAGGACGCCTCCAAACGGTTTCTAACGTGCGGCTGTCATCTGTGACTTTTTGTTTTTGCTCGGTCTTACACCTTTTCTGTGCCAATTGCTACATTTGCACATGACATTCAATTGCATATACTTATGTTTCTCTCAAACATGTGTTTAGGTACACCAAATCACGATTAACTTATTTTCCATTACGTTGTGTGTTGGTAATGTTTAATGTAATGTAATGTTTAATGTTTAAATCGACACTATTTGTTGTCCAAGTATTTTGTGTGTCAATGTTTTCATGAAGAACTCACATGACGACGGCATCATCCGTGAAGGCTTTCTGACCAACAGCCTGGTTGTGGGCCCGCAGAGCCGCTGTCATTTCTTTGGCCTCACTCAGCTGCCGCTCCAAGACTAAAGGTCGATTTGAGACGAGGGATCGGACTCATGTCGGATCCGACGTGCGATGCAGCAGTAGCTGACCTGCAAGCGTGCTTTTGAGGGCCTGCGCTTCAAGCTTGAGATTCCTCCTCTGTGACAGTAAGTCGCTCATGTGGCAGCTAGCCTGGCTCATGTCCTCCATTTCTGGGTTGGTCAGGACAAAAACAGGACAACCAGATGAACATGTTGAAATGTGGGTTCGGAACATTTTAAATGTTTCCCAGACAGTTCAACATTTCTTTAATGCCACTTTTTGTGAGTACAGTAATCCCTCACTTTGCGCTTCACATATTGCGGCCTCAGTGCATCGCGGATTTTTATGAAAACAAATATTGCGGATATATTTGGTGCTTCGCGGCTTTTTGCGGCATCACTTGGAGCGCAAGACTTTGTCTGCCCATATGTCTTTACAACACACTATTGGCCGGTAGAGGAGGCAAGACCAATGGGAACATGTTGATCCTTGCTGCTGATTGGCTTGGAATTGTAAAAGCAGTTCTAACCACGCCTCCCGCAGTCACGCTACGTAACCACTCTTCCACTTCATTCCGTCGGCAGAATCGGAAGCATCTCTGATTTGCACTTCCTTTTGACACGAACGAGACAAGACGACCAAATGCAACACAGACTCACACAAAGTTTAAAGGAGACAAGGAGGGCTGCAATGATGGCAGAGCAGGACGACGAGGCAAGCTGACGAGCCGGTCAGCGAGCGCGCGCGTCGTCAAAGCACTTTAAAATGTTTAAAGAGTTTTTAAAAATACAATAAAGTGTTTAAAAGTAAAATTATGAAAGTCTTGTGCGGATGCCCTCGCGCTGGGCCGCGGGAGCGCGGGAGCGTGGGAGCGCAGGAGCGCGGGAGCGCGTTAGCCAGCCAGCCAGCCAGCCAGCCAGCCAGCCAGCCAGCCAGCCAGCCAGCCAGCCAGCCAGCCAGCCAGCCAGCCAGCACGGCAACAGCAGAGCAGGAGCCGTGACACGTTTACACTTTAAAATGTTTAAAAAGTGTTTAAAATACAACAAAGTGTTTAAAAATAAAATTAGAAAAGTATTGTGCGGATGCCCTTGCGGTGGGCCGCGGGGGCGCGTCAGCCGGCCAGCACGGCAAGAGCAGAGAAGAGCCTTAACATGTTCACACTTTAAAATGTTTAAAAAAGTGTTTAAAATACAATTAAGTATTTAAAAGTACAATAAAGTGTTTAAAAATAAAAGTCTAAAAGTCTTGTGCGGATACCCTCGCGCTGGGCTGCGGGGAGCAAGAGCAGAGAGGAGCCTGACATGTTTACACTTCACATAAGATTCATAAAGGTCTTGTGTGGCTATTGTAACAATATATTTACTCTTATGTATTTTGTTATTTATTTAAATAAATAAGAATGTTTCTGAAAGTCATTTTGACAAAAAAAAAGTACAAAATACAAAAAAAGTGTTTAAAAAAAAGTGTTTAAAACTACAATAAAGGTTCATAAAAGTCTTGTGTGGATATTGTAACTATTTATTTATTTATTTATTTATTTGAATAAATAAGAATGACTTCAAAATGTTTACAAAAGGGTTTAAAAATACAAAAATGAGTTCCACCCCTCACCATCCTCAGTAGTGCTATTCCCACCACAGACACCTTCAAGTTCCTGGGATCCACAATCTCCCGGGATCTGAAATGGACCGGCCACATAGACTCTGTCTGGAAGAAGGCCCAGCAGAGGTTGTACTTTCTGAGACAGCTCAGGAAGTTCAACCTGCTACAGGAGCTGCTGAAGACCTTCTACACTGCCATCATCCAGTCTATCCTCTGCACCTCCATCACTGTCTGGTTTGGATTGGCCACCAAACAAGACAAGCACAGACTGCAATGGACAATCAGGTCTGCGGAAAAGATAATTGGGATAAATCTCCCATCTATCCAAGACTTGTACCTGTCCAGGATCAGGAAACGCGCAAGTAACATCTCTGGAGACCCTTCTCACCCAGGTCACAGTCTACACTACTACTACTACTACCCTCCGGACGGCGTTACAGAGCGCTGTACACCAAAACCAGCAGACACAGACACAGCTTCTTCCCCCAGGCTGTCGCTCTGATGAACTCACACCACTCATAGAGACTCAAAGACATCACTGTGCAATAACATCCTGCTCTCGCCACTTAAATGTTGTTAGTTACCTGAACGTTGTCATTCACTTAAATGTTGTACAGAGGCTGAGATCAACCGGAGTAAAATTCCCTGTTTGGCATGCACAAACTTGGTCAATAAAGCTGATTGATTCTGATTTAAGAGTATAATAAAGTGTTTAAAAATACAATGACGGTTCATAAAAGTCTTTTGTGGATATTAACAATATTTTTTCTCTACATTGTGGGTGGTCTTGGAACCAATTATCCGCAATAAACGAGGGATTACTATACGTGTGTGTGCGTGGGAGGGGTTCACATTCATTCATGGCGAATGACCTTTGTGCAATGAGTCCACCTCCAAGTCCAGCTTGAGGACCTCCGTGTGAGTTTGACAGGTCGTCTCTCTGCTCACGTGGAAACTAAAATCACAGTTGAAGCTCGAGATTTCCCGCAGGAACTCTCGCTCCTCGTTTTTGAAGGCTGCCATCATCCTGGCCTGGCACAGAAGGTCAAAACACAAGATTCAACTCACACTATGACTTACTCAGGTGACGAGAACGCACCAGTCGTTCTTGGAGGTGAGCCTTCTGGCTGAGAAGCTCCTTGCTTTGCTTAGATATCTGCTCGTCACATTTCTTCATCAAGTCCCACTGCAGCTTCATCGCAGACAACTGCTGATCCTGAGGCACAAACCAAATATAAGACAGATGCGCCGAGGGGAGCAAGTTAAGAGTACTCGCAAAATATACTCGTGTGTGTTTGAGTATGTGTATATACCGCATGCACACATACACATCATGCAGATTGTAAATACCGTATTGGCCCGAATATAAGACTGAAAAAGTGGGGGTCGTCTTACATTCGGGGTCTAGACATTATACCCATTCACAACGCTAGATGCGCCAGATATCTTTAAAACGAATGCTGAACTTAACTCCCCAGGCCAAAGCGAACCCTTGTCACAAAGAATAAAAATAGCTGTTAGAAAGGTTCCTATGTTGATGTTAAAATGTTGGAAAATTACATTACAGCGCTTTAAGTCTCGCGTGAGTTACCTCACCTTATCGCGATTGTTGGAGCTTGTGCGCAGCGGTAAGTTAAAGGTCGCTGGTATCGACTGAGTATGTTGCTGTGATCGTGTGCGTCTTTGAAAGGTCGCTGGTATCGACTGAGTATGTTGCTGTGATCGTGTGCGTCTTTGACACAAAGTGAGTGTTTCATTGTTACTCCTGTCTACTGTTGTACCGTTTCTCTGATCGCGGTTTGTTTCGTGTATGCGCCGTTTGATTGATAGCTTCGGCGCGCTCCTTTAAGTTTGCCTCGCATCGTACGAGTAGCCTTTACGCAGCGGCACGGCGACTAACGGTCGCCAGCAAATGTATTTTGTTGTCTCGATGACTTATGTTTGGTGTGTTGCAGAGAGTATTTCATTTATGGTTATTTAGTATAACGGAACTGTTACGCGCAGTTAGTTATGTAATGTGTGCTAGTGTTGTGTGATGTCAGAAGTTGAACGTTGACTTACGTGCTGTATTTCTGTCTGTTGCAGAGCCACACACCACACACACACACACACACACACACACCCCACACACCCTTCATACAATAATCACACACACAAGAATCACATTCACACACCCAAAGACTCACCCATGTACACTACACACACCTGCTCTCACATCCTTACGACCAAACGTGTGCCTATACCAGACATGGGCAAACTACGGCCCGCGGTCCACATGCGGCCCACGGGGCCGTTTAATCCGGCCCGCCAAACCTGAATAAATTGTATTATTAATTTTTTGGGGGGTCATTTTCCCTGCAATTACTATGTTTCCCCAGTAGATGGGGAAGCGCCCGCCCGCGCATTTACTCCCGGCAGCCGCGTCAGAAAGCTCGGTGCACGCTCACAAGTGCGTGTGCGTACTCAGTAGTACGGACGCGGCGCACTCCGCGCTCTATTTCATCCATCCATCCATCCATTTTCTGTACCGCTTAGTCCCCACGGGGGTCACGGGCGTGCTGGAGCCTATCCCAGCCATCATCGGGCAGTAGGCGGGGGACACCCTGAACCGGTTGCCAGCCAATCGCAGGGCACACAGAGACAAACAACCATACGCACTCACACTCACACCTCGGGACAATATGGAGTGCTCAATCGGCCTACCAAGCATGTTTTTGGGATGTGGGAGGAAACCGGAGTGCCCAGAGAAAACCCACGCAGGCCCGGGGAGAACATGCAAACTCCACACAGGGAGGGCCGGAGGTGGAATCGAACCCGCACCCTCCTAACTGTGAGGCAGACGTGCTAACCAGTGCGCCACCGAGCCGAATCAGTGCCGAATTTTGAGCGTAGGCTGTGACGTCAGTATTCTCGTAATTCGCGCGCTGAGCTTTCAGATACTACAGTTTTATGCTAATGCCACCCACAAACCTTCCCCTGGAATCCTTCCATTAAAATGAGTGGCCCGAAGAAAAGACAGGTGGACACTGAGTGCCGAATGTTAAAAAAGAGAGGACAATTTGGCTCGACCTACGTGTGTGAGAAGACGTTCAGCCACATGAACGTCAACAAAGCCCGTCACAGATCTAGGTTAACGGACCGACACCTCGGCTCTATCCTTAGAAAAACCACAACAAATTTGACTCCAGACTATGATGCACTAGCAAAAACGCGAAACCAACAATACTATTGATTTATTTATTACTTTATTTAGATGTATTCTTTCACTGATTCTTCAAGATAATGTATTTGGTCAGAATGTTTGCCATTGGATGTGATTTTGCCTCATTAGATAAACATATTTCATAAATCTGACCTGCAGGCGCTGAAGTGATAGAAAATGTTATTCATCATAACAGTGTCCTATTTAATAAGAATCACTGATAGTAGGTTTTTGGTGAAATATTTTTTAATGCTGTTACTAAACGCATTTGTTTTCAAAAAGTTTTTTTTAATATCCATGCTTTAGTATCTACTGAAAGTAAAAACTTTTTATGCAATGACCTTTACATGTCATTTATATTACTTCACACAAACACTACATCCATCTGCTCCTGGTTCGGCCCCCCCGGTCAAAATTTAGAACCCAATTCGTCCCGCAAGTCAAAAAGTTTGCCCACCTGGCCTATACCCTTTTGCCAGTTTGCCTGTATGCCCCTATGAGCCACAGTGCCTGTTACTTTTTTGCCAATAATTCAGTAAAGCAATCAAGATTGAACCACGTCTTCCCTCTTGTGTTCTGATCGATACCCAGGGGCGAAAAGAGCATAACCATCCGAGCCAACCCACTATACAGTCCTCAGGCTCCCCAACAATAGCAGTAGCAGTTTGCATTATTTTATTGCAATGTTTTTCCTTATTCAGATTTGTTTCAACACTACAGTGACAGTGAGACTTTACTTTGATG
This sequence comes from Syngnathus scovelli, assembly GCF_024217435.2. Taxonomy (NCBI): domain Eukaryota; kingdom Metazoa; phylum Chordata; class Actinopteri; order Syngnathiformes; family Syngnathidae; genus Syngnathus; species Syngnathus scovelli. Next base: position 14,393,077 of record NC_090858.1, read on the forward strand.
GTTAATGCAGTTATTACAATTTTGTTGTTTATCACAATAGATTGGTTTATTTACATTTCAAAAACCAGAAGCCATTCATTTACAAATGTGATTGCATTTTAGTTTACATATTTAAATGTTCAGATATTAAGATGTGATATAGACAGTTTTTGCATGATTTGGATGAGGCAAAATAACATGATTTTTCTCTCGAATATAGTGTTATCATTTGTTTCAGATGTAGTGTAATTATTTTCTGTATAGAAATTTAATTTGGTGTTCAAAAAGTCTTTTTTCAAACTTGAGTCTTGAAAAAGAGGGGGTTATCTTTTAATCAGGGTCATCTTATATTCGGGCGAATACGGTAGTACATTTTGTCTAGAGTCAGAAGAGGTTGTTGTGCTCACACGCACACTCACACACATGCATACAGGAAGATTTGCTAGTGCCCAGGAAGCGGTGGCTCAAGCGAGCTGGAGTCGGACGTGGCGTGGCGTGTCATGCGTGTGTTGGCTAATGTTGTCTGCTGGAAATTAGGCATTGATCTGGCCATCGATTTACTGCCGGGCTCATCTAACAAACGGGGGAGATTAAGTGTTTGAAATCATAAAGCGCATCCAATGGTCAATATGCCAATGTACCTGATTTCTGCTGACGCCTCACTTGACACTCCTGCTGAGTGACTCTGAGCAGAAACAAGTGCAACCATTTTGTGTTATGTTTGCCATCACGTTTGGGAAAATGACACGTTATCAGGCCAAATGAAGATCCCGTTTGGCAAATAAAATAAGGTGAAATGCCATCCATTTGTGATTTTTTTTTTTTTCTATTCTATTCGCTGACTGGGTCGGAAATATAATAAAACAGCACATTTGCTCACCTTCACTTCAAGTTCTTCCGTGGTCTTCCGGTACTTTTCTACAGCAGCTTTCACTTGAGACTTGCATTGAATGATGGCTGCTTTCACTTCGGCAATCACGAAAAATGACCAAAATTAAAATACACGAAAACAATTGTGATGAACAATGATTGGAAGCACTCATGTCTCTTCAGAGATTTTACAACAAAATGAAAAAAAGGAATAATTGGACTGTCAGACTATAACCCCGCTATGCTAAGCAGGCTAATGTTTAGCATCAGCGAGAGCCAATTGAAATAATTTCGCCCCGATAAACAAAGTGCACAACTCACCTTCTTTTATCTTTTGAATCTGCTCACTAAAATGTTGTTCTGTCAGAAGGATTTGGTGAAAGAGTTTGTTCAAACTCATACTGGATGTGAGGAGGTCTGAAGAAGCAAGAGAGTTCTTCAGGGCTCTGAAAAAGACTGGAGTATCAGTCGAAACTGTCAGCAGGTAACAACTTAGATTTTTATTGTCTGTGTTTATATTTTAAGATTTATCATTAAAAGTCTGTATCACTCGAAATTTAAAATCAATTAATATGGGTCACGTTACACAGGCAAGCTAGCCACCAACTCTGTTGGCCATGACCACCTGTTAATTAGTCACAATCAGCATAGCAGCCTCCAGTCAACTTGCACTACTGCCGCTAAATTGAGGCATTGGTATTTTATATTCAACTTTATTATTTTTTCAGTGCATGCTACGTAATGCTTGTACAACTTTTGATTGACGTGCCTTCGGACCGAGAGTTTTTAGCTAAGAAGCTAACACTTTAGCAACATTACAACAGCTTGCTGCCTCGCAACTGGTCCTGTATGAATGAATGAATGAATGAATGAATGAATGAATGAATGAATGAATGAATGAATGAATATTTATTTTGAACATGATTGAAAGAATAAAAACAATAAAAAACAAACAATATATATCACTGTTCGAAAATGAGTAGGAAGAAGCCTAGGCTTTCCTGTGAGGAAAACATGGCTTATGAGGACTCACAATAGGGGTGGGAATCTTGAGGCATCTCACGATTCGATTACGATTCAGAGGCTACGATTTGATTATAAAACGATTATTGATGCATTTTTAATTTGTGTATATGATGCACTTTTTCCACATTTCTTTTTGTCTCACTGAATGAGCATTCATCACTTGCAGTTCAAAAAACACTGCATTTGTAATAAGAAACAAAGAGTTGAATTAATTTCCATTATATTTTGTTAACCTTTATGGAAATATCCATTGGAATGGAAATGCATGAACATTTAAACACTAGTGTACTGCTCAAGGTGCTTTTTGTGTTTCATGTGTTACAAATAAAACAAAAGTGCTCTCAGGCTTAAATGAGCGACTACTTCAGTACCAACAGCTAAAACAGTAAATAAAAAACTCAAGCCTCCTCTGTAGGGTGGAATCGTGCTGCGTGACTTCTCATATTCGTTGTGTTGCCAAAGTATTTTATTTTAGCGCAACAAATCTTGCATACAACGCAGCTTTTGTCCAATTCATTTCCTACGTCAACATTGTAGAACCCAAAATGAGTCCACACGTCTGCTTTTAAATTTTTAGGAGCAGGTCGGATCTCTCGGCGAAGTGGGTTAAATATCTAAGCCTCGGCCATGATTGTTTGTTTTTTTCTGGAGGAGTGTTCTGGAGGAGTGTACTGCGGAAGTGTGCTGAGTGTGCCAATGTGCTCTCAGTCCGTTCCGCATAGCGTCTCGGAGAATGCGCTTACCGTATTTCAGTTCCGCTTTACTTGGCATATTTAAATAATCGGAATTTGGATGTTTGCGAATCGTTCTCGATTTTTCCACGGCCGAATCACGATTAATCTAAAAATTGGAAATTTCCCCCACCTCTAACAAACAACACCTGCCATTTGTCTTTTTAAAGGATCTAGGCCATTTCCAGCCACTGAGTCATTACTAAAACCTCGTTAAGACTCAAGGTCGGTGAATTTTAGGCCCCGTTTTCACTTTAGTTTCGTTAATTGACCGGAGTTTCTTTTATTGCCATTTAATGGCTACTCTGCACGTCGTGGCACAGGAACTTCCTGCCAAATAATGCCCCGTTCCTTCTGTTGACAGGAGACGCTACACAATAATTAATCAATATTACTGCCTGAAGTTTGTAAATTTAATTCTGTGTACCTTGCCATTATGTTCTGTCTCGTCTCTACGAGAAGTTGTAGTATAAAATAATGTGTGTTAAACTGTCTATCACATCTATCTGTTAAGTTGTAGTTAATTTTGCTTATTTTTTGTGTAGTTTGTTTTGATGTAATTGTGTGATATTAATGTTCGGTGCTTACGAGGTGTTGAAAGAAATGTGTGAATTGCCCGAGCCAATTGTTATTATTATATATAATTTTTGATTTATTTAAAAAAGAAATTGGGGGGTGGGGTGGGGGGAGTTGTTTAGTTGTATTTTTTGGTGTATATGGGTAGTGTTGGATTGTGTCCACAATTTAGGGAGCGCGTTATCTGCGCCTCACGGCAAAAGCCTTTGCCAATCACCTGTTATCCAATTTACTCACTGCGTGCTCGTTTGATTTCTTCAGATTTAGGAAAATGCAAAGACACTGAAGCAGAAATTAGACTTAGACAGATTGGTTGAGTTCAATCACAATTCTTGTTCAAAAAGCTCTGTTTTCAGGAAAGTACAATACAGCGCTGGGCCCTTCAAGAGCGGAAAGTCTCCATTCAGAAAAGGAAAAGTCCAAGGTTGTTAGATCAGTTTTATATTCAGTAGGACATTGTGGGCCGGGATTGATGGGCGATGAGTCTTCGGGGTGGGGCAAGTTCGAAGGAGAGTCTGCTTCCATGGGAGTGGTGCTGGTTGTGGGCGATTCGGTGTGTTGGTGGGGGGCTGTTGGTGTGTGTGTGTGTGGAGGGGGCTGTTGTCTTCCATCCCGTCTCTCGGCCTTGGCGATCATCTTTGGCCGAGTTCTCGGGTGGCTCCTTCTGGCACCTGCTGGTTTTATCTCCACGTGACTTTCCTGTGAACATTCTCCAACAATCTTGGACATACACTATCGCACCTCATTCTTCCAATTGTGTCATCTTGTGCGAATTTATGTTAGCTTTTGGCTGTGACATCATTAATCTATTGCTCTTACCTAACTATGTAAAGTTTGTGCTTTTGATACTTCATGTCTTTGCTTACGTCATTATATTCTTAGTTTAATCATGTTTCCAACCATATTTTTTCTTTGTTAGGCCAAAATATTTCCCTCTGTGCAGAACGTTCAGTAGTAATCAAAAACTGGCGTCTAGCATTAGTCAAAACACAAGATACAATCAAGTATTGAACGGTCAAGACGACTCTGGCTGTGTCCATGCTTCAGAGAAAAAATATCAGGCATGCATTCCACAGTTCCTTAAGGGTCATTAAGCTATTTAGGCAATATATCAAAAGTAATTTGTTATTTCAAAGTCCTCAGAAATATATCAGATCATAAAGTTATAAAAACCTTTCTCATCACCACTTATCAAAAATGTCTAGTTATGTCTTCTTTATTGATTTGGTGTGTAGGTATAATTATATGCTTAAAATTTTTCTTTTATTTATTTATTTAATATGTGAATATACTTGTCTGCTTATGTACTTTATTCAATGAGGTTTGAGCATATCTGTTTTTGTAGCGAGGCAGGACTTTTTGTATTTCGACCTCATTCCTTCACTCCCTCTGTTGACCTCAGTTTAACTGAGGTCACCAAAATCGTTGATGCCACCAGGGTCCCTCTGTTGGCACACCACATCCCTCTGTGGAGCCGCCAATGAATGAGAAAAATAAATATAGATAAAATTCATACCCAGACATTTGTAAAAGATGGAGAGTGGAAAGGCAATTGGCCTAGACGACATTCCAGTGACAGCATGGATGTCATGCTGTCATGTGTCGTCCGGATCATTTCCTGTTTTATTGTGTGATTTCCTCTCGTTCCAGTCAGTGTGTCCTTCCCCTGTGCGTCCGGTCACGTGATCCCCTGATTCCAAGTGTGTGCACCTGTGTCAATGACCAACTGTCTTCACCTGTGTTCCCCTCCTGTGTCCATATAACCCGCGTCTTTCCCCGTATCCAGTGCCAGTGCGTCTTGCCTTGCTGAGAACACTAGCGATCACGAAACCCTTGAGTCCACGTAGAAAGCCTTGTTTGAACGTCTTTGCTCACCGATGTTAACTTGGTTACATCGCTATCTTGTTTTTGTATTTCCCTCGGTTCGAGGCGCTTTGATTTCTCCTTTTTCTCCCTCGGTTCGAGGCGCCTTAGTTTCCCCTTTTTTCCCTCCTCGTGAGGCGTTTTTTGTTCGACCATCAGTGGAGACAATAAACACTTCGTTGAACTTTGGAATCTCTGCATTCGAGTCCTCTCCCTGCCCTGCGCCTGACATTACGCACTGGCCAGACATGGACTCAGCAGAGACAGCGCAGCTGGTCGCCCAAGTCCGCTCCCAGACGTCGCAGCTGGGCCAACAGCAGAAGCAGGTCGACGCTCTGAGTGTTGGAGTTCAGGAACTGGCGAAGAACCAGGAAGGCTTCCAAGAGGCGGTGGCCGCCCAGGTGGATGCGTTGAGTCATCAAATGCAAGACGTCATCACTCTGCTGACCACGGGGCGAGCTGCGACACCCTGTTCCGCAGCGGCGCCCCCTGTGGACCACCCGGCACCCGCGCCTATTGCGAGGGGGATCAGACTGGCTTCCCCGGAACGATATGCCGGTGAACCCGGGCTGAGTCGAGCCTTTATAACGACTTGTGAGATGCAGTTCGAGCGAGCTCCCGGCGACTTCCCAACGGAACGCTCCCGGGTGGCGTACACGATATCCTATTTGACGGGAAGAGCCCGGGCGTGGGCGACCGCAGAATGGGCCAGGAACTCCGCTACCTGTCACTCGTTTTCCGGATTCATCGAGGCCCTGCGCATGGTGTTTGATCCAGCTCCCACGGACAGAGAGAAGGCACGAGAGCTGTGCCATATCACCCAGGGTCGAGAGACGGTCAGCGACTACGCGATCCGCTTCCGCACTCTGGCCGCGGAAAGCGGATGGAACTCGTCGGCCCTGTACGATGCTTTTCTCCGGGGTCTTTCCGGGACCATCCAAGACCAACTCATTCCCCTTGATCTTCCTGTGGAACTCGACGCTCTCATCGCGTTGGCCGTCCGAACAGACAACCGACTACAGGAATGGAGGAAGCAGCGCACAAGCCGGGGCGCGATCGTTACTCCTTCCACATCATTGGGCGGGCGGTCATCCCACGAGACGCACCACCAAAGATCGACCCCGGCATTACCACTCGCTGGGACGGAACCCATGCAGCTCGGCAGGGCCAAATTGAGCGAGGAGGAAAGACAGCGTCGACGCCAGGAGGGCCGCTGCTACTACTGCGGGGCGCTTGGTCATCTCCGCCTCTCCTGCCTGGAGCGGAATGCGCTGAGGGTAAGCACCTTCTCCGTGGTCCGGCAGAAGAATAGGGTTCTACCCGTCGGGACGCTAACCTGCCAAGGCAAGGAAATCGAGCTTGGGGTGTTGATTGGCTCTGGGGCCGACGAGAATCTGATTGACTGGGCTTTCGCTCGCAGCTTAGGTGTAAAGACCGAACCCTTGAACACGACCATAACGGCTAAGGCACTTAACGGACAAGCCCTTTTTGACGTATCCTCTATAACCGAACCCCTCTCACTGGCTTTTGGAACTCATCATGAACTAGTAAGATTGCATGTAGTCACCTCCCCCCTGAATCCGCTTATCCTCGGTTATCCGTGGCTAAAACACCACAACCCTGCAATAAACTGGGAGTCAGGGGAGATAAAGGGGTGGGCATCCCAGTGCCAAGTATCGTGTGTCAAACCAAACCCTTCGATCGAGTCCACCTGCACTTCTCCCTCGGACCTTGCGTCTCCTGAACCAGAGTCCAGATCTCCGGACCTAAACCAAGTACCCAAATGCTACCATCAACTTGCGGAGGTATTTAGCAAAGCCAAGGCAAGCTCCTTACCACCCCATCGTCCTTACGACTGCGCCATAGACCTATTGCCTGGGGCTTCGATCCCCAAGGGGAGACTTTATTCCCTTTCGGGCCCCGAAAAGAAGGCCTTGAATGACTATATTGACGCGTCACTGAAAGCGGGTCTGATCAGGCCGTCGTCATCGCCTGCAGGGGCCGGATTTTTCTTTGTGGGGAAGAAGGACGGAACCCTGCGCCCCTGCATAGATTACAGTCCCCTCAACCAGATCACTATAAAGAATCGGTACCCCCTCCCACTCATGTCGGCCGTGTTTGATCAGTTGCAGCAGGCTCGGGTATTCACCAAGCTAGATTTGCGTAACGCGTATCACCTCGTGCGCATTCGGGAAGGAGATGAGTGGAAGACGGGCTTCAACACCCCCAGGGGACACTTTGAATACCGGGTAATGCCGTTCGGCCTCACCAATGCCCCCGCCGTCTTCCAGGCCATGATCAATGACGTTTTGAGTGATTTCTTAGACCACTTTGTTTTCGTTTACTTGGATGACATCTTAATTTATTCACCAGATTTGAGGACCCATGAGAGTCATGTTAAGTCAGTCCTGCAACGGCTCCTGGACCATCAACTTTATGTAAAGGCCGAAAAAAGCGAGTTCCATGCAGAAACAATATCGTTCCTTGGCTTCATCATAGCCCCAGGGAAGGTCCAGATGGACCCAGCCAAAGTGAGCGCGGTGACCCAATGGCCGGTACCGGATAGCCGCAAAAGAGTACAGCAATTTCTGGGATTTGCTAACTTTTATAGACGCTTCATACGAGGCTTCAGCGCCACCGCGGCTCCCCTGCACGCTCTCACCTCACCGACGGTTCCGTTTCGCTGGACGGCGGAGGCTGAAGCCGCCTTCCAGGAGCTGAAGAGGCGGTTCACCACCGCCCCAATCCTTACCTTGCCTGACCCATCTCGTCAGTTCGTGGTGGAGGTTGATGCCTCCAGTCAGGGAATCGGCGCAGTCCTGTCTCAGAGATCCCCGGCCGACAACAAGCTCCATCCATGCACCTTTTTGTCCCGACGGCTGACCCCCGCGGAGCAGAACTACGACGTCGGAGATCGGGAATTGTTGGCGGTCAAAAAAGCCCTTGAAGAATGGAGACACTGGCTGGAGGGAGCCCAACACCCCTTTCTGGTTTGGACCGATCACAAGAACCTGCAATATATCAAGGATGCCAAGCGATTGAACTCCCGCCAGGCTCGTTGGTCCCTCTTCTTTAACCGTTTCCATTTCACGTTGTCTTACAGACCGGGGGCCAAAAACACCAAACCTGATGCGCTGTCACGCGTCTACAGCCCAGACCCGGTGTCCACAGAGCCAGAGCCCATTCTCCCCCCTCACTGCGTGGTGGGAGCCGTAACCTGGCCCATAGAGGACTTGGTGAAGCAGGCAAACCACGATGATCCACCCCCTAGAGGAAGTCCCGAGAATAGACTGTTTGTTCCGCCCCAACTACGATCCTAAGTGATCCACTGGGCGCACACCTCCCGGCTCACGTGTCACCCGGGCGTGCGAAGAACCCTGCACGTCATCCAACAAAGATTCTGGTGGCCCTCCATGGGGGCAGACGTCCGGGAGTATGTTGCAGCCTGTTCCATCTGTGCGCGAAGTAAGAACACTCCGGGCAGCCGTGTGGGGTTGCTGCAACCGCTCTCCATCCCCTCTCGACCATGGGCCAACATCTCGGTGGATTTTGTCACGGGACTGCCGGTGTCTAGCGGTAAGACGACGATACTCACCGTCGTGGATAGGTTCTCCAAGATGGCCCACTTCATTGCCCTGCCCAAATTACCTTCGGCAAAACGTACAGCAGTGGTCCTCATGGACCACGTCTTCAGGATTCATGGATTTCCTCGGGACGTCGTGTCAGACAGGGGCCCCCAGTTCGTGTCCCGCTTTTGGAAAGCCTTCTGCAAGCTTATGGGGCCACCGTGAGCCTCACTTCGGGCTACCACCCGGAAGCGAACGGCCAAGCAGAACGTATTAACCAGCAGCTGGAAACGGGCCTCCGCTGCTTGGTGACCCAGAACCCCTCGTCGTGGAGTCAAAACCTGACCTGGGTAGAGTACGCCCATAACTCCCTTCCCACCACGGCTACCGGGATGTCCCCCTTCATGTGTGTTTTCGGATACCAGCCCCCGCTCTTCCCCGACAGCGAGCCGGAGGTGTCAGTAACCTCGGCGCGCGCCGTGGTGAGACGCTGTCGGCGCATCTGGGCGGCGGCAAGGGTCATACTGGTCCGCCAGGGCGACCGGGTGAAGAGGATGGCTGACCGGAGACGTCGTCCGGCGCCCGTCTACCGGCCCGGCCAGCGGGTCTGGCTGTCCGCCCGGGACCTTCCCCTCCAGGTGGGCTCCAGGAAGCTGGCCCCCCGTTTTGTGGGGCCGTTCCCAATTTCCAAGGTCGTCGGTCCAGCGGCTGTGCGACTCCGTCTGCCTCGGTCCCTTGCGGTGCATCCCACCTTCCACGTCGGGAAGGTCAAGCCGGTGAGGGAGAGTGGGATGGTGCCGGCTCCCGCGGCACCTCCACCTCCGCGGACGGTGGGGGGTGGGCCTGCCTACACAGTTAAGAAGTTGCTGGACGTGCGCCGGAAGGGCCGTGGCTGGCAGTTCCTGGTGGACTGGGAGGGTTACGGGCCAGAGGAGCGGCAATGGGTGCCGCGTAGTTATATCCTGGATCCCGGGCTACTAGATGACTTTTACGCGGCTCACCCCGATGCTCCGGGTCCGTCTGGGATCCGGCCCTAGAGGGGGGGGGGGGTATGTCATGCTGTCATGTGTCGTCCAGATCATTTCCTGTTTTATTGTGTGATTTCCTCTCGTTCCAGTCAGTGTGTCCTTCCCCTGTGCGTCCGGTCACGTGATCCCCTGATTCCAAGTGTGTGCACCTGTGTCAATGACCAACTGTCTTCACCTGTGTTCCCCTCCTGTGTCCATATAACCCGCGTCTTTCCCCGTATCCAGTGCCAGTGCGTCTTGCCTTGCTGAGAACACTAGCGATCACGAAACCCTTGAGTCCACGTAGAAAGCCTTGTTTGAACGTCTTTGCTCACCGATGTTAACTTGGTTACATCGCTATCTTGTTTTTGTATTTCCCTCGGTTCGAGGCGCTTTGATTTCTCCTTTTTCTCCCTCGGTTCAAGGCGCCTTAGTTTCCCCTTTTTTCCCTCCTCGTGAGGCGTTTTTTGTTCGACCATCAGTGGAGACAATAAACACTTTGTTGAACTTTGGAATCTCTGCATTCGAGTCCTCTCCCTGCTCTGCGCCTGACAATGGAACTATCAAGGAGAGATGGCATGGGAGATTTTTTAAAAAGCGAGAAGTTCCCCGGAAAGGTGTTGACTTCTATTTCTTAATTCAGACCACGGCGTTGCGCAGAACTGTAGTAGCTACAGAGGTGTTGTTATGTTGATTAAGCAAAGCATGAAGTTTGTCATGCGGTCGCGTTTATTTTTCCAGTTTTTTGTCTCGTCGATTGTCGTAACTTTACTTCCGGTTTTATTTTGTCATCCCTTCCGTTTCAGTTCGTGTTTCCTTCCTCGGTGTTTGGTTGTCTTGTCTTCCCTGATCCCGATTGTGTGCACCTGCGTAATTGACACTAATTGTCATCACCTGTGTCCCCGCCCTTTTGTGTGTATTTAGTCCGTGTCTTCCCCTTGTCTTGTGCCAGTGTGTCTTGCCTCGTCCCGACCACCAGCGATCCCTTGATGTCCGAGCTCTCTGTAAGAACCCTCCTTTTTGTCTCGCCACCGAGCGACGCTTTTGTTTGTGCCTTGGTCCCCATCGCCTTTTTGTCTCGCCCCAGTGCGACGCCTTTGGTTGGTACTTTTTGCTACGTGTTTTCCCTCGTAAGAGGCGTTTTGATTTGTACTTTTAGCCTTTTGACTCGCCTCAGTGCGACACCTTTTGTTTGTACTTTTTGCCACGTGTTTTCCCTCGCAAAGGGCGATTTGATTTGTACTTTTGATCAGTGTGCTTGCTGGAATAAATCCCAGAAAGAAACGACTCTGCATCCGGGTCCTCCGTCTTGTCCCCTGCCTGACAAAGTTATCGGAAAGAATGTTAGAAGCGAGGCTTGGAAATCTACTGGCCAAAATAATGGAGAGTGTGGCAGAGACAAAGATAGGACATGCAGATGGTTGGTGGTACAGAAAGATATGGAAACGATCGCTCTGCAGTCGCGGCCCCTAACAGGAGCAGCCGAAAGAAGTGGAAGATGAGAAAGAAAATGTGCAAGAGAAATACATAAACAAATAACGAAATACATACATACATACATATATAGTACATACATATAGACAGACAGACATCGAACGATTGCCCATTCGGTCACTCAGCCCTTCAGTCAGTCACTCAATGAATCACTCAATCAATCAATAAACCAACCAACCAATCAATCAATCAATCAATCAACCAATCAATCAACCAATAAATCAATCAATCAATCACACAGGTGTTAACTAATTTGTAATTGTATTGCAAGCAATTTGAACTCTAATGGAATATGATGATGTCCATATCTGTTTTATCAAATTCTAATCCTACTTTACCTTTGTATAAGGCATAGGTGTCAAACTCAAGGCCTGGGGGCCAGATACAGCCCGCCACATGATTTTATGCACCCCGCGAAGACAAATTGTGCTTTTTATTCACGTGTTGCAAATTGTCTTCACTTTTAATAATATTAGTGTCACGTCTCGTCCCCAACTGCTCCACTATGTGTCTGTTGTCTTGGTTTCTGTCTGTGTGCTCGCCCCTCCCCTCCTGTGTGCCCATGATCAGTGTGATTGTTCCCACCTGCCTCTCGTTACCTGTCGTGTATAAAAGTCCTGTCTGCCCCTCTCTCCCTGTCGGATCATTGGTTGCTGTCGTTCGGGGTTGTCGTACTGTCTTGATGCCGTCATGTCCTGCTGTCTTCTTGTTTCACGTCCCGGTCAGTCAGTCAAGTTATTGTTTGTTAAGTCATGTCAGTTTGCCTTTTGAGTTGCTTCAATAAACCCTGGTCCAAGCTGCACTTGGTCGTCCTGCTCCATGCTCCACCCGACCGTGACAATTTGATTTTTAAATATTAGACCAGTTTTTATTTGTCTGATTTGAAAGCAAGTTACTTGCCAGTTTGTTTTGTAGCTTTTACTCTATATAATGTGAGGTGCTCACACATTTATTTGGGTAGGACAGTCATACCGGTCCTCCGAAAGAAGCTATGACTACACTGCGGCCCGTGAACAAATGAGTTTGACCCCCCTGGTACAAGGGATAGCCTTCTCATTGGTCAATCACGTATCTTAAATCATGCTTTTCCTCCTTTGAAGCGACTATGTTCTTCAAACCCAAACGGCACCATTTTATAGGGAAAAAACTTGTCGAATCTATTTGTTTCCGACATAATACTTCCGCAATCATCTTAAATTTGTTCAGTTTATCAATCCCTTCCATTGTTTATCCTGCAAATGAATCACGTGAATAATGTGTTATTCAAACTTTAACGTTCATAATCCACCTGTTCCCAATTTGTTTGGAGTCTGTATGTTATTGTTCTAATTTTTTACATTTAATACTCTCCCACCTATTTGATCCTATCTTGTGAAGGTCTACAGTTTATTATAAGCTATTTTGAAACTCTTCACACTTGTTACCAGGCTTTGGCTCCATCTCATGATGTTGTCTCCCATTCACTTCATTTCTGCCGAGCTGCTTCTTCTCCTCCGTCCAGCATGTTGAAGACTTAAAAACCATCAAATCTGAAAACACTTAAAATCTCACAATTCCCCCCTTTGTTTTATTTTTTTTTTTTTCTACCTCCCCCTTTTGACACATTGTTAAAAAGTAAAAATAACAATGTCCATGGTGACATACCCACCGCCAGCTGGACTTTGGTGTACCTCCAGATGCCATCCTAGCCTGGAATCACCAATTCTCAGTCCCTGAAACTCGACTGGCAGCATCTCACATGGCTGTATGAACAAAAGCCACCACCCACCTGTAGCTGCGCATGCAGCTCTCCGTACAATAAACATCCATAATACCAACAAAAAAAAATTCATAATGATAAAAATAATAATCCACACACGGGCGCATGTCAAACGCATGAAATAGAAAATTGGAGCCTGCCGAGCCTGTCATGAAACCGATCACATTTACAAACTCATTATGAAAAGTAAAGGGTTAGTTGTTAATGCATGTTCACAGACATGACACAAAATTCTCCAAGACTGCAGTTGACAACCTGCAAAGTAAACGCAAGTTTAACAAATAAAGCACAATCTGCTCCCTGGGTTGCTGTTAGAGGCTGCAATACAATTAGGTAAAACATCAAAACAAAGCAAGTCATCACGAATTCCGTCACATACATTTCGTCACACTGTCAGGTAAGTCCAGAGTTGTTGTCATACACTGTCTTGGCTCAGAGTCTTGATTGTCAATGCTGGTATAGTCACGTCTGGTCACAATCTTGAAATGGGCCTTCTCCATTGAAGTCTTTTGTTGTCAATGGTGCCCCAGAGTCATCCTAAACCCATATTTAGTCCAAAATGAGCCCTAATCAATCTTGCTTTTTCAAATCTGTGGTATCTCTATATTTTTCTGGTGAGAGGAATGTTATCCTCTGCTGTGATCACATCACCCCAACCTTGAATCATGTTAACCATTCACAATACACAAACCCCATCCCAAGTACAGACTTGACATTCATACAGCATTACAGACAAACTGTCATCCCACAACACACACATAAAACATACAATATTAAATTGTAAAAAGAACCCTCCCTACGCAAAATTTTCTCCTCAATTAAAATGTCCCTTTTTTATTTTAAATCCAAAATTAATATCTAATTGTCTGGTCTCCTGTCCTCACATCGTTTGCGTAATACTGGAACATAATTTAACTCCCCATTTGGTTTGCTCACATCTCACACTTAGACTAGTTGACACTTTGTGTTGAGCTGTAACTTCAATATTTCTTCCACTAAACAGTTCCATTTTGCTTTGAGTTTAAATTCATCCCTCCAAATAACTACCTCTGGCAAAGAACCAAAAATTTTAGAGCACTCCCTTTTACTGTTACCCTATTCCTTCATTCATCAAGCATTACTGACCCTCCTAAGAAATAATGATACTGAAAATAATGTTTAAAAAATATACACAGCTTCCTCCTGCCACTTACACTATAACCTTGGATTATCGTTCTCATTTTTTGTTGATGCCAATTCTTAGAATTAAAAAGAAATACTTACTCTTGATAATTGAGTCACGCTATATCACAAATTTTGAAAACCTTCTTCCATGTTCCCCCTTTGTACCTATCAAAACCAATTAGAAATATTTTTGCTGTCATGATCATCATTGTGGCCCTCACACTTATTGTTCTTGTATTTTAAATTGGCAATTTTTGTACATTTGGAGCCCTTTGAGACTTGCTTGTGGGCTATATAAATAAATTTGAATTGCCTTGACTTTATTATTATTCAACTTATTCTGCATTCTTCTTCCTTTTATTTTATTTTTATCTTAACTACTTCCACATAATTCATCTGATTTATTCCATTACACTTTTAACCTCCTAGATTCAAATTCAAATTTCACATCCTCACTTCCAACATTGCGGTAAAATTTTGCAAAATTTCATTTTTTCCCTTCGAATTTCTTCTAGTTTCCCTTTTTTCTTTTTTTTTTTTTCCACTGACTCAACCCATTTCAATTTTTTAACTGTTCATCTTATGCCTACCTATTCCAAAACTTCTCACTTGTGGAAAATTTCAAATTTTCAACTTTAAAATTCACGCCCAATTTTACAAAATTCTTTCTATATTTTTATCAATTTTCTAGCCAATTCAACACGTTCCAAATTTAAAAATAATCTTGTAGCTTTCCCCGAATTTTTATTCAGCCTCTTCGCCTTCACACGCAATTTCTACAGAAATGAATAATTCTAGTTATTATTGTTAATCATCCGTGGCCCTCGTAAGGACAAGCCGCACCAGTAATGGATGGATGGATGGATTGTTAATCCTAACCCCAAGTGCCTAAAATCAATTGTCGCAAGGGTCATGTCATTGGATTGGTTATTTAAAGCCCTACTGTATTACTATTTTGCTGACTATCCAGAATTCCAACTTTCTTATGGCCCCTCACCCCTTCAAGCTGAAATATGCATCCTATAAATCAGTCGCAGTGGATGTGTAATTAAATTCTGTTGTTTTGATAAAGGTCAATTAAGTTTAGCAATTCAGCCTTCTGTTGCCCGAATCCAAATTTTCACTGGTCCAATTATAAAATTTCATTATTTCAGTTAGATTAATTATGTCTTCGAAATGCTAAGTTACATATAAAAATTTATGATTCAAATGATTTAATTTCTATTGATCAATGTCCACTTTACAAAGTTTCTGATCACGCTGTCGTATAATTTCAGTGCATCTTCACTGTCCATATCTATGTATTTTGTTTTTTATCCCCGTTTCAGTGTCAATAAGCAGCTTTATTATTCCCTCTTTTATCAAAACTCCTCAGTTATGTCTGCCCCAGCACCCAAACACACTTCCATCCCTTTTGTCCCACACTCCACCAACTTTGTAATGCTTCAGCAGTCTTTAGCAATGTGTCCAGTTTGACTTTATGTGACTCGTGCAAGTCTTTAGCAGCCTCTCCTCTTAGATTCTCATGATGATGATTCAGGGCTGGACCGTCCGCCATTCTCAAATGCGTCCATCTTGTCTTTGTTCTTTCAGTCCATTTTCTTTTTGATCTGCAACTGTGTGTATTTCACCAACTATATGGTTCTTGTCCTGTGAAGAGCTGTGCTTGCCCCCTTCAAGCATGATAATAGTTCCTGTTGTTCTCCAAAAGGTTAAAGGTGTCTCATGACCAGGGACAGTCCTCTGTTGATTTTGAGGCAGCCAGTAGAGTACAAGGACTCAGTTCAGGACTTGTGCCATGCTCTAGGGCAGAACACACTGGGACACAAATTTCACAAAACTATCTTCGTGTTATCAATCTTCCTGTGTAGTATTTGTTCCTTACACCCCAAATCTTCCCATTAACATATTGTATCCTATCAGTTGCGCACACTCATCATCTTACTATCAAGCCGCCCTTATCAAAAGCTTTTTTTTTTAGTAATCCATCCACCCTACCCATTAACACGGCTAAAATCCTTGTTCCAGTGTTTATCATCAAATAAAGTTCCGAAATCCTTTGTAATAAACTGTAATGTAATTTAACAATCTACCAACATGGTTGTATATGCGGTGAATGTTATTGTTCAATCTATAGGTCATACAGCGCCGGTGTTCCAAATATGACACTCCTCCTTGATTTAACATCTCATAAGTTATTATTGGCAGCAGCGCTAAAGGATAGTGCTTGGAAGTGAATGTCTTATCGCCCAATTTAAAACACATGCCACATTTGAGCTAGTATTCATTCCTTTATTTATTTCCCATCCTCATGTTAGCTGGCATGTGTCAGAATTAAAATGGAATTTTGCTTTTAATTTTAAGTCTTTCAAAATTGCTATATCCTTACTGCACCGAGATAAACTGTTAAATATATCTTTAAAAACAAACAAAAACAATCTATGCTCCTGCACAGACTCTTAAAAGTGGCACCCAAATGCCAGATTACAAATCAAACCTCCTCCTTCACTCTCACATTTTTGATAAAACAGTCTACTTATCTAGACACTGTCATCACATACAAAATAATGGCCTGCAAATTAAATATAATGCTGTTGCTGTGGTCCCTCAAAACATGTGACTAGGATTTGGACAATTATTAACCCCCATCAATTGATCAATTATCTCCTCACTAAATTCCTAGCCTGTTAACCTATCTGCATAAAGAAGACATTTACAATGCAGGGGATAAGAGAATAACAAGGAACACCTTAACAATAAACACAAGGAAAACCTAACAATAAACAAAATAAACCCAAACCACAATCAAAACCAAATAAACTAGGTCCATGACCTATGTAGACCAACACAGTACTCCAAATATTTCCCCATTAAAATTTAAGCCTTTTTGTGTAGAGCACCATTGATTTCTAATCATTGACCTAATTTTATCCTTAATTTAATCCCAATCACGAATGCCCACTACTTGATATTTTACTTGGTGTTCTTTTGATAAAAAGTGCCCCCCTTGCAATGTCGTTTTTATTTCTTGTTTTTAACTCTAAGTGATTCAAATCTTTGACTTATCCTTACATGTGTCCTTGTATA
The DNA here is from genome assembly GCF_024217435.2 of Syngnathus scovelli. Taxonomy (NCBI): domain Eukaryota; kingdom Metazoa; phylum Chordata; class Actinopteri; order Syngnathiformes; family Syngnathidae; genus Syngnathus; species Syngnathus scovelli. The sequence goes on from NC_090858.1 coordinate 14,410,199, forward strand.
GTCTTATGTCATAACCAATCAATAATTCCTCCTAAATTTAAAATCTGCAATCATAATTTAATTTTATCCAATTCTACAATGTATGTTCTCTCTTACTCTCACATTTTTATGAGGGCTGGGCACTCTCCTCGTTGGACGAGTTTCTGACCACAACCCTCAGATTATTCTATCATTTCTAATTTTTACATTTAACAATGCAAATCTGATAAACCATTGTCTCGCACACCGTGTCCGTGCACCAATTTAACGCAATTCCATCCTTTATAACGAACTGATACACAAAGACAAACATGCACATAAACAGACACACGGGCCCACAACATAGACATGACAATCTTCCCAGCTGATAACAAGGGTGGGGGGGAGGCAACTGAAGTGCGGAGAGCCTCGCCACCAATGTAACCCCCCACCTCTATCCAAAATATGCATTTGTGCCCACCTGACCGTTTGGCCCAAACTTTAGAGCCGCACCCTTTTGAAAACAAAAATGGTTACAGTTTAACCCCACCACACAATGGGATATAACCTTCATGCTAATTAAATATACATTCTTTATCAAATTCTTGTTAAGCCATTTTGCTGACTCCAACTCTCATGCAAAATCAAAATAAAATCAACAATTTTATACAAATCAACTTATTGTTCTTCATGAATCATCACTTCCATCCCCTGAACAGCACCACAACTAATCACTCACTTCTTCAGCTGCGCCGCTGTCCCATCTGACAGCCAAGCCTGCTTTCCACACAATATCATCATAGACACACTTCAACAATTATGTAGCGACCTGGTTAACCCAGTTACCCTTCGCCCTAGACAACAATGTAAGTCTCTAAGGTCGCACTATTTAGGTCGCCTGGCATCCGTCCTGCTATATCAGCGACGCCTTCACCTGTTTTTGTATTTTTATTTTTTTTCACAAATCACTTTTACCAAGTTCCACACAAACACACACTTCTATACAGCCACCATTCCTGAACACAGAGCTGAAAATATTAATTTTTGTATTGCGCTTTCACTCCACAATATTGCTGAACTGGGAGAGAGAAAAAAAAAGTTTCCCCCTTACCTTTTGTGCCGATCGGACTGCAATACTGTTGAGCAAAAGCGGAGAAGAAAGAATCCTTTGTGGACCATGCACTTTCCCTTCTGAAGAAATCACATCGGATGGTCACCATTTGTTGGATTTTGTCCACAATTTAGGGAGCGCGTTATCTGCGCCTCACAGCAAAAGCCTTTGCCAATGTTATCCAATTTACTCACTGCGTGCTCGTTTGATTTCTTCAGATTTAGGAAAATGCAAAGACACTGAAGCAGAAATTAGACTTAGACAGATTGGTTGAGTTCAATCACAATTCTTGTTCAAAAAGCTCTGTTTTCAGGAAAGTACAATACAGCGCTGGGCCTTTCAAGAGCGGAAAGTCTCCATTCAGAAAAGGAAAAGTCCAAGGTTGTTAGATCAGTTTTATATTCAGTAGCACATTGTGGGCCGGGATTGATGGGCGATGAGTCTTCGGGGTGGGGCAAGTTCGAAGGAGAGTCTGCTTCCATGGGAGTGGTGCTGGTTATGGGCGATTCGGTGTGTTGGTGGGGGGCTGTTGGTGTGTGTGTGTGTGGAGGGGGCTGTTGTCTTCCATCCCGTCTCTCGGCCTTGGCGATCATCTTTGGCCGAGTTCTCGGGTGGCTCCTTCTGGCACCTGCTGGTTTTATCTCCACGTGACCTTCCTGTGAACATTCTCCTCCAATCGTGGACATACACTATCGTACCTCATTCTTCCAATTGTGTCATCTTGTGCGAATTTATGTTAGCTTTTGGCTGTGACATCATTAATCTATTGCTCTTACCTGACTATGTAAAGTTTGTGCTTTTGATACTTCATGTCTTTGCTTACGTCATTATATTCTTAGTTTAATCATGGTTCCAACCGTATGTTTTCTTTGTTAGGCCAAAATATTTCCCTCTGTGCAGAACGTTCAGTAGTAATCAAAAACTGGCGTCTAGCATTAGTCAAAACACAAGATACAATCAAGTACTGAACGGTCAAGACGACTCTGGCTGTGTCCATGATTCAGAGAAAAAACATCAGGCATGCATTCCACAGTTCCTTAAGGGTCATTAAGCTATTTAGGCAATATATCAAAAGTATTTGTTATTTCAAAGTCCTTAGAAATATATCAGATCATAAAGTTAAAAACCTTTCTCATCACCACTTATCAAAAATGTCTAGTTATGTCTTCTTTATTGATTTGGTGTGTAGGTATAATTATATGCTTAAAATGTTTCTTTTATTTATTTATTTATTTATTTAATATGTGAATATACTTGTCTGCTTATGTACTTTATTCAATGAGGTTTGAGCATATCTGTTTTTGTAGCGAGGCAGGACTTTTTGTATTTCGACCTCATTCCTTCAGTAGCTTCGACGGGATGTTGTAATATAGATAGTTAAAAGGGTTGTTGTTACCGTTTATGTTATTGTAATTCTTGTTCTTGTTTTTTGTGATGTTTATGATGCATCTTGGACTTTTGGGGAGGAAATTAGGTTTGTGGCGCATGTCATAAAACATTAAAACTACCGGTGTGTTCAGCCATCCGCGGAAGGGGCGAGGGGTGCTACCGGTGTGTTCGGCTATCCGCGGACGGGTGGGGGGATGCTACGGTTGTGTTCGGCCATCCGCAGGGGCGGGGCGGGGGTGGGGCAATGACAGACCAGCTCTGCCGAACCCCTGGGGAACCCAGGTTAAGTACCACTGGTTTAGAGGGCTGAAAGGGACGAAGTGTGAAAACACCCTAAGGCACAGGTAGCAAACTCAAGGTCCGGGGGCCAGATACGGCCCGCCACATCATTTTATGTGGCCGCGAAGACAAATTGTGCATCAAATTCGTGTGTCATTACTAGAATTGCAAATTGCCTTCACTTTTAATATCTTTATTTTTAATATTTGACTAGTTTTTACTCATCTGATTTGAAAACGAGTTATTTGTCAGTTTGTTTTGTAGCTTTTACTGTATATAATATGAGATGCTCATACATTTCATAATGGCCCTCCGAAAGAAGCTATGACAACAATGCGGCCCGCGAAAAAAAATTAGTTTGACACCCCTGGTCTAAGGCAAACTCAGGTACTCACTTTAATGCGCTATAAATGCGTGTAAATACCATTTTTAACCTTTATTTAATAAACTATATGTTGAGCTATGCAGCGTAGTACTGTGTGACTCGAAGAAAGAGTGCGTTGAGACAAAGACTTCTTTTGGGCTCTTCTTAGCCACTTTATTTGGAACTATGTAAACATGGATTTGTTGCATCATCGGTTGGGATGGAAAGAGGAGATCGAACTAACAACCGCTCAACATATCACCTTAATACCATAAATGAAGGTTTGTCAAATTCTATTAGGTACATTTGCGCTCCCCTCATGTCAAACAAATCACTGCACCTGAACAACAGTATTATATCTGTCTCAGCATCTGAGTACACAAATACAATTAGGCTTTATCTTAACACTATATAAAATAAAGGGTGGGCAATCGCCTGACAAGAATTAACATCCAAGAGTCATGTTATATTTGCATTAATTTAGAGTCTTTTATCAATTTATGATCTTATTAAATCACAAATTAATAAGTGTACTGGAACTAATAAAAAAAAGGTCATATTTGTACATATTTTACGTATATATATGTACGTTTATCATCGACTAGTACAGGTTTTGGCAACCGGTCCGTGGCCCTTTAGTGGTCCGTGGCTGTATTGCAGCTAGTTCGCGAAATTGAAAATGGAAAATAATTGTAAAATGTTTTAAAGAAGATTTATTTATTATTTAGACCATTTATTTTCCAGTTAATTCTATGAATCATTCACCCATCCATAGTATGCCAAATGTAGCTGAGACTCCCAAAATAAACATACAGATGCAAATAAACAGCCTGTATAGGTCTATCCTCCTTCGGCGCAAAATAAAATAATATTTCGCCAAAGTAGTGGTCCCCGAGTTGCTTCTTGGTTGTAATGGTGGTCCCTTGGACAAAACCAGTTGAAAGCCCCTGGACTAGTAGATAGTTGGATATTTCAATTCTAAATTTAAATGCCTTTGCGTTATTTTATTTTTTATGATCTTATTCATTGTCCGTTCGTTCGTATCACGTGCATTAAATGCACGTGCACTCAATGAGGCAGGTGAGGCAGTGCCTCACCTTGCCACCAGGGGCGGTAATGGCTCAACATGGTTTCCTCAGCTGTCACCATAAGTTGTTCAAAAATGAATAATATAATAAAACATAATATAATACCTGTCCTGTGGTTTATGCTTTTAATGCAATTTTGGTGTGTTTCCTATACATTTGGATCATTTTCATAGTCAAAATAGCTGTATTTCTTGTTCAAATAACAACGGGAGACGAGAATCATGGAGGCTGAGGCAGTGACAGGTAGTGCTTCTCAGGGCGTGCGTGTGAGCGTGTGCACCACTCGCACACACACTGTAGTGAGCGCGTGAAAACGGCGCGTGCTTGCAGTCAGCGGGAAAAGACGCGTGCCTTGAGGCAGCCAATACTTTTGCCTAAAAAATTGGGGCGATAGTGAACCACGACACGAGTAAATGCGAGAGTAAATTGAGAAGAAAAAGAAAGAAAAGAAAAACAACCAACAACATTCGGTGCTAACGCGTTGCTATTTGGCTTTATTTTCCCTGAAAATGGAGGCTATAATCTCTAAGATAAGACATTTTTCAAAACTTGACTGTCAGTCAAAGCAAGAAATCATAAGTAAGGGAAGACCAACGCCAGATTTGTGAGGATTAATTCAAACTACGTTCCTCCCGGGACGGACTACAACACATTCGTTTCAAAAGGAGTGGTACTCTAAAAAAGACTTCATTTACAAGTAAAGGTAAGAATACTGCAGTGGTGTGTTTAAATGTACAGTGGTGTTTAAAATGTTATTAAATTTAATCAAGAATGGGATAACAACCATGTATGCTTGTAAATCTGACTTGTGAGTCAGTGCATTAGCGTCATACAGTACGTTTGTGCCTCACCAACCCCAACCCTCACCGCACATCACTAGTGCATTCGTTTTTTTAACCTCGCCTATGAATGGACACGATGAGGTCTTGTCTGTGTGCTTTACCTAAAATACTCGACAGATGGCGCCAGTGTCCACCATGTTACGAACCCCTTTGGACGCGTTTATTGTGCAGTCCGTATATTCCATATGCATACGTATATTTGACCTTGTTATTCATCCTATATCATGTGAAGGATAGAATGTCTTCAGGGTCTGTTTGTGTGTGTGTGCGCGCGCGCGCGTGCGTGCCTTGATAATATAATCAACATGCCGCTGACAGACGTCCAATGGCTACCAAAATAGCATTGCAACTTGCAAGACTTTTCACAAATATAACTCTGCTGTGTGTTTAGTTTTGTTTGAATAGACGTGCAAATGAGATAGGTGCTGGAGATTAAACTTGTTGAAACATTTCATAAATGCTCCGAATGATCCTTTCGAGTGCAGAAATTATACTTTGAAAAGGGGTGGGGGCAAACAGATCGCCGGGTTATTTTCATTACGCGCGCGCTGGGACCGCGGTGCTCATTAAAGATAAATATGTATGTGTGCTCGTAACACGGTCACGGCGAGCAGGCTGGCAGCTGTTCTTGTGGTTCTCAGGCTGCTGCTTCTTTTGAACATCCTTCTTATTGTTCTTGTTCTTGTGTGCGCTGCATGCATTGGTGGTCGCGCACTTGAGGGGGAAGCTGGTGCGCTCTTGCTGCTTGCTGCTCAATGCGCCACTCGGGCAGACGCGAGCATCCCGCCGGACGAGCACAATTGAACTCGCAAAGCTTTTCCAGCCGGACTTGTTGCCAACGCGTCAAAAGGGAATTTATTTTCTTGTTGCTTTTGTTTGCGTGGCAATGGAATTCCTTCCCGTGGATTTAAAGTGAGCCCAACTTTGCGCATTTTCTTCCAACGAAGCTGTTTATCGTCAAGCGTGAGGAGAGGATGATGCTCGCTGGATTCTGTCTTCTTTTGCCTCTTTTAGGTACACGTCCACCTTTTTCTTTTCGGGCTCATTTGTATTTCTTGTCTTGGCTGTGAGGGTGAAGCCTTGCGGGTTCGGGCTTGAGCAGAGCCCACGGTTCGTCCGAAGTCCAAACTGCGACGTCAGAAAGAGAAAGTCAGCCGGGAGCTTGTTTGCCTTGTCAGGACGATCAACTTTACTCCATAGAACTTTGAATACTTACAATGTAAATTCGAGTGTTCGATAGGAAAGCGTGCACAAAGCGTGAAGCAATTCAACTCCAAGAAGCTGCTGCCAAAAGCTGCATCATCGTCTTGCTGCTACTCAAAAGTCTGTCTAATGTTTCATCCTTTCGTGTTGCTAAACAAGATAAGCATCATACCACAATCACAAGACTTGATACAAAACGTGCTGTTCGAGAAAATGATCCATGACAATGTTGAATTTGTTTCCCAAACCAAAGTGGCAATACGATACAATGATAAAAAACATCAATGCGTTCAGCCTTTATGACGGTCGATGTGTTCTAGATAACAATCCACGGCGATGGCAACATTTGGTCACAAAATGTATTATTAAAACAAGCTTAACGACACTATGATGTAGCATTTTGAGAAGTGCTTCTTATAATGTTTTGATGCTTTCATGTAGCATAGCAGATTTACTTGTCTACTCTAGTTTGGTACAGATAATGAATGCTGTTAATGTTACTATGTATTGTTCCAAATGCTTTGAAGCTTTTATTTTGCTAAATCATCTAACCAGAATATCAGAAACAATCGTTTAAAAAAAAAAGTAAAGTTATAGATAAAACAACATGATGAAATGAATGTTTTGTCCTAAACAAAATAATGATATATTGTTATATAGCATTGGTCGTTCAGAAAATTGGAAAAAAAAATGTTCGTCATTGTTTTCCAAAGTAGAAGCAGATGTTTGCAAATGTCTTATTTTGCTGAAACACAAATATAATCAGTCTGCTTTTATGGAGGACCAGAGAACTCGGACAATATGTACTGTTGAGAGGCTGAAATTGCGACCATATGACGTTAAAATTGTTGCTAAACGAGTCATCGATCATCAAAATAGTTGCAATCGTTGCACCTCGAACTGCTTTGGGACCATTTGGTTCATCTTTGTGCCAAAACATTATTCAAAATAAGGGTAGGGTGTCCGTGAAGTTCGGTCATACAGTACCTTTCTCGATTAGAAAACAAATGGATTGCCAACCTCTTGTGGCACCTGTAGGCAATTTCAAACCTTTTTATGCAGACAGCATTTCCTCACAGAATTTCGCAAGACCAAAAATGACATAATGGCTCTGCTTTGATGGATACTGTTTCTAATATGGGTGTCCCTTGACCTTTCCAGATGGTCTGCACGGGGTCGAGGAGGGCGGACGGGTGGTGCGGCCGGACTGCGTGCGGGCCAGCGAGCAGTGCCTGAAGGAGGCGTCATGCAGCAGCAAGTATCGCACCATGCGGCAATGTGCCGCCGGCGCCGCCAAGGAGGGCAACTTCAGCGGGGCGCCACGCCGCGATGCTCAGGACGAGTGCCGCCGCGCCATGGACGCGCTAAAGCAGAGCCCCCTCTACAACTGCCGCTGCAAAAGGGGCATGAAAAAGGAGAAGAACTGCCTGCGCATCTACTGGGGCATCTACCAGACCTTACAAGGTGTGTCTTCTCATGCGTCTGTATGGAGTGGAGGTGACATCAGCATGACTTGTTGACATGATTGCACACTCACCTCCTCACTGTGCCAAGTATTGTTACGTCTGTCTACATGTGTTGTGCGCCATATTTTGTTTGTTGCTTAAAGATTACCAGCAGCACAGATGCTATTTGTTAGCCCACATGTGGTCTTTGCCATTAGGGTTTAGCATGAAGCTAAACAGATTTGTAACTCAACTCAGCTTTGTAGAAAGACAAAAAACACAACCCAAAACAAAAGCAGCTGCACATCAAGTCAAAATGTTTGTCAAAATAAATAAATAAAATCTGTCATTTTTACAGCCTAGGCCATATTAGCCTCGTCAAAGGCAACAGAGTCCAAAAGTAGCACAGGGCTGCACATCCACGAGTGGTCCAGCGCAGTCGTGACCGATCAGTCAGCCTCTCCTCAAAAATCGACCCACTCCTGACCCCTTTTATGCGCGCCTGCAAAGGCGACACGAACCTTGACCTCTGCAGTCGCTTTCTGCGGACATAATGGAGCTTGAAGGCCCTCAGCACTGGCCAGCTTAAAGGCTGAGCGAGGAAGAGGCGAGATAGCGAGCTGTGCGTGTGTGTCGGGGGGGGGGGGGCTAAACTCTGTTCCGTCAGTCCCTACGAGACGACTCGCGCTCGTGCGACGCCGCTGGCCAACCCGCCCAATCGAGCGTGAGGCTGCGGGCCGCCGTGGCTATCGACTGACCCGGATACCCGTGACACGCGTAAACAACACGCCAATGTGCACACGAGGCCTATCCTACACATCCTTCTGCTGAGTACCTCTTGTACGTTATGCTATTGTGTCCGCAGCTTCACATTTGTAACTAATTAAGCGCACCGCTTTCTGTGATGAAATGCAATTTTGCACTAAAAACGTACCACTCACATGCTATTTGAATTTGGCTCAGCAAATGACTTTCCGTTTCTCAAACAAGCGTCAGGCAAGTCAAAGTGCGAGTAAAACAAGCGCCATTGATGTCATCTGTCTCTCTGTGCTTTTGTTTTGTTATCGTGGTTACACTTTCACTGAATGCAAACTATCCCAAGTGGCTCTCAGTCGGACCCCGAGTCAGTGTTTTTATCTTTTCCGAGGCAGAATGCTTGCATGTGATGTTTGTAATGAGGAGTCTGCTAAGCGAGCGTCTTCATCATGTTGCAGGCAACGACTTTCTGGAGGAATCTCCCTACCAGCCCGTCAACAGTCGCTTGACCGATATTTTCCGCCTGGCCCCCATCATCGGTGAGTGGAGCCCATACCTTGCACGTCGTCGCTCGTCTTGTTCGTCCGAGAGCCTCCATAAAAGTCCAATGCCCCCCCCCATATAGTCCTTCTCCGCATGGAAGTGATCCCGCATGTTGGAGATAACTTCTGAGTCTCATTGAGCAGTGTTGAAAGCTCGCATGAAGGTTGTTTGGATAACAGCGATGCGCTTGTGTGGGAGATGGCAAAGTCGTCCAACTCTGTACTTAAGACTTACTGATTCTACTTAACGAGGGATTTGCAGTGTGAAAACCGCTCCAAGGATTTAAACAGTCGCACTGTAAACAAGCCGCAGACATTAGCCACGGCTGCTACCGAAGGGAGCGTTACAAGAACACTAAATGTCATTGGTCTGAGTTTTTTTGCGGGGGAACTGTTAGATGACATGCTTTGCAAGGTGACTTGAGCTAGGCCCTTGTGTCGCCGTCATCTTTCTCCTTGCTCAAACTGAGAAAATATGGTCTCCTGGTAATCAATGTGTTATTAATGTGTGTGTGCGTGTTTGTGTGTACGTGTGTGTGCGTGTATGCGTGTGCGCGCGCGCATATGCGTGTGTGTGTGTGTGGGGGGGGGGGGGGGGGGGGGGGGGGGGGGGGAGGGGGCGTGCCGTGCGCGCATGTGTGCGCTAAACTGTGCTCAGCCCAAAATGGCAATTTTATGATTTTGCAATCTTCTTTCCGGTGTCTTGAGACCATCTGGCAAGCCGCAGGCTGAGATCGACATATCAAAGACACGTCAAATCAAAGTGAGGCAGGCGCTCAGCCTCCAAGACGTCCTCTTAGCCTCAGCGGGGGCTCGGCTGGCCTAAAAACAACAACAATGCGGTGCGGGTGACGTCGTAACGCGGGCGGGCGGCAGCAGGATGCATAGCGTCACTCACCTATTTAGAACATGGAGGAGGCCAGTAAAAGCCAAAAACAAACATTGTATGGGTTATCATGGCTGCAAGTCGTACCCCCCCCACCCCACTCAAGCGCCCTCAGTTCAAAATGCTCTCGCAAGTTTTTTTCTTCCTTACTTTGACTTTTTAATGACAAGTTGAGCCTGAATGGTGTCTTGTCTTTTTTTGTGGCACGTGCAAATGGTGTCACGCAAGTCTCAACAATTAGTGCATCATTCTGCCGGTTGATTGAGTTGAATGAGGTCAGCAAGCAATTGGACCTGAATGACTTGTGCACTTGTCTTTCTTCTGTACATATTTCAAATGGCTCTTTTTGGGTGGAGATGGCGGCCTGTTTAGGCAGGTAGCTCAAATCATTTGCGCTTTTCATTCGAAAACGGGCTCGTACAAAGGCCCACTCTGTTCATATCCGTACAGCACCCCGTCAGGCCAGCAGACGAGTCGGGCTGTGGTTCTTTCTCTGGTATCCCTTCAAGCTCCCTGTCCTGTTTAGTCTGCTTTGCTTCCTACAGTTGAGGCAGCGGCAGCGGCGCACGTTTCCCATCCCTGCCAAGTCGACGGCCGGACCGCAAACGACGCGGGTCTGCTGCGCCAAACAGCCTTTTAAAAGAAACTGGCTTCCAAAGAAAGATGATGAGAGAAAGGTACAGGTCAGGCTAAAGCAAGTGACATAATGGAGTGTCTGGGCAGTGGCCAGATGTGCGCAAACTGATGAGATTGACATTAGGGCTTCCTCAAAGTGCCACGTAGGAATTTCTTCTTCTTTGTGTGAGAGCTGTAATGCAACATCCGCCAGGACCTGGCCAACTAAGCGTAGTTTCACAAGAGAAACTCAAGTGCAAGGTGTGCAAACTTTTGTGCTCAAGGGCCATCTCTTATAGGAAATGAATTTGACATTTTTATTGAGTAAGCAATTCTTAGATGAGATCAATGAATTAAACATCAATTGAAAGGATGAATGAAACAACAATGGATTCTCATTTCCTCATTTGAAGTTGCGACTGTGCCTGAGCGGTCCAAGTCAGCATGCTGTCACTATGACAAATACATTTGAATGAATTGGCAAACTCGCATTTTCAACATGAGTGTCCCAATATTTATGGAGCTGCCAAAGTTTTGCCACCCCTGCTGGAGTTTAGATTAGTAGCAAACCAGCCTGTGCTTTGGAGCGATTTCTTTTCCAACCTGCATGTTTGACAAGCGTCCATGCACTAATTACAAAGCACTTCCTGGCTTGTTAGGGATGTGTTCCCCCCCACCTCCCGCTCGCTCGCTGGCTCTGTGTGTGTGTTTAAATGTGTTTGTCTCGCCCCCTCGCTCGCTCCTTAATCCACGTCCTCCTCCTCCCTCTTGGCTGCCGGCGGAGCGTCACCCACGCCACGTGTCGACACTTCAAACGCCTGGCAGAAACCGTCGCGGAAACATCTGTTAGGGGGCGGCCGCCAGAAGCTGAAGATGCCCTCGGCAAGTGCTTCTCGATAAGTGGCAAACTCGTTTTGGGCCCGGGCGTTACGCTTTCACGGATGTCACGCACTGTAGCGAGTGAATCATCTTTCCCCATTAGAAATTCCGTCGATCCGTTCAGACTCCACTTTTTGCAATGCTCATGTCAAATCCAAATGCATGCAAAGGCGCCATCTAGAGAGTCATGACAGTGATCAACAAAGTTGAGGTTCATCAAAAGCAGGAGCGGGCACTCGTGAGACCCCTCGCAGTGGAGCATAACGTCAGACAAAAAAGTCCAAATTGGCACAAATCCTCAGAGACGATTGGGCTCGACCTCTTAAAAAAAGAAATGTGTGTGATGGCAAAACAAAGATTTCAGATGAGGCTGTTTTTATTTTTCTTCTCTAGGAAGTCATTAGCTTGCTCCTTGGGGTGTTTTGAGTAAACCATTTCACAGAAATTGTCACGACTCGTCCCCGATCGTGTTATAGTTTTGTTTGTGTGTCTGTGTGCTCGCCCCTCCCCTCCTGTGTGCCCATGATCAGTGTGATTATTCCCACCTGCCTCTCGTTACCTGTCGTGTATATAAATCCTGTCTGCCCCTCACTCCCTGTCGGATTGTCGATGTCGTCACCTTTGCTGTCCTTGTGGTTCCTGTCTGTTTCGAGTCTGTTTCTGTTTGCCATCCCTGTCGGTCAGTGTTATTAGTTTGCCAGTTCTTGTCTGTTTCCCTCGATGCCTCGTTCCACTTCCCTTTTCCCTCAATAAACCCTGGTCCAAGCTGCACTTGGTCGCCCTGCTCCATTTCCACTCCGATTCATGACAGAAATGTTGTGAAATTGAAAAAAAAATGAACAAACCTCATTTGTCCTCTTTAAATCAAGTTAGTTTTCCCTCATGGTCTTCATTATTTGGGCTTTGTTCTACGAAATGGGGTCACCTTTTGGGGCCAGTCTGCATCAGAATGGAAGAGTCCATCTGTCACACCCTGCGGAGTCTCTTCCTCTTTGCCCAATCAATAGAGCCTCGTGTTGGATTGGAAACTTGAGGCCCTGCCGACAACAATGTATTGATTTCTCTCTCTCTTTCGCTGTCTCTTTTTTTTGGGGAATTATTATTTCCCTCCCGAGCGGCTCTCCTCCTCCAGCGGTGCTCTTTTGCTCACGGAAGCTTCCGTGATGCCGTTGTCGGGTTTGGCTGACCTGGCGTTTGTGTTCATCTTTAATGGAAAGGCAAATGCAACAAGAGGAGAGCAATCCTGCACATCCATGTATTCATGCTCTTTTAGTATTTGGAAGACATGAGGAGAAAGACATTTTGGCATTGGGAAGCACGATTTGAGAGCAAATCTTTTTTGGAATGACAGCGACTGTCAATGGTACAAATTAGATTGATTTGGGTAATGACATTCAGCAGTGTATCGTGTCTTCACATGACTTGAAAATGACGTGTGTGTCAAAGTGGCTTGCCAGCAAGGCTCCCTTGCCAGCGAGGCTCGCTTGACGCGGTGGCTGCTCGTGGAAGCGCGCGCCACGGCCTGCTTCACAGAACATAAGCCTCTGCGGCGTACTTTTCTCCTTTAGTAGTCAGTCATCTCAAATTGGTCCGGCTCTGTTGCCATGGAGATGTTTACCGCCGCAGCTAGGAAAGGGAAGCAATGTGCCGTGTCCACAAATTATTAGCGGCAGGTATTACAAAGGCTATTATCCAGTTTGAAATGCTCGAGCCCATCAGGCTCTCATTTCAGGAAAAGCTCGTCAAGGCATCGCCGGCTGGAATGAGTTTGAAAAGCATTTCTTTTACTTTTGGTGCCCGAGCCGTTATTCCCTCTCTGGAGATTTCAAGCCCCCTTGAAATGGTTTTGCTTCTGTCTGCGGTTTTGGCAGAATTCAGCCCTTTGGCTTGGCAACCTGACATGTCGGCCTATCCAAAAGTAGCCTCAAAAAGTCAAGAATGAAAGAACTCGGCCAATTTGCTTTCAAATGGCTCACCATGCCAGTTTCCAGGCAAAATGTATCGGTCCGATCAATGTCTGGAAAAATTCAACAGGCAATTTGGTGGGCACGAGAAGAAGCCCAAACAGGCAGGAGCCCTGCTCACTGGGTTTGAGGAACCCATTTTCTGGTCTTTCATCTCGAGCTTTTTCATGATTGCTCCCATATTCGAAGCTCATCAACTGGACAGATGGCCGATGCTAAATTGCATCATTCTGCCTATTGAGCCAGTTTGCGTTTGTAACGAAGAAGTGGATGAGTTGTCAAATTGTGTCTTTGTTGCATCCCAATCCTTGCAAAGGGCAACGACTGCAGCAACCCGCGGTGCCACCTGTCAGCCGGCCTCCTAATTCATCCCGCGTCACCGAGGTGGGGAGGCCAGACAGCCGGATCGCCGGGCTGCTGGCTGGACCGCCGGCTGGCTTGCGACGGGCCAAGAAAACCATTTAGTCAAAGGCGAGCAGGTTTGAGCCCCTCAGAGAGACATTTTATCGCATGTGAGGCTGCGGGGCGATTTGTCATCATTAATAAATGCGGCCGACAGCTTCAATCAGCGGGTGGTGGCCCAGCGCCAGATTCGGCAGGTCGGCCACCCGCCGTTGCAATGCCGCGCGTGCAATTAACTGTGGTGCGCGCACTGACGACTGAAATTTCATTTTTGGCTGTGGACGGGGAAAAGCAGCACCGCTGTGGCGTTATTTTTTTTTATTTTCTCGTAATTAGACCTCTTAAAAATGTGGAAAACGGCCGGCAAGGGTGTCCTTAGAATGCTGATTGCCATGGGAACGAGCCTACCCAAAATCATACCCTCAATGGCAATTGGCTCCACATGCTGCTCGCCAGTAAACGTTTGTCAAGCGCTCAACCATCGCTGCAATGCTCCGCCCACATGCTGGATGAAAATTCTTTATGCGTCTAGTTTATGTTGCTCAGACCATTTACAGGTTTTGTATTGGGTAAAGCTGCAAAAAAAAATATACTGGCAAAGACAACCGAGTACAAGGTGTTAAATGTGACGGGCAGATGCTCTCCCGCCTTTGTCACGACTTAAACGGTCCAAGTCAAGGGGCAGGCTTACCATTAGTCCACACAAAAAGAACTTTGAGCTGTGACAGGCGGCGTCCGGGAAGAGCAAAGTGCATGCGATTTGGTCTCGGGCTGCATTTGCATAATTCACGGCGTGTTAGACGATGCGTGCTAATAATTGTGCCTCTCAGGGTGCCGAGGATCTGCAGACAGGTGTGTTCCGGCTTAAATTGTCGACTTTGCTCCCAATGGATTTTCCCCCAGAGTGGACACCACATGGCGAGTCTTTGATTAAACACTCGTGTCACTTTTCCCAAAACAAGTGGGTCTAGAGTTGTTCCTGTCCTTTTTTAATGTATATTATATACGTGAATACAGTCATCTCCTGCCACATCCAAGTTTACGTCTCACAAGTTCAGTACAGTGTTGATTTGTTTTTAAATGTTCAGTACTGCGCACCTCTTTTACGATTGAATGTAGCTTGTGAGCGGATAGAAATAATAAGATCATTTCTGATATTACAATACTTTTTGTGACTTTCCCGTTTGCTATTCGGCATGTGAGATATTTTTCCCGTAAAATATTTGCTGTGGCATAGCAAAGGTTGGCAAACGCAAATCTAGACGGCTGATATTGTTTGCAAATCTTTCGTAGGCTAAAGACACTGGTTTTGCGGCCCAATTTGTGTCGGCCATGTTGAATGAGGGCATTGATGCGCACATTTGCATTTGTTTCATCTGCAAGCACCCCCTTAACAACAACAACAGCAACAAAATCCATGTCCACGCGCGCGGCCCCAATTTGCCAGGTGGAAGCTGCCTCGGCGGGCTCCTCATTTGGTCGCATCGATCCACTCGCCTCGCAAGCAATTGTTGGCTTTTCGGCGAGTAATGCGGGAAAACATCCCTCTGCTCGCCTCCTCTTTTGTGTTCCGCTTGGGAGAAAATGTCTCCGATCTTTGTGGTGCCAGCGAGTGGGCGGCAGATCATTGAGATGGCTTACAAAGATCAAACATGAAGGAGAAAGATGTTGCTTCTTCATCTCACACTGCCACTCCTCGTGGTTTTGCGTGACACAGCAGGGCTCTATTTTACTTTCTTAAAATTGCTGGGACAGGCTGCAAGACTTGGCTGGCAGTTGATTGGCCAACATTTAGAGTGACTTGCGTTACTTGTGCTATTGCAGCCAGACGCATTTACATCATCCGGTTGTGACAAACTCGGAGAAGAAGCAGAGGGACGTGAGTTTCAGGTATATCCCTTAAGCCGTATTCTCCCAATACAATATTGAGAAGTGCTGTCAACTTTTCAGACACAATCCCATTTCTGTACTTTCCACGTAGCGTCCCCAAAAAACCCAACTCTGCTTCGGTGTGAAAGAGGCTTCTGTGTGTAAAAGACTAATGAAACTCAGCAAAGCCCTTGCCTTCGTCCCTCCCTCTCTGCCTACCTCCCCCTCAAGCTCTCTTCCAAAATGTGAGTCAGCTTCCCGTCTCCTCATTTGACTTTCCCCGTCCGTCACACCCGAACACCCTTCCGGCCTCCCTCTGGGCCGGTGCTCCTGAACTGAGCGCATTTCTTGCAGAGGGGACCCAATCCCGGAGCAACTCAGCCACTTTGTCTCTGCCTTGGGTGGGTGACCGGGCCCTAGGGGGCCCCTCTTCAACAGACCTTCAGGACCCCAGTAGAAACAGGAGGGCCCGCCCCAACTGGGCCATACTGGGTAACATGACTGTGTGTGTGTGTGTGTGTGTGTGTGTGTGTGTGTGTGTGTGTGTGTGTGTGCGTGTGTGTGTGTGTGTGTGTGTGTGTGTGTGCGTGCGCGCGTGCGTTCGCGCGTATGCGTGCGTGCGCGCGTGCGTTCGCGCGTGCGTGCGTTTGCATACCCATGTGACATCCAAAGACCAATGACAACTTTCACTTCCAATCATATTCAGTGAAGTAGACCCTGTCCCAAAGGTTTCTGGACCTCTTAAAGTGTTGCCTACCGATTGGGGTCTTCTTCTTGAATTAGCCTGTAGCAAAACCTAAACAACAGTTCTTGCAGTGCCAACACATACCAGTCTCCCATATGTTTCTGGAGTTCTCCCCCTCCCAAGCACTGTCTTTCTTCCGGCGCCAATCAATTCTGAACCATCCACGTAGCCAATTGGGGCCTTGGCAGCCCACTGAGAGAGTGGCTCGTTCATCGGTTAACGGCGGAAGTCTGACGGACGTGTCCTTCTGCAGATGGATGGACTGACGGGGGGAGCAAAGAACTTGCATGCCTCATTTCTGACAATCCCACTGTGTCATTGGCACATTTCCATTTTTGAGGGCGGGCGGGACACTCGAGGATCCTCACAGTCCACCCCGAGACGTGATGGAGATCTCATCGTCTTCATCGAGTGTGCCGAGCCATTGACCGTCCACAATGCGATGGACGCCATAAGTGTCTCTCAGCGCCCGTCATGCCCGAGTCTTGGCGCTGCTTACGTGTGCGCCTCTCCTTCAGCAACCACTTTAATTAAAAAGGAATCCCACGCTCCCCGACAGGAAGGGGGAAGCAGCCTGGGGCTTAACTGTAAATGTTGCTTCTCCCCCAAAGTTGTCATGGAAAGAACTGACGATTTGCGCAGGCCCCAAACACGATTCGCAATAAATGAAATGGATTGGCCGCTTTTGCTTTTCACGTAGCGTTGTCGCGTGATTGTCAACGTATCGCCCCGGAGAAACCTCGCTCCAATATTTAATATCAGCTCATATGTTTAATGGGCTTTCATAGTGCCTGAGGAAGCAGAAGGAAAAACACAATTTCCTCCACTTCCCTGCAATGGACGTTTGGCTAATTTTTTCATCAAAAGAGAAGAGTAGAAGTTCTCGAAAAATGCAAATTTCTGACGCGGTTCTGTGCGGAAAAGCCGACTTTGATTAACATAAAGAAGCTTTGTGTTGACCTCCCGCTTCAATTTTCCTCTCGCAACTCTCATTGCAAAGTCCTGATGAATAATTAGACACTGGTGACGGGACAGGATTAGTATCTTTTATCGCACCTCCGAACACAAATAGAAGCGTGAGCACGAATGGAGGTGAGGCACCAAGCCGTCGGAGGTTGTCCAGAGAAAGCTCAGCAGGCCGCCACTCCAACTTCTGCACTCACGGAGGGAAGAAGCCATGCGTGCGTGTCGAGCCGTTGGCGTGGTCTGCAGGGTGCTTCAACTTGAGAGATTTAGCCAGCCGGCGTCTTGGGTCTGGGAAGTCAAGGTTGAAATGTACTTGAGGTGGCAAATGCGCTTAAAGAGTGCTAGTGAGCGGGGGAGCAAAAAGTCCAAAAGGTGTGTAGTGGCGCAGTGACAGTCAAACGGCAAGTGTCATCAAGAAATGTGACGTCGTCTGCCGGAAAGAAAAATATTTGTGGGCCTCGCTCAATTGGGAGGCCGCTTTCATTGGTCAGCTGAGTTGCCATTTCTACCCGAGTGACAAATCAACTGCTCAGAGCGAGCACGCTGTTTCTCTAACGTGCAGTAGTCAGACAGTCTTCTTAGTTTCACTTTGCTTCGAGTGTTGTGATTTGACCGTGCATGTGGGAGGGGTAAAAAAAAAAAAAGTCCCACAACGCCATAAACTCCTAACTATTCTATGAAATTTTACTTTCAATTTGAATTTTGTTTCAGATTTTCTGCCAACATCCACCGAGCAAGAAACATGACGCATGCTTTATTTCTTTTAGTCGGCCGCAGCAAATAGAAAATGGGCTTCGCGGGCTTTATGTGTTCTTTCAATCATAAATCAGGATGGAAGAACATGAATGTGCATTTGTGTGTGTCGTGTGTGTGTCATGTGTGCGTGCGTGTGTGTGTGTGTGTGTGTGTGTGTGTGTGTGTGTGTGCGTGTGCGTGTGCGTGTGCATGTGCGTGTGCATGTGCGTGTGCGTGTGCGTGTGCGTGTGCGTGTGTGTGTGTGTGTGTGTGTGTGTGTGTGCGCGCGCGTGCGCGCGCACCCGCCACGACTAATCTTCGTGTCTACACAGCAGCTCGTGTGGCATATCAAGTAGCAAGCAAATGGAGCGTGTCATGGAAAATGAACTCCCACATTTACTGACTTGGACTCTTTGGCCTGCTCAGTGCTGCGGGATGGCCGTTGGACTTCCCGCCCGAGCTTGCCGGCTGGCTTGGGCTCATTCGGTGAACGACACGAATCACCCAATTGGGCAAGGCGCATCCCAAATCAAAAAGTGGTCTGAAACATGTGACCCCCCATGAGAGTGAAGGGCTTCGGAGGCTGGACAGATGGATGTTGGCATTGTGAAAGTAGGTGGTGAAGCCTTGCTGGAAGTGGTTGCTGCTTGAGGGTTGCGCTTTGGCCCTAATAAGGTCTGGAACAAGGACGTGCACATGCGCACACATGCACACACACAAGCCTGTGTGAGGCTTTTGATATGATGACGTAAACGTTTCGCACTCATTCGACAGAAGAAGCGCAGCCAAGCCAAGACTGAAAGCAAGCCAACCAGGTGGGAGGCCTGACATGCGCCTTGGACAAAACAGACCTAGGGGATTCAGGGTGTTTGTGTAGTGCAACTCGCGCGTGAGAGCAGTCACAACAGCCAATGGCAGGCTAGGCTTAGCGGACCGATTTTAGAAACGACGTGCGCTTCATGGTCGCCAGGATATGCGCGTCCAAAACTCCAAATGGTATCTATGAGAACATTTGCAACTTTGGATTCCAGACGAGTGTTTTTCTTCAAATGTCCACTTTGAAGCCAACCGCATTGTCCCGTCTGCACTCGAGCAAATCACAAAGACGTTGAGTGGCGTTAGCCACCGTGTGTGTGCGTGTGTGTGTGTGTGTGTGTGTGTGTGTGTGTGTGTGTGTGTGTGTGTGTGTGTGTGTGTGTGTGTGTGTGTGTGTGTGTGTGTGTGTGTGTGTGTGCGTGTGTGTGCGTGTGTGTGTGTGCGTGTGCGTGTGCGTGTGTTGGTGGGGGGGCGTTTGACCCAAACGTGCACTTTTCAAGGACAAAGCTCTTCTGTCCAATCGTACGATCAATAAATGGTTAACATTCAAGCCTGCAGTCATTTTGCATTTGGCCTTTTGGGTTCATTGCTTCCAAATAATAATAAGCAGAAGCAGAGTATGATTGCGAACGCCAAAGAGCTTTCGCCAAACTCAAATGTTGCGCAATGAATGAAAACGTCACGATATAAAACGGGAACGGCGACGTCAGAGCGTTTTGGTTGAGAAATGTGGCGTGAGGGGGTCACTGGGTCAAATCTTTCTTTATTTGGACATTTTATTGGGGGAGTTTGGAGCATGGTCGCTTCTCCAGCCTAAGCATGTTTTTTCAAAACAAAAACATACTGGCTGGGTGGAGGGATGGAGAGATGGACGAATGGATGGACGGAGGGACGTATGGATGGAGTTGTGTGTAACGACTTGCCAAAGAGGAAGTTGGAGCGTCCAACGGAAGCCGTTTTAATGAAGGCACTGGGGTGTTGAGTGCGGATGGAAGTCGGCCACGATGCCTTGCGCCGGCCGACTGGCGGTGCTTGAAAGAGAATTTCCTTTTGTCTTTCGGCAGCCCGCCTCATCTTGCATAAGCGACTTCCTGAATCTTCTCGCGTCGACGAGATCCGGATACGTCGATAACTTTCCGACGCTCGTGCCACAAAACGAGCTCAATGACTGCGTCACGTTGGCATTTATTGCACTAAAATTGATTGTCTTGAAAACATCACATGCAATTAAATCAATAATCAATCATTTTGAAATGAACTTTTTGAACAGGCTTATTCTGTCGTCACATTTGATTGTGGAGTCATTCATATTAAAAAATGAATTCAAATGATTTTGCAACTGAAAAACAATCTCCATTGCATAATAATACCGTATTTATTCTAATTATCGCCCAGGGCGATAATTAGAAAAGGTTTATGTCCAACAGGGGGGATGGGCGATTAATAGAGAACACTTTTTGTCCGATCGCCAAGGGGCACTGATATGGGCGATCATATGTATATTTTCCTTAAGTAGTATGCAATACCTGCATCTCACTGGTGTTAACACTAGAACAGCGGCTGTTTTGATCTACCTCTAACAGCAGGGTGCGTCAATTGACGCTCCATCGATGCGACACGTTACCGTCGCACATCACATGTTGCGGACGTCATGATATCGCGATCGTCTTGTTCGAGCGCACGCACCGATAACGTAATTGTGTGAGGATATTGCAGCGGAGTGACGAGTGTAATTGTATCATAGTTTATGGAGAAAAACGATTTAAAAGGGGCATTCGTGCTGTTTAATCATATTTAAACTTGCGCAATGACGTCGGCATGCGGTCGCGGAGGAAAACGTAAGTTTTGGGGGGAATTTTTAGCAGCATGGGCGATAATTAGAGGTATCAATGTTTTTTGTTTATGTCATCGCGAACACACTGGGCGATTATTAGAATATGGGCGATAATTGGAATAAATACGGTACACACATACTTTGTGAGGCTGTGGCTTGGTCAGATGAGCAGTGCGATTCTGCGTGAAGGGGCTTTTTCTTTTGTAATTTATTCCACTGACAGTTGGAGGCTTTGCTTGATTGAGTGACTTCTCTCAGCCAGGAAAATGATCCCACTCAAAGTTCCATTTCCTGACTTGCACAAACTCAACGACGTAGCCTGAGTGGTCGCTCAAGAGAAACGCAAGTTGAGGCTTGGGGGGGGGTTGTGTATTTAACCCATCACGTTATTTATTTTTGCCGCGGTCTTTACGAGCCGGGAAGATCGCGTCCGGTCCAGCGGGACATCTGGACCGTGTCTGCAGGACAGAAGCGCTGTCAACCTACAGGATTCATGAAGCTTCTAATGGGCCCACTCCAGCGCCAAAATGAAGCAATTAGATTAGTTCGCACAGCTGTCGTCGCTTTCCACGGGGGAGGGGGTCGTGTGTGTAAATCCCGGCAAGGAGCCCTGAGGTGTTAAATGTGTTTAATGTTTACATGGCGTGTGCTCTGTTGAAGTCACTTTCCACGCTGCGCTTGACGACATCCAGACGACTTGGTACCGGTTTGAAAAAGTGCCGCCGGGTTGGAGAACAGAATGACGTATTTAACAAACAAATTGAAATGTTTACTCTGATCGTGATTTTCAAGAAATATGAACTGGACTGGACACAGAAAGGCATACAAATGGAAGTCCTGAGAACAGATTGAGCAGCAGTCAGTGGGCAACGACTGGTTCTCAAACGTTGGGCAGTTTGGAAACACCGGCTCGGCCATTTCCTTGGTCTACATGTTGCAACAAACTTTGCCTGATTTACTTCTCATCATCGGGTCGCTCTCTGCCGCACGGCATGAGAGATGTTTGCTTTCATTTCTCCTGTGTCAACAGATATGGACGTGTGTGTGTTTGTGTGTGTGTTTGTGTGCGTGCGTGTGTGGGTAGGTAGGTACGTGCGTGTGGGTGTCTTTTATACGTTCTCAGATAAAACATCTCTCTTATCCTGTGTTACCTCAGCTGTAATGCTTCTTTAATGAATATCCATAAACCACAGGCAGGCATCTGGACAGGACACACGCACATACACACACAAACACACAGCAACCAATAGGTCAGATCTTGGTTAGTGGTTACCATAGTGATGGGTTAAGAAAGCCTTTAAATTTGTGTGTTTGTGTGTATGGCAATGTGTGTGTGCATGCGTGCGTGTTAGGTGTGATCTTTTAGCTTTTAGCTCGATGGTGCAAAGTTGTTGCTTGGACTCTTCAACTCAAGGCAAAAGCATAAAAATACATCTTTCATCGTGTCTTGAATGGTCTCAAGGTTTCTTGGAATCCGGCTGCCTTTTAGCATTTTAGCCATTCCAAATGATTTCATTTTAGAGTTAATGTGTAGTTTAGCAATGACAAGTTGACTGAGCTAAACCAAGGTCTCCTCTACCAGCCGTTTAGCATTTAGCTAAAAGTGGACTTTTGTAGTGGTCAAGGTATCATCCGCTTGAGTTCAACGAGACTCAATCTTGAGGCGGCTCAATGTCCTGCAGCCATTTAGCGTTTAGCTGAGGCTTGGCCATGAAAACTTTTGGTGGTCAAGGAGTCGGCTGATTTAACAAGATCAAAACAAAGCGCTTGTGGATGTCTTGCGGCCGTTTGATTAAAGTCCACGGCCACTGGCGTCTTCTTCATTAATCGGGCTCTCACGCCGTTTGCGGGCGCAAAGTAAAAGCCGCTGAGTGCCGATCGACCAGCCGTCTGGCGACCAAATGGAAGGAGGATGCGGGTGCTGTGGATGCTGCCATCATTTGCTTGAGTGCTTTCTATTTGCTTTGATTGGTAGACAAGGTTGGACAGACCACCAGAAGGGACTAAAAGTCAAGACGGTGGGAAAGAATAAAAGTGTGTGGGGGGGGGGCAACGCTCTTCCAAGGTAAGCCAAGGTTGATTGGAAATGTTTCAGTTAGTTGATGATTCCTAAAATAATTCACCGATCAATCATTATTCCTACCGCTATTCTGTTCACCAGAAGAATGACGAAGTTAAAAATGCTACATCTTCGACTTTGTGCATTTCTTGATATATATGTAAAGTATTCCGATGCAGGCGTCAATCCATCAAAGTGCGTTAATTGGAAGTCGAGGCTGCAGCTGTTGCTGATTTTATGGTCAGGTGGATGAATGGCACTTGATACGTGTGCTTCAGCCTCATTGAAGATGATGTCATGGCCAATGCCGCTGGTCTTGGTTACGGGGCATCTATCATTCTGGAGCCACTTTCAAACGTTTGTTCTTTCAGACGCGTTAATTGCACACTTGATCTCAATTTGCAGTTCACAACAGGCCCTGTGGTGTTTTTTATTTTCTGCCAAATTATCGGATCTTTTTATTTCAGAGCTCATCATCAACAGTTTAGCTTCGTTCCTGCTCGTCATTGTGAAGCGTCAGTGTTTTGCATGAGACAGCAACGCCCCCTCACAAAGGGCGACTGAGCAAGAAAGAGGACGAAAAGTGCCATGCCAAGCTGCAATAAATGATTAGTGGAGCGGCAAGCACTCCATCTTCAAATGAATGGAAAATTATTTGTGAGATGCCTTTTGTCATCTCAGGTTCTCAACCGTAAATATTCTCCAGTTTTTGCAGACTGTCATCCAAAGCAAACATTTACTTTGACTTGACCAGTAAATGAACCAAATTTACATTTGTGCATTTTCTGCTCGGCCAATCTGATCCAATGTCCTGCTTTCGAATAGTCCCCACCCCAAAGTAAAAAAAAGTGATTTTAATTCACTACTTGTCAAAGTCCAGATTTGAACCTTGACCCCGAAAACCGCAACCCACACTTGCTAACTGCTCATCTAGCATCGTTGGTCTTCCTTTGAGTCTGACAAGGAAGATTCCAACATTTTGCTTCATGCGACGAGCGTGCATGTGAGCACATTGAGGCTCTTGTTCCAAAGAGGGGAAGCCTCATTAAGTGCTCTGGTGGCCGTGACCTCACGGGGCCTCCAGACGCAGCTTCCCGTGACACTTCCACTTCCTGCAGACTTTCAGCAGGATGTCCAATGCTTTTCTTTTTTTTAACTTACCAGCGCTCGTTGTCCTCTGTTTGGATACGATGCTTCTATCGAGACCCTTCCCCTTTACTGTGTCGTGATGAGTTACATTAGGACTTGTAGTCGTCATGCGAGTACTGATGACGGGCTCAAATGGCTTTTCAATGGGGAAAGAGGAAGGCCCTGCCCCACCCTCCCTTGTCTTTTATATTCCCCATGACTCCATATTCTACAATATTTTGGCGTTCAACCAGACAGTGCTGGGCTTTCACAGTCAGTTCTTTCTCGTACATGGAATTTGGCTTTCAGAGAAGGCTTGAGATTTCATGGGAGGCTCTTTTTTTGTTGTGTGATGGCGAAACATCCGATGAGGAAGCCAGCACTGCTCTCAAAGTGTCAGTGAATCCTCCGTGTGATGTTGTCTTTTACTATGCTGATAAAATGACAGTAGAAGAGCAGAAACTTGTGTGAACTCTTTACACTGCAGGGAGCAATTACAGCAAATGGGACTTGTGCTATTTGCTGCCACGCTGCCGCCGTCGCCTTATTGCACTGGGACATTTGTTATTAACGAAAAAGTCAGGACCCCTGAGTGCAACAGGAGATGCTTTTTGTTCTTCTTTTCTGAAAAAAAGAAAAGAAAATACCAGCCAACCTTCATCCTCCTCTTCCTCCTCAATCCGAAAGTCAAGGCGACTTCTGATCTCCTTCTATGGGCGAACGTCCTCGTGTGGAAGTTTGCATTCCACACGGAGCTGACCTGGGCTAATTTTAATCGGGATGGAGTGCGAGACGGGTAAAGGGGGGCGGCGGATTGCACCGGGGGTTCGTCGGGAGTGGAGGAAGCAGGAGACACGATAATCAATTTGTGGCTGCATCGGAAACATGAGCCACCGGGGGTCCTCGCTCCCCCGAGCAGACATCCAGATGGCCCCAGGACCCGACCCCCTATTAGTGTGTGTGTGTGTGTGTGTGTGCGTGTGTGCGTGCGCGCGCGCGTGCGTGCGTGTGCGCGTGTGATGCCATCTGCCTGCAGTTCGTCACTGACCCAACTCCTTTCGAGTCCAACATCCATGTTGGCACACAATTGTTGATTTTCTACCATGCATGTTTTTGGAATGTGGGGAGAAACTTGTTTAGGAAGGAAAATCACCAGCACTGAAAGCCATACACTTTGTTTGTCACTTTCCCTCAGTTGAGTGGCATTTCCTTTGTTTGTGGGGGGGGTCGCCAAGTGCAGATTGGCTATTGATGGTTTCTTCTCAAACAATGAATAGTGCGGGCGTTCTCATCCTGCTGAGCCCGCCCACTCACATCCAAGTAGCTCCCCGCCCAAGAGTCGATACCAAATTGCCTGTCGTCTCCTCGCAGGGGCGTCCGGGTGCTGTTCGGCTCCGCAGAGAGCGAGGAAGACGAGGGGTGCGGGCCTTGCTCCTCGTTGCATTTGCTCTTCTTTTGGGGGGGGATGATGTGAAAAGCTTGTCGGGAACGTTGCACTTGAAAAGCTGTGCTTTGCTGTGCTAAATGAAGCCACGCTTGGTTGTTTTTCTTGTTGGAAAAACAAATTGTTCTCCAAGGCCCTGTGGTGTGGAGAACACAGCAGTTCTGGGCAAAGGCAGTTTTTCAAGAGCCTCTCTGAGCCCTTTTCCTTCATCTTTCTCATATAAATTCTTGTCCTTTAGACATGGGGAGGGATGGTGATTTTCCTCAGGTATAAACGCAATCAACAATTCCTGCAGCAGCTCGGATGTTGTCTTCACTCCTTCACTGACCTCTTTTCTTTACGTCTTTCTGCCGTCTGTTAATGAGTCCATCGTCACCCCGTCGTCGGCCTCGACCACCCCCCCCCCCCCCCCCCCCCCCGCCCACCCCCCACCACCACCACCGTGCACTTCTGATCTCCGTTTGCCTGTTTGAAGTATTGCGTCTCATTAGCACACTTTTGAATTGAGTTCATGGGCCGCCTGCTCCCAGATGTTTGTCACGCCGGCCGGCCCAGCCGGCCGAGTGGCCTTCCCCTCCCCTTCCCTGCCCTCTGCTTAATTGGCACTGCTTCATTAGACGGGCAAGACTCTTTTTTTCATTTTCGACAAGGCAGCAGACGGCAGCGCGAATACTCGTTAGGGGCCCATCACTGCCAATTAGCGGCAGATGACGTACACGCTGGCCGGATGCGTGGAAAACAAACACGAGCCTCATGTGCTGTGGCCCGCTCTGCGTTGGATACTTTTGTTATCTCTGCCATAGCGACCAGGAGGTGGGAAGCTTCTGCTCTTCTGCCCTGGAGACTCCAAGCAGCAATTGGGAAAATATATTTGGAATGTTTTTTTCCGCCACAACATGAAAATATACCTGGCTCAAATTTCGGTGTTCAAAGAAGAAAAGCAATCAAAAATAAATTTGTCTGAAATATCCCAAAGTTGATTGACTGCAAACAACAACAATCCAATTGTTGCTTGTTGCCAACTTGGCAAATGCCGTGCGCAATGTTTTTACGAGAAACTCTGTTATTGCTCTTCTTTCTGCATGGCCAGGCGAGCCGGCGGTGGCTCGGGAGAACAACTGCCTGAACGCAGCCAAGGCCTGCAACCTGAATGACACCTGCAAGAAGTACCGCTCGGCCTACATCGGCCCGTGCACCAGCCGCGTCTCTACTGCCGAAGTCTGTAACAAGAGGAAGTGCCACAAGGCCCTCAGGCAGTTCTTCGACAAGGTGGCACCGCGCACGCGGCATTTGTCAATTCCTTTTGTGCGCTCGGCCGTCGGTTTGATTTCATTGACTCAACCGTGTCAACGCCAGGTTTGCAAAACCAAATGGTCCTCTGCGATCCCATTTGCTTGGGAAATGAGCTCATGCTAAACATTGGGCTTTTTTCACAAATTGAGCTGAACTTCTCACGACTGACTTTGCAAAGCAAAAGCCCGCGAGGAGCTGCCGACCCGGCCGTGCACCCTGCTGAGTTTCAATGGGGATTTAGTCATCAAATGACAAAAGCTATTTTTCCTCCCGGATGTTGCTTCCGTGCGCAACGACTCGAGCGAGAGCAATTATTGTAAATATCGAGACGGAGAAACACAAGAGGAAAGAGTGCAGCACGGTTTTGTCATCTGGTGCAACGTCGTTGCGGTGGCGTTTTCTGTCGACTCGTTTCAAATGTGCTCGACGTTCAACGGATTGGCGCTCATTTAAAATAAAATTCCTTTTAATGCGAAAGAGACATCTTTGCAAATGGAAACAAGTCAAACCAGAAACGTGCCGCATGTGCTGTCCTCACCTCGCGTCAGCTCTGAGCGCATCTGAAAGAGGAGACTTGTTGCGATTGTGCGTTTGACGGCGCCAGGTTCCTCCCAAGCACAGCTACGGGATGCTGTTCTGCTCGTGCCCGCTCAGCGACCAAACGGCGTGCTCGGAACGCCGGCGGCAGACCATCGTGCCTCTCTGCTCCTACGAGGAAAAGCAAAGGCCAAACTGTCTGGAGCTGCAGGCCACCTGCAGGACCAACTACATCTGCAGGTGCGCCAAAACCGTTTGCAAAGCCTTGACTTTCATCACACCGTCATTGTTTCAAATACGTCTTTTTGTCATGATTTCCAAGATTCAATCAGATCAACACAAATGATGAAGTGTCTGTCAAAGTGGTCATTTGAGCAATCATTTCATTAGATCCGAAACAATTTTAGGAAATTTGTGTGTTGTGTTACATAGTCTCCAGAGCCTGCAGCTTGTGGTTCACCAGAATTAAATTGAAGCATCATAAATGAGATCCATTTGGACTGAGGCATTGGCTCAGACTTGCATGTGCACACACACAAACACGTACACACACGCGCGCACACACACACTCTCACTGACTGTGCAGTAAATTCCAAAGTTGGGTTAGCGTCGCGTCTTGCTCGGGTGCCGGCACACACTTGGCAGTACATTTGTCAGGTGGCGGTGAGATGAATTGAAGTCTGGCGTTTTGCCTCCGTCTCCCTCGCCATATGTTGGCCATTTGTAAGATGCTCGATGCTCTCCACCGCGACCAGCTGACAACGTGTGTGTGGCGTTTGCCCACTACATCAGAGGTGGGCACGACAGAAAATTTTGCTGATCCGTTTCTGTTTCAGTTCAGTTTTTCTTGGAAAATGCGGTCAATTTTGCGGATTCCACCATAGCTGCTAGCGATGACAAGCCAAAGGGTCTAATGTTATTTTTCGTGTGTGTTTCAGGTCGCGTCTGGCCGACTTCTTTTCCAATTGCCAGTCAGAACCACGCTCTCTGTCGGGCTGCCTGAAGGAAAACTACGCAGACTGCTTGCTGGCCTATTCGGGCCTCATCGGTGAGTTGGCGCTTGGTCGGGCAGGTGGTGAGACACAAGGTTCTCAAGGATGGAATTTGGAATACGTCCTCGCTTGGGTGGCGTGAACATACATCGGAGCATGCCCCGGCATGTGGGCAATGAGAGCCACCACTGAACGCTCACAAGGAGCTGCTGTAAGCCTCAACCTGCACTACCCTAGTTGCTGATTATGAGCATTATTTTTGTTTAACTGAATTTAAAACATGTTTGGAATCATTCACACATGGATAATGCTGTGCAAGTGAACTTGTTGGCAAAATCCGAAGGACTTGAAGCGGGAACTTGTGGCAAGCTCCGAGGGACTTGAAGCGGGGAAAACTTCTCTCAAGTTTCTGAAATCCTCATGGAGCACCCCCCCTAACCCTAACACCCCCCCTAGGGACCCCCCTGCTAAACAAATGCACAATGTTCTCATGTAGCCCCCACCCAAAACAAAGGACTCAATGGTCTTGAGCTAGGCCAGCACCAGGGAAGGGCCTTTTGGGGGCAGTGAAGAATCACTGACTGAAGCAATTTACTTGCTCTTACTTCTTCACTCCTCCACTGCCCTCCACTTCCTGCTTGCACACACTCACACACGCACGCACGCACACACACACACACACACACACACACACACACGCACACACACACACACGCGCACACACACACACACACACACACTCACACTCACGCACACACACTGCTGGCAACAATGCACTAACACTGCTATTATTCATCACACACACACGCACACACACACACGAGTGTTTTGAGCGTGTCGAAAAAGTCTTCCATCTCAAATTTGAGCCGACAACGGACATGTGCTTCCTATCATGCTTCATGTTCAATGTTGGTCTTTTTAAGGCATGTTGGACATACGCTCCAGCCAGGCCCATAAATACGTATCGCGGCACGGACACAGTTGTTGTCCATTTGGCTCGAATGGCCACCGCCGCATATTTGAAATCAAAGCAACATGGCGTCATTTGGCTCGCATCAGAGGCGGTTTGCATTCGAATGGGCCAAACATTTGTTCACAAAATGGCTCCCCAAGATGCTCATCTTTTGCGTTGGCGGTTTGTCTTGGTTTGAAAAGGCAACAAGGTGTGTGTGTGATCTGGCAGGCACGGTGATGACGCCCAACTACCTGCGCTCGGCCAAGATCAGCGTGTCGCCCTACTGTGACTGCAGCAACAGCGGCAACGACAGAGACGAGTGCGACAGGCTGGCCACCTTCTTCACGGACAACACCTGCCTGCGTGAGTCCAACAAACCACTGGCAAATGCGCTATGAGAGAAGCCGACGCGGTTTGTGTCTGACAATGCCTTCTGCTTTGCGGGAGGCCAACATTAGAGCTTTAAAGGAGACAATCATTTCCTCGTAACAAATTATCGCACTACAAGAAAAGGCGCCGACAAAGAGCAGATCGGCGCCAGGATTTTGCGTGAACAACAAAGCAAACAAGCAAGGTCACGCCATTTTCTGCAGCGCTTTGGTGCTGCTTTTTGCGTGGCAACTTTTCTTTCCTCTCCTTTGCTGTGCAAGTGAGACGATCCGCAATTGCTGACCAGCTCGATTTGATCGATCCCCAAGGAGGTCAAGCGTTCAAACTTGCTACGTTTACGTGAGGACTCTTGAATTCTTCTCGGGGAGAGCGTCCTGCTCCGGTTAAAGGTTGGAAGCAGAACTAACTCGAAACGGCCCATCTCGCTCAGCTCGAGTTCACGCATATATTCAGTCAGGCATGCGTGATCACATCGCGCCACGCCTTAAGCTGTGTGTGTCCGCAGGCAACGCCATCCGGGCCTTCGGGAATGGTACGGACACGGGTATGTGGCAGCCGGCGTCTCCCGCCCAGACCGCCACCACCGTCGCCTCGCCGCGCCAACCCGGCCGCAACAACAACCTGGACAACCACCTCAACACCGACGGCGGATTATACCACTTCTGCGGCAGTCTGCAGGTGCGTGTGCCTCCGTGTGTGCGTGCGTGTCCGTGCGTGCGCGCGTGTGTAGCTTGCACAGCGGCGACATTCCCACCAGCGGGACTTGAGCTAGCGTAGCTGATGAAATGGAGCCGCGGCTAGGTGCAATTGTGCCTCCGGGCGGGAAGTCTGGCAGTGATGTCGGCGGTGTTAGCGGCGGCCCGCTGGCCCAGCAGTCAACCCGATGGCCCCAAAATGCAACTCACGTTTGTCATTTTCAGATATCCTTTATGCTAATAGAAAAGGCACAAAACAATGTGAAACCGATTCTGCTCGTTCTGTCTTCTACTCTACAAAAGTTGCAGTCATCACGTTGTGGAAGTTTTCGTTAACCCCGAAAAATTGTATCAGTGAACGCTTCCTCTTGTGAGCTCGAAAGATTTGGAAAATTTCAAGTGAACAAAGTCTCATAAGGATACGCCGCGTACCGAAATAGTCATTGATGAGTTGATCGCTAAATGGCCCAGTGTAACCAGGACAACCGCATGCTTGTCATCGTCGTCATCGTCCGCTTTGATCAAATGTTCAACTTTATGCCACGGCTTGTGCAGCGTTGCACGTCTGGCTTCAACGACAAAGGACGAAGATCTTACTATGTTTGCTCGTTTGTCTTTGTTTTGCTCGTGTACTCAACATTTGCTGTCAACTTTCATGTGGCATTTTCAACAAACGGCCTCACCCGCCACAATGCACTTGCTGGCTGGAAATGTGCCACATGCTAATGTGACTTTTCAGCCGGCCGAGGCATGCAGGCGCAGGGCAGGAATATATTTGCTTGTCGTCTCTTTTTTCAGCTCTTTGAATTGGAAATGAGCCACGTGACCCGCTTTTTGTGGTTTACATTTTCTTGAGTTCAACTTCAGCTTTGATTTGCAGGGTCACATCTTACCTGCCCTCAAAGTCCCACAAGCAGCAGCAACACGGAGCACCAAAGTCATTTGGTCTTATTGTGCCATAAATAAGAGCGGCCCACAGAGCTTTCTTGCCATCGCCAATGCAAAGATGCCGATTACTCGGCAAATCAACTTTTCAGCAGACTTGCAATCAACCGTATTTGTCACTCAGTCTCAAACATGGCGGCGGGCAGACTTTTAATTCAGCGAATATTTCTTGGCACGCTATTTGATTCACGAGCCAACTGCAGCTGATCTCATTGAAATGAACTCTTGAAATAAAATATGTTTAAGTATAAAACGACAAGCAGAATGGCGCAAAGGAAGTGAATCAACAACTTTGCTGATAAACAGGAACCATCGTTCAGTAGAAGAATTCTATCAACAAACAGGAAGTGGAACAACACAGGAAGTACGGATAATGTTGAGTGAAACAAGAACCCCAGTGACGCGCAGGAAGCATAACAACACAGTACATGTAACGTGAAACAAGTACACGAGTGCCAAGCGGCAAGTGTTTGCCAAGACAGAAGTGCACATAAAACAGGAAACAAGCGCAAAGACAGAGAGGGGGATGTTGGACTAAGCCTGGTACCACACAAGTGTCGTCACTGCTGACTGTGTTTTATTTTTTTAAATTCTTGAACAGGCTCAGAAGCTCAAGTCCAACTCCAGTGCAGACAGCGTCTTCTGCGTGGTGAGTCAGTCGACTTCTTTCAAGTGAAGGTGCGGCGCGGTGCAGTGCGAGCCGCGATGGCTGGTGGACTTCCTTTGAGGCGGCCAAGGCAAAGTTCACTGCAAATGTCACCGTGTCCAATAAGTGCCATTCCGTACAGATGACCCGCCTGTTAGCTCGCGGCTTCATTAGCTTACGCTAGCAAGCGCACGCGCGCACAAAGTTAGAACTTTCTGCTGTGGCATTTAGCCGTAATAAAAACAACCTTTGGACGTCAACGCAGATGAATTCATTTAAGGGTTGACGAAGGCTCCCGTCCTCGGCTCCCTTTTACCGCGGCGTTTCTCGCTTCGCTCAAAAAATGCAAGTCAACTTTTTGTGCACGGGTCACAAATGAAAAAAATGTGAAAGACAAACTCTGACACTTATTGACAATTGAATAGACGCAATTTCAAAACTAAATAACGTGGAAGCAAATAAAATCGGCTGAATAGTAAAAAAAAAAAAAAACATATAATTGTGACTAAGACGGTCAAGTGCCAACAGACGTCTGTCACTCGTTTTTACTGACGCCTGACAGAAACACGCCCAGCCTGTCTGGCGGAACAGAAGATGAAGGACTGTTATCACAATGCTGCTATTGAAAGAGTTCCAAGTGTGGCTGAAATTTGGTGTGGCTACCTGTCTTTTGTTGTTGGCCCGCAGGACCCGCAGCTGGATGGTCCCAGCACATCCAACGCAATTGTCAGGAATTCATGCGCCGGCCGATGGCCTTCTGTGGCGACGCCTCTGCTTCCCCCGCTGCTTTGGCTGTGGTACTGTGGCCACCATCTTGCATCCTGGCCAGATGAATTGTAGCCTCACGGCTGAAAACGTCGGACTGACAAAATGAATTCATTTTAAAAAAAAAAAAAAAACGTGAAATTGTTTCCTTCCTTCTCTTCCTGACTGTACGAATTCCCATCAGATTGCATTTGATTCTTCAGATTTTATGTTTACATTTTTCAGTTTACGGTTTTGTTGTTTGTTGTCACTTTTATCTATGATCAACTTTCTGATGTACGTACATGTTTCTTTGCATTGGTCAAAAAGTACGGGCAGTGGAAGCTTCTGATGTGTAGACACAATATACAAAAAAAAAAAAAAAAGTCTCATCAGTAAGAATTGATGCGAACAAGTAAGCTTCATACATTTTATTTTCCATCCATTTTCTGTACCAGTTTGTTAATGATTCCGCACATGGAGAATATTAGCTTATCATAACTCTAACATCACAGAAAGCACACACGATGCTGGTTTTGTTTAGCAACTTAAAAGTAGGTCCACACATTTACAATGAGTAGACCCACCAAAAATTCTCAAGAACTAAATACAGGCAAGATTCAGGACATCTGCTCTGTTGGGCCATCTTAATTTTGGCCATTTGCACAAGTTTTTCAAAGACATCTTTGAGAAACACTCCCAATGCTACCACCGCTAATAAACAGATGAAGAATGCTCAATTTAAAAATAATAAAGATAATCAATAGTTTGGGCAAGGTTTAATGACAAGGCGAGACACATTTTTAATGCCTTTTTTGGCAAGATAAGGGCAGCAATAACTCAAGTCATTGTATGTACTTGAAAAGGTTCAAGTCAAAGCCACGTTTCGGGTTGTCGCTTTGTTTTTTTCTAGAATGATCCACCTCATCTATAAATCTTTGCCTCCTAGCGACAATAGCACGTTCGCCTTGTGAGAATGTCCAAAGCTCACACCTTCAATTGGCCATCAAAAAGAGGAAAAACTTGGCCAATGCTAATGCTAACATATATATTTGTAAATTATCCAACGCAAACCCCACGAGTGCTTGGGTCTCAGAAAACTTTACTTTCATATTCTTTTGTCAATTGTTTTGACTTGGAGGAGTCTTGTTTTGTACAGCCAGTTCGTAGACGTTATGTACGTATGTTTTCTCCTGCTCTGTATGCGGTGTTGATAAAATTGCAAGGCTAACCGCAGAACTCCTGTTGTATGTCAGTGGAACACATTTCTTTACTATGTTGCTTAAACACGACAATGTTTACTTTCCTTTTTTGGGCAAAAGTTGGACTTGTTTTTCTACATTTTTATTGTTTGGTTTGCTGTTTTTTATGCGTAGAAATGAATGAAGACCTCAGCTTGTTTTCACGACTAGCGATAATATTCTAATCTTAATGATGACACAAAGAAGGTAAGACGCAGTGTGATCAAGGGTTTAAAGAAGTTTTTAACACGCAAGAGAAAAGGCGGTGACTCTTCCACTACTTCTTCGGCATCCCGCCATAATCCTCGCTTGTGAAAAATGTTGTACAAATACAAATAAACATGACAAAGCACCCAAAGTGACTGACTTTTGACAAGTTACTAGGCTACATACGCACTTGTCTTCGGCAAAAATGCTTTTCAGGAAAAGCTTCTCTCACCAACAAAGGACGGGTCGGGCCAGGACGGTCTTGTCTGTTGAGTTTGCTACGATTGTTTTGTGTTTCTTGTATTCATTGTGTGTGGATGTGGTGTGCTGGCTTTGCCATCCCTTGTATTAGCCAATCAGCTCTCTCCAACCTTGTGTGTCTTGCACAAGTATTCCTGGTTGTTTGTATGAAGCCCTTTCCATGTTTGTAAACCAACCTGGATCACAGTCAGTACAGAAAGGACGTCAAATGTACATGCAAGCCGAACAATTGTAAAGGATGACCCCTGACTCGTAAAACTAACATTGGCAGAAGGAAAGCAACTTTGCCATCTTCCAGAGTGGGAGGAAGATGTTGTAAAGTGGCTCCATGTTCAACCTGGTTTTGTGGCGAAAGCGACTCGTGTTTAGAACGAGCATGCTTGGGCCATCGTCAACACAGCAAACTCAAATTGCACGGCAGAGTAACCAAGCCTGCTTGTCTGCTACTTTGTTTTGCCTCTTGTGAACTGACACCATCCTGACTTTATTTCGAGAGAGCAGCAATAAGCAATTCTTTATTATTTATGTTTTGCCGTATAGTTTGTGGCCTGTGGAAGGATATCGAAGATGCCGATGCTCCGCTCGCATCGCAAGGGGAGTGGGTCATTAAAGGGAGCAATAACGAGAAATCGGGGTGGGGGGCCGGTTGTTTTTCTTGCTGACGCGTGAATCCGCGTGTCTGCCAAGCGTCCACTTAGGTTTAAAATTGCTCGTCTTTCATGTAGAGAAAAGAAGCACTTAGCTCCTCGCTAATGGTCGGCCGCCTTTTAAAAGAGCGTCAAACAAAAAAGCCCGATAAACTTGCTCAGCCTTTTTTGTCTTCTATCAAATCAAGCTCCATCAATGAGGAGGACTGATATTGTACTTGGTCTCTGTTGGCTTCACCTTCTATCACATGCTTTGTTTTCTTCATCAGGGTCGGTGGGGGTGGAGCTTGCTCCCCTTCCCGATTTACATTTGTACCTAATTGCACATTTGGTGGTTACAAACCCCAACTGTCGTTTCAAGCCTAAACTTGGCTCGGAACCCCAACCCTTGTTTAAAACCGTCATTGGAAACTTCAGCCCTTGGTTAAAAGCCTAGCAGAGGCTTGGAACCTTCATTTTTAACTAACTCCTGTCTTGAAAGCCAAATTCCTATTTGAACCTGAACCCCCAGGCCTAACATCGAGACTTAGAGGTTAACCGTGACAAGAAACTACAATTTGTAACCCTATTCCAGGCTCAAATTTTAAACCCTAACGCAAGATATTTTTTGAACGCCGTTTTTGCTCCCGCAACACGGCTTCATGGCAACGGCCTCAAATATGCACATTAAATGGGCACCTTAATGCGCACATTAATTATACGACGCAAGATCTTCTCCGGCACCATTGGGACAAGATCACGTTACGACATCCGACGCTATGGCTGTTTCCCGACTATCGATCACGTTCGACCTTTTGGCTCAGCGATGCCGCAGAGGTCGCACGCAGAGACCTGATAATGAGCCACGCTAGCACAAACATACACAAGCTACACATTTTTCTACACATGAGTGGATTACAAGGATTTGCACAACCATAAAATGGCCTCTTCAAAATGGCTGACACCGTCTTTTCAGGCACAGTGCCTTTTTGCGGGTCATAAAGATCAAGAGCCCAATTAAACAGGTTCCAAAGATAAAAGCATCAAGGGACGCCGAAATGCGCTCTTCCTATTTTTCTTGCCAGTTTCTGTGTCGGCCGTTATTAGTAGCGCTAATGGCCCAAATGTCGAGCTCGTGTGCCAGATGTCGTTTTAGTGCCGCGTCTGGAAAACTACTCGAGTTGTTTTTAAACAAAGCAGATTGATTTTTCATTCGGCAAGAGA
The DNA here is from genome assembly GCF_024217435.2 of Syngnathus scovelli. Classification (NCBI taxonomy): domain Eukaryota; kingdom Metazoa; phylum Chordata; class Actinopteri; order Syngnathiformes; family Syngnathidae; genus Syngnathus; species Syngnathus scovelli. The sequence goes on from NC_090858.1 coordinate 14,446,274, forward strand.
GATCGCAAGAGGTGAAGTGCGGAAATCGAAATAACAGACGAGAGTTGCGGTCGAAAATGAGAATCAAACTTGCGTCTTCGACGTAGCCTGAACTCCAGAAGAACATTAAGCTCGTCGTCATTGGCAACTGGTGCCAAAGTGTCAAAGAGGTCTGGATGGGGTTTCGTCATGCCCGACTCCTCACGCTATGTACTTGCCGTTTGTATATTTAAGGGGCCTTGAATAAAGCATGGTTGAAAACAAAGGCCAGTCTGAAACTCACCTGTACTCATTGGTCAGAATGACTCAGCATATTTTCATCATTCACCAGACCTTCCCAAGCTCTGAGAACCTGACAGGGTTGAACCCCCCCCCCCCATCGTCTCTCGAGCCCATTAGGGCGTCCATCTACATTGTCTCCCGCTGTGCACAAAATGGTTGTGTCCAATCTGCTCGACAACCACCCCAAAAAACACCAAAGCCTTCAATTTCCTATCGCCTCTGTCTGGATCCACAGGGAGGCAGGCGCACGCGGTGTGTGTGTGTGTGTGTGTGTGTGTGCGTGCGTGCGTGCGTGCGTGCGTGTGTGCGTGCGTGCGGAAATGGGGAGTTTGAGCAGAAAGATTCATTTTGTAGCCTGAAGACAGCAATGCAAGAAGAGGTTGGAGGGGCGGGAGAGGAGGGGCTTTGGGGGGTCCACATCATTTGAGGTTGTTGTTTTTCTCCTCTGGCCAAGAAGAAGAAAAAGAATCCCTTGAAGGCTCAGGTGGCATTACGGCGCAAAGTGGCAGCTTGATCCGTGCAATCGAGGAGATGTTGCAAAAGATAAACACCAAATAAAAAAATTCACACACAGCCCTCCCCCCCCCCCCCCTCCTTGTCCTCTCAAACACGTCCGTGCTCAAAACAAAGACATCAGATTGAAGTCCACTGCTATTGACAGCGATAATGAACAGGCGGCAAAAACAACTGAGTGCAAGTCAGACAACCACCAAATAAGTGAAGAATATATGCTAAGACAATTCAATAACAAATATAAATGACATTTTTAAAAAAAAGTCCATGACCAGCCAATCATTTTAAATGGCAAGAATGCACATAATAAGCAACACAGATGAGGAGTCAAGCAAAAAAAAAAAAAAAAAAAAACACAAAATTAAAACCTTAACACGGCAAAGTAGCATAAGTCACAAGAGCAGAGTCAAGAAAGCATTCAGTAGAAAAAGAAACATCCAAAACAGACAAGGAAGCAACCATGACAAAATAAGAAGCTGGAATAAAAACAATGACTATCAACAACAAATACAAAATGGAAGAACACGACAAAAATGGCAACCAACATGCACCTTCCTCTTAAAAGATGACAACCAAGTCCTCTTTGCTCTCACTTTCCTTTCCGTACGTCCGTCTCACCACAAATGAAACGCGTCCCACGGCATCTTGTCAACAGTATTTTATTGTGCTTCCTGTTTTCTTGTGTCGTTAGCGTGAGAGACATGAATCATGTGTTTAGCCGTTCACGTCAAGGTGCGCACGCCAGGACAGATGGCGAGAAGGCCTTTTTTCCTGCTGCAGCCTCAATATTGATAGATGAGCATGTGGCCCACAATGAGGAGTCTTATCGATTGCCTTGTAAAGAGCGAGAAAAGGTGAACTCAATCCTCTAATGAGCGCCAAAGACGACTGGCTGCATACACACACACGGCTTGTAATTACTGGCCAGAGTGTAGCTCATGTACTCAATGTAGTTGCTATACTGTCTTCACTTGATAGCACAATTCCAAATGTGTGGCACGCAATGAATGAGAAGGTTCAAGAGGTCAAAACTATTTGCTGAAGTGCACAAAAGCTTTTTGAGCCGTTTGGCTCCAATTTGATAGTTTTCGGTCTCGGAATGACCGAACGGCGAGTGACTGAGACTGACTGCTGCTCGTCGTCGCAAACGTGCAATGTTGTGGGCTGAAGGTACACGAGCGGCAGAGTTTGCACAAAAACAGAAAAGTCCGCCTGGCGGTTTGCTTTGCGTCCATTAGCTGCGACGAATTGGCCAAACAACAATTGGACGATCGTTTTGTGTCTGAGTTGCTGAATGGCGAACCTGGTGGAATAGCACTCTGCTGAGCTTATCACTGGATCGGGTTGGCAGCGGACTGGTAGACTACTAGAAGAGTAACCGGCAGCACGGACAGACGGACTAGACAGACAGATCACAGGGCATACCAAAATGGTAAGGTGAGTCAGGTTTACAGGGATGGGTGAGCTAAGCGGCATCATGAGACAGGCTGACAAGCAGGTTAGCGCTGGCTGCGCTGATATAGCGCACTCAATGAGCACGCAACAGGTGGCGGCGATTCCGTTAATTGGAGGGGCGCGGTCGAGTAGCAGGTGGCGTAAGCACGTGACAACTGTTGTCTTTTGTTCTTATTCATTTTTCATTTTTATGCATCGGATCCCAGCTGCAGTCGAACAGGCGTCTTTAATTGAACAGTGTTGCACATTTCCTCTTTTGAGCCTCCGACAAATTCAAACATGTTTTTCCCATTTTGGAATCTCCCCACTTGTTCACGTATTGCCTCAAAATTCATGAACAGAAATTCGACATTTTCACAGTAAGAGGCTCCACCTGGTGTAGTTGCATTTTTTTCCGCTGGCATCTTTTGCATCATTTTGTCTTTCTCTCAGCACGTTCCACCCGCAAACGAGCCATTTGAGATGAGAAGAAAGGAGGTTTTTGGTGTTGTTCCGGTTTGTGGGACAAATGAGTCCAGACTCGCCTGCAATGTGCGTCTGTGTGTTGAGTTGCGCACCTCGCCGCAAAAACTCTTCTCCCACGCGTCATAAATATTTTTAATCGGCCACCATTTTCCTTCCCTGTGCTCACCCCTCCCCGCCTGCGCGTGGATCCACATTAAACCCCGCAATGGCAAAGTAAATACGCCACATTAAAAGAGCGCATCCCAAATTGATTCAATGCTTACTTGCTGCCGCATTAGGAAAATGGCGAAAGTGCCATTAATCAGCCGCAAAGGTGCCAACCGAGGGGGGTTGTTTGCGGACACCAATCTAGACGCATAGGATTTATTGTCAGAGTGCCGGTAAAGGCGACGTCACGTGATCGAGGCCGACGTGAGCGAGATGACGCGAGCATCAATTCGAAGGCTGACGCCGGCGCAAGTCCAAGGTTATGTTGCGGAAGCGTGCGAGCAATCACGTGTCTTTTCCGTATCTGCAGAGTTTGAAGTGCAAATTGCCTCTTTGTGCATGCGGCCATTTTCCAAGCGCATTTCTCGGCGTTCGAAAAAAATGTAAGACAATGAAGCACCCCCATGCCGAGCTTTGTAATGACTCTAGTTTTTCCGGGGTCTAACCCTCACCTCGTCCACGTCGCCTTTGTGATTTGCGCGTGGCGAAGGTGATCGTCCATCTCGACGGCGCGCCTAACAACCCGACATCTGCTAGCGCGCGAGGGCGTGCTAATTGCGCACTAAAGCACGTTTACGCGCCGCTCCGTCTTTTTTTATGTGATGGCGAGTCGTTGTCGACCGCTCGTTAGGCGCCACGCGTCCGACTCGTTTACGCTAAGTTTACACTACTTAATTTCAAGTTTCAACGCGTTAACGCCGCTGACGTGCCATCTGTGCGAGCGAGCTCATCTTCTGACGCCTCGTGGTGGCTTCCGTTCACAACTGGCCACAAACAAACGGACGGTGACATCGACCTCGTCATTATCTGGTGCGTAAAATGACGAGCGAAGTCCTGTCGTGCAAAGTTGGCATTTTTGGACCCTGATTTACGCCGCCTCGTCCTTGTGGTCACCTCAAACAAACATTGGCGCGCAGCGGACAGTTGCGAGCGGACCAAAAGTGCTGAGGTGCAACTAGCAATGGCGCTGAAGTAGTAATGAATTATTTGGAAGGAGACTGAAGGAATAGGGTAAAAAAAAAAAAAAAAAAACACCTGCCTAGCCACAATAACAGATACGCTCACACCTCTTTGGATAAAGTATATAAGCAGACAAGTATATTCACAATCAATAAGAAAGACATAACTAGACATCTTTTGATATAAGGTAATAACAGAGGTTGCTACAACTTCATGATGCAATATGTATTTCTGTGCACTGCGAAATAACAAATGTCTTTTGATATATTGCTTAAATAGCTTAATGACCCTTAAGGAACTGTGTAATGCATGCCTGATGTTTTTTCTAAATCATGGACACGGCCAGAGTCATCTAGAATGTTCAGTACTTGATTATATCTTGTGTTTTGAGTAAAATATGTTGTGTTGGATTTTGTCCACAATTTAGGGAGTGCGCTATCTGCGCCTCACGGCAAAAGCCATTGCCAATCACCCGTTATCCAATTTATTCACTGCGTGCTCGTTTGATTTCTTCAGATTTAGGAAAATGCTAAGACACTGAAGCAGAAATTAGACTTACACAGGTTGGTTGAGTTCAATCATAATTCTTGTCAAGAAAGCTCTGTTTTCAGGAAAGTACAATACAGCGCTGGGCCTTTCGTGCGACCATGCTCAAGAGCAGAAAGTCTCCATTCAGAAAAGGCAACGTTCAAGGTTCTTTGGTCAGCTTATATTCAGTTGTACATGCCAGTGTGGCCCGAGTTTGATGGGTGATGGGTCTTTGGGGCGGGGCAAGTTCGCAGGAAAGTCTGATTCCATGGGAGTGGGTGCTGGTTCGGTGAGAGCTGGTTCCGTGGGGTTGGGTGCTGATTACGGGCGACTCGATGTGTGGGGGCTGTTGTTTTCCTTTCCGTCTTTCAGCCTTGACGATCATCTTTGGCTGGGCTGTCTCCCTCTGGCACCTGCTGGTTTTATCTCCAAGTGACCTCCATTCTTGCACATACACTATTCCACCTCATCCATTCATCATTCTTTCAATGTTGTCATTTTGTACGGAATTATGTGAGATTTTGGCTGTGACATCATCTACGTATTAATTAATGTTCCCTGACTATGCAAAGTTTGTACTCACCACTTATCATGTTTTTGTTTGTTTGTTCTTTTGATCTCAATGTACTTGCTTACGTCATCATATTCTTAGTTTAATCATGCTTTCCACCATATCTTTTCTTTGTTAGGCAAAATATTTCCCTCTGTCCAGAACGTTCAGTAGTAATCGAAAATTGGCGTCTAGCATTAGTACAATCAAGTACTGAACATTTTTAGACGACTTTGGCAGTGTCCGTGATTTAGAAAATCATCAGGCATGCATTAAACAGTTCCGTAAGGGTCATTAAGCTATTCAGGCAATATATCAAAAAACCTTCGTTATTTCAAAGTGCTCCCAAATATATATCAGATCATAAAGTTATAAAAACCGTTCTCATTACCACTTATCAAAAATGTCTAGTTATGTCTTCTTTATTGATTTGGTGTGTAGGTATAATTATATGCTTAAAATGTTTCTTTTATTTATTTAATATGTGGATATACTTGTCTGCTTATGTACTTTATTCAATGAGGTTTGAGCATATCTGTTTTTGTAGCTAGGCAGGACTTTTTGTCTTTCGACCCCATTCCTTCAGTTGCCTAATGCTAGACGCCAGCTTTTCGATTACTACTGAACGTTCTGCACAGAGGGAAATATTTTGCTTAACAAAGAAAAGATATGGTTGGAAGCATGATTAAACTAAGAATATAATGACGTAGGCAAAGACATGGAGTATCAAAAGAACAAACTTTGCATAGTCAGGGAACATTAATAAATTGATGATGCCACAGCCAAAAGCTCACATAATTCCGTACAAAATGACAAAATTGAAAGAATGGATGAGGTGCGACAGTGTCAAGTCAAAGTCAAAGTCTCCTTTATTGTCAATTCCTCCGCATGTGAAGACACACAAAGAGATCATTACGTTTCTCACTATCCCAGGGTGACAAGACATAATCAGCACCCAACCCCACGGAACCAGCTCTCACCGAACCAGCACCCACTCCCATGGAATCAAAATCTCCTGCGAACTTGCCACATCCCCTGACTCATCACCCATCAAACTCGGCCCACACTGGCATGTGCAAGAATATAAGCTGACCAAAGAACCTTGAACGTTGCCTTTTTTCTGAACGGAGACTTTCTGCTCTTAAGTATTGTCGCCAAAAAGGCCCAGCGCTGTATTGTACTTTCCTGAAAACAGAGCTTTCTGAACAAGAATTGTGATTGAACTCAACCAACCTGTGTAAGTCTAATTTCTGCTTCAGATTTTCCTAAATCTGAAGAAATAAAACGAGCACGCAGTGAGTAAATTGGATAACAGGTGATTGGCAATGGCTTTTGCCGTGAGGCGCAGATAGCGCGCTCCCTAAATTGTGGACAAAATCCAACAAGACTGAGGTGGCCCACACATTGCTCGCTTGCAAGATCACAATGTCATGTGCAGGAGAACGCTTACTGTCCCGTCCGTTTCTCCATTGTGAGCAGCATTGTGCCCTTGTCCTGATAATTTTTCAACCTCTTTGCAGACATCATGGAGTGTCTCCAAATGTAAACTTGATTATCTGTTTCCTTTTACGTGGGCACACGCCTTATCATCAGAGCGCAAACGTCTGACGGGTGACTGCATCGTGCCACCGGAGTGGTAGCCAGCTGCGTGCTGGCGCGAGCCCCACTCACCACAGGTGGAACACTCATCCAGGTTGACACTGTGGGCACCCAACGACTTGCGGACATCACATAGCCGCCGTGCGTGCCTGTGTGTCCGGTTGCGCTACCATACGACTTCCAAAAGTAGCAGTTTCCGGATGGCGTAGCAGTCTTTTAATGTCAGCATTCCATTTCTCAAGTGCAAGCAATTCGATTTCATCCAAAAGAAAACAGCAGCCACGTTATGACCTTGCGACTCAGGAAATAGAATTGGAAGCCTACAGCGTGTGGAACTGAGGAAACAAAATGCACAGAGTGGCGTCATAAGCAAAGGTGCGCATCCATAAAGCAGCGAGCGAGCGAGGGAAGGAGGCGCTTGAATCAATGGCAACGGCGCGGCTCTAATTCTGCTTTCACCAGACATTCACGTAGCCGTTGGCTGACAACCTCGCTAACTCTTGCTAACGACTGCAAGCGCAAACTCATTCCAATGCTAATATCACTTAAGTGGCCATTAAAACGCATCCTACTGCAAATAACCTTTGAAACGTTTGCAGTCAGGTCCATAAATATTGGGACAGCATCGCAGCTGTTCGGCTCGGGAACTTTCACTTTTGACAAAAGCAGCCGCACCAATTTTGAAGCGTTTTGGCTGAGCTGCTTTGCGGGACCAATTGCCATTTTACTATATTGTTGCGTTGAACAACTCGTTTTCTCGCAATTGTGCCAATTTAAGCCAGCGTGCAGCCTCGTGAAACGAACTCACTAGATTGGAACAGAGGCGACCATTTGTTTCATTGATGGCAATACAGTGATCCCTCGCTACTTTGCGTTTCGTTTATCGCAGCTTCACTACATCGCAGAAATTTTTTTTTTCAAATTAAAACAACATTTAAAAGTCAAAATAAAACTTCTAAATTGAGGAAACGTGTCTAACCTTTAGGACAATGTAGTATTGCTCCAAATGTTCGTTTACATTCCTTTAGAAGTCCATTTTCGCGTGTTAGCACGATCGCAAATTAGCATCTTTCTGCTAACTCGTTAGCCTGCTCAGTACTTCTTGTTGGTTACCGTACTTCGCGGATTTCACTTATCTCCCGCGATAAACGAGGGATTACTGTAGTTTGCTTTGATCAAGTCTTTGTGCTGTCTGCCGACGTATGTGGGCAACCTGCTGAAATGTCGCGTGTGGAAGAAGATGATAACGCGCGTCGGCTCTCACCGCTAATTCTCATCTTGACGAGGCTTCGGGCAGCGGGCGTTTGTAATCTGGCGCGGCGATCTGGTGGTTCTTGTCAAGCGGAACGCAGATGATGCGGGATAAGGCAGCCACCCATAAAAATAGCCAGCGACTAAGCACGCGCGGCGATAACATCGAGCGGGAGGCGAGCACAGAGCAACTTTACGTGGGCGCACCCTGCCGTCGCCCTCGGGTCTCATCTGGAACTCAGCGTGTCTTTGATAAACCTCGCAGGTGCCGGCACCTGAGATGCATTCCAACACATGCATGTCCCAAGAATGCGACTGGCCGACGTAAAATGAATCGGCCGTGTTGGTTTTGCAAGGGGCAAGTGAGCGCGAGTGTATCCCGGCTGATTAAAGCCGAGAGAAAAACTCCAATCAGAATCCAGATTGGCTGATATCACATGAAAATCAATTTTGAAATTGAAAATTCTTTCAGAGCATTTTTCATTTTTTATGTGAGAGCCAATCCAATTGCCGCCGCATCCACTCAAGGCCGTCTGCGACATTCAAAGCGCTTTAGCGTTCTCTCCGTATTTGGCCCGAAAATGAGCGATTGGCCCAGAGGGAGGTCGCCCTCGGGGAGCGCCCACCCGCCCGCCACTGAGCATCAGCCGATGGACTAATTTATTATTGAGGCCAATGGTAAATATGCGCCTAGCCTAGCGCCCAACGTCAACATAACGAAAAGACGTCGGGAAACTCACGAGGGAGCAACAAGCATGTGAAGCGTTTGGAGGACATAAAACGCGAACAGACTGTGGCTTGGTTGCAGTGGGACAAGTAAAAAAAACACTAATGGAAAAAAGCAAAGGGAACATTTTCCAAAAACTCAAGTCGTACGAAATGCCACCGACAACGGCAAGCTGACGTTTGTCAGAATTATGAAGGATTTTTCCAGAATCAGAAAGATGCTCGTCACTCGTTTGCTCATGTGGGTTGATTGTCGTCAGCACCAAGAATCAAAACAAGTTGAGGCAAAAGCTGAAATGCCAAACGACCTGTAAGAAAGTGTCATTTTTAATTTGATCAGAAAACGTGCGTGCGTGGGTGTGTGTATGTATGTGTGCGTGTGTGTGTGTGTTCTCTCGCCGTCTTAATGTCACATCCACTTTGTGAATATAAATGTGTTTGTCTGCACGCTCGGGAAGGGAAAGGAAAAGTCAATTTCTTTCTAAACGCCGAGGGTCAGGAAGAAGGTGAGAACACGAGAGTGCAAGTATATTAGCGGCGCTAAATTACATCTCGGGAGGCGCTGATTGTGTTTGTGCTCGGCTGCGGCGGCCACACAATTTGATGGACAGAATGTGCTCACTTTAATGCGTCTGGGAGCCTTTTAACGCCGCCGCTTCTGCTTTTGGCCACCGTCTGCAATTCCCGCACACTTCCTCCATGCCAGGACGCTCGTCTTAATTGTGAAATGAAGAATTTGTGGCGTAAGATTTCGCCTCCCGCTGCGCTGGTCCAATTTGTGGAGGAGTTTGTAATCCACATGAACGTCAATAAGACCAAGGAAATCATTGTTGACTTCCGGAAGGGTCACACAACACACCTGCCGCTGATCATCGACGGTGCTGTGGTGGAGAGGGTGAGCTGCACCAAGTTCCTGGGGGTGCACATCAGTGAAGACCTCTCCTGGTCCGCAAACGTCGTCACTGGCAAAGAAAGCTCAGCGCCGCCTGTACTTCCTGCGGAAGCTCAGGCGTGCATGTGCTCCTCAGGCAGTCCTGTCTACATTCTACCGTGGCACCATTGAGAGCGTCCTCACCAGTTGCATCGCTGTCTGGGGTGGTAACTGCACTGAACAGAACTTGAAGGCCCTGCAGCGCATAGTGAATACGGCTAGTAAGATTATTGGTGCTTCGCTCCCCTCCCTGAAGGACATTTACACCTCCCATCTCGCCCGCAAGGCAACCTTGATTGCCAGAGATGTGAGTCACCCGGCTCACTCTTTGTTTGACCTTCTGCCCTCTGGGAAGAGGTACAGGAGCCTGCGCTCCCGCACCACCAGACTCGCCAACAGCTTCTTTCTCCAGGCTGTTAGGGCCCTGAACTCGCTACCCCCTTCTGCGTAGCGTGCGGCACTGTTGCGCTATTTTCGGGACTGTCTGCTGTACGCGCACTTGCTCCTTTTTTTCCTGCTCCTCTTATTTATTTATTTATTGTTGTGTTATTTATTCATTATTTATTCAGCACGCTTTTGTTGTACTTGTTTACTTGTTTGTCTGTTGTGAGCCATGTCTTGTCACCGTGGGATAGGGGGGAACGAAATTTTGGTTTCTTTGTGTGTCTTTGGCATGTGGAGAAATTGACAATAAAGCTGACTTTGACTTTGACTTTTGACGGGCCTTTGGCATTGACAAACGAGCGTCGGGTCTGCAGCGTGACGCGAGACGCCTCTTCATCTTTTTCTTATTTGCCGACTTGAGCTGGATGAATGTGCCAGCCTGGCACGTGTGCGCAACCCCCCCCCCCCCTCGCCATCCCTGAATTGTGGGCAATTTTTACATTTTGTTTTTGTTTGCCGCAATCTTATTAGGTTTGTATTATTTATTGCTTGCGCTCGTGTTTTATTCATTTTTCACAAAGTGTTTTTTGGCCTCTCCTTTTCTCATCTTTCTCCTTTTCTTATTGCCTCATTTGTACTTTTCGGCCTTTCCCCACTTGCGTTCTCTCCTTTCTGTTCTTTGTCCTTCTCTGCACTTGCTTTGCTTCTTGCCGTCTTTTCTGCACCTTTGCCATTTCTCTCATTGATTTGCTTCCTGCCCTTGACAACATTTAGCTTGGCCGGAACGCCGATGAACCCTCTGAGTGATGGCGGGACGGCGAAGGGGAGCCGCCGACCTCCGGCCGAGACGTTAGTGTTAAGGCTCTTCACCTTTGCTTGGCGGATGAGGAAGGAAGCTCGCCATCATTCACCTCGTCCCAAGCGGACGTTGCAACATTCCTTCGCTCGCCTTTCAACCATCATTTCCTTCATTCGACTTTTTACACAAATGTTGACCAGAACCTTTTTGCATCTCTTTGAACTTTGAACGGTTTTAAACAGCTTCTGATCACCAGTCAGCTGAAGCTCAAGGTGGTGATCAATCCCCAATGTGTGCGTGCGTGTGTGTGCGTGTGTATAAAATAGCAAATTGTGCGTTTTCATCTTTGTAAAGGCAGCATTTGCGACGTCACCTGTCCCTAATTTTTTTGCAAAGAGATAAACTTTCTCTTTTGTGTGGCCAGCAGGAGTCGCGTGTATTGTATATGTCAGTCTTCATCACTGCCCGCGCGGAATGCAAATCCACCACTGGAGTCTAGCTTGTGCTTTGGTTCTTGACCTAATTTGGATTGCTATCTCATAAATATCTTTTTGAAAAATGCCTTTGCACCAGTTTCTGTCGTTTCACTTCCTTCCAATTGGGGAAGCGGATTTCTGATACAGCCATGCCTCGAGACATGGGTCGAATTTGTGCTCATAGCTCAAATCCTGTCGTAGTATTTACTTCCACTCAAGCGCAGACCATGTGTGTACTTTGAGCCCTCTTTTGCGGACACACTGGGTGATTGTCGATGGTTCTTGTTCCTGAGCGGCTGCGAGAAGTGCAACGGGGTCTGCGGACATGATGATCGGCGGACGTGATGGTTAGCGGACGCGATGGTCGGCAGTGGGCCTCGGCCTGGTGACATTTCAAGGCGGCATTGCGACGGCGGCCTTGTTTGCATGCAGATCTGCGCACGAGCTTCAGACCTAGCGGTGACTCCTCACGGAGCACGAATGGCAAGCGCGGCGATCTGTCGGGAGTCGCTCGTCTTGCCGCAAAACGTGGAGGTGACGGGGTGCTTTTCTACTCGGCCTTGGAAACAGGACTTGTGTTGACGTAATGAAAATTGTCTTGAAGTAATTCAACGCAATATTCTGCAGCTTTTGAAAAATGCCTTAAACTCAGCAATGGCATTAATTGTGCAGAATCAAATGGTTTGTCTCGGTTTGGAGGAGATAAGACTGCATTCGCAACTGCTCACCGGTGGATGGCGGCGACTGGGAACATTGACTGTCGTGACTGATGCCCATACGGATGAAGAAGGAAAAAAACAGCGGCTTTCCAATATCAGTCCCAAAGCAATGTTCTCTGTCATGGCGTGCGTGCATGTGTGAGTTTTCCCTGACTGGGCCAGTTTGGAGCACTGCAGCACTGTAATGTTCTAAAAGCGTTGGCAGACCTGTACCGCGTGTCAACACACAAACACACACACACACACACACACACACACACACACACACACACACACACACACACACACACACACACACACACACACACACACACACATCCTTGTTAACCTCCCTCTGCAGGACCCGACTTACTTTACCGAGTTCTGGGGTCCACCCTTTCTAGTGGTCCAAGAACTATGAAAAAAATCAGGCAAGTCCCAAAAAAAATCTTGTTACTAAAAATCACTTTCAATAAACACAATTTGAAACTTTTTTTTTCATGTCAGTTTTTCAGTCATATCTGGGGCCTGTTTCTAACATTCCGGCTTTGCGGGTTCCACCTTTACACACATGAGATTTTTAGTCAGTTATGGGGATCGCTTTTAATATTTCAACCTTAAGAGGTCTACCTATACACACATTATTTTTTTAGCCAGTTATGGAGCTTGCTGTTAAGATTTAAGACTTGTTAGGTCTGCCTTTATAAAGAGGATCTATCAAGTTCAACCCCAACCCTAATCTAACCCAAACATGCATTTGTGTGGACTTAATCATTTGAGAAAACCTAAAAATTTTGTTAGTGTTATTAATACTTTCATCTGGCTAAATATACTAGATATACATTGAAATGTGCATTCTAAAATACATTCTGAAGTCTTTATTCAGATTCTGGTCCATTTTCCTTGGTCACAGTCTTAATATTCTTCAATTTGTTCAGTCATATTGGTACATTTTAAAATATTTAAATTCTGCATTTTAGTTAACTATAAAGTACACAGGATTTACAAGTAATAATTGTCTTGAGTCAAAATTTTAAATGGACACATTACAAATGTAGCCAATGAATAAAGGAACTTATTTAATCTAACATTTACGAACAGGAGAAGTGGAGCATAAAAAAAATCACAAACAAATAGTGAACAAATGGTGAAACAGGACCAGCCATGTGTTTCTATCTCTGTTAAGGGAAGCTGTTTCACTCATATTTTCTCCTCATGGTGGTTATTCTCTTTTTGACAAAGTACTTAACAGCTCGGTGCTTGTGGTTCTGCAGCAATGCATCTCTCGCAGTCAAGCTTACCAGGAACCTGATTTGTCAATATATACTTCCTTGAATGTTTATTTACTGCAGCACATTCCTCTGGGGTCCAGCTTCTTTTCACAACTTTTCCGTTACCTAAGGGCATAGGAAGAGCACTTTTTAGTTTACAACTTAATTAGAACAAAATTGCATAAATACATTCACTTTATGTACAATTATCCGACAATATAATTCAAATGAGATATTTTATAACGTCAACTATCTTTGTCAACAGTGATGAGCCTACAATAGACATAAGTAAATCAGTTAATATCTGAGATATTAATCCGGTCATTTAAGTTGCTAGGTGGTCTTCAGTGTCAGCTGTTTTGATATTAACAAAATTAAAAATAGATGCACAAAAGGGTAACATTAGAATGCCCCCAGTTTTGGTGGTGGGGGAAAGAGGTCTCTCATTTTCTTGACTACTTTTAAGCAGTTTTGCATTTGACCAGAATGTCACTGCTGGTAGATGAACCAATTCCTGGACCCTACAGAGGTTGCACAGGCAGTCAAACTCCACCATGGCAGCACATTGGGATGCACCATTTCTCTGACAAAACCATTAAGAACAGATACAAGTTGTTGCAAAATCAGGGAAAATAAAAAATAAAAATCAGAGAAAATTTTTTTTCAGACAGTGTTTTACATGTATGGGGAATTTGCTTTGATAACGTGCTACACATGGACAAACAAAGATGATAAAAGTAAATTTGGAAATATATAGTGTGTAAAAAATTAAATGCAAGCTGTATAAGAATGGTATCTGCCTTGGTGTGACAATGTGTGAATTTGCATATTCACTAATAGGTTAATCTAGAGCAATTTTTCTTTCTCTCTTTTGAGGTAAATGTGTCATGTATACATTACCGCTATTTAAAAATAGATGTAAACAAACATCTCACATATAATCAAGGTTAGCAATGACCTGTAACTCACATGAGAAAGGATGGGTCAATTTTCATTTTATGACAAAATTCAAAAGTTTAGACCTTACATGTCTAAGAAAAAAAGTCAAGTGGTGTTTAATATATCTTGCTTGGGTCATCTAAATCTTAGTAAGCAGCATATGTGAGGATAATTAGATACTGATACAGTAGTAACAATTGGGCAATTTAAAAGTAACTGTGATAAAGTTATATATTGAAAAGGATTACTCTAAACTCACCTCCCTTTTTGGCAGACTTTTCATTACTTGGGCCACGAGATGCGGAGGTACAAGAGGTCACTTCTATCACTTCTGGGATCAGCCCATCTGAAATGATGATTTTTAAGTACAGAAAAAAAACACAGTATAGCAATATTCTAAAACAAAAATTAACTGCACCTGTATAAGAATGCTTGGTCAAATTTAATATACTCTTGTTTTGAGCGGTCCTTTTGGGAATCATTGTCAGTATCATCACTGTCTGAGTAGTCCACTTTGAGAAACTCCTTTGATAATTGATAGCTCTATGGAGGGAATTAAAAGAAATGTGTTGTTAGTTTCTGCAAGCTACTCTTATATGCTGTATTAATATAAAGACTAGAATTTCTTTGCTCAAAATAATTAAAATTTCTGTCCAATATCTTAACTGGTAGACGACCGGTGCTGTACACATCCTCTGAAATATGCCAAAACCTTATATCACAGGAAATTTTACATATAAAACATGGAAAAGGCTCCAAAATTTACAACAAAGAAGCCACAAGAAACCATATTTCAGAAATCTGTTATGTGTGTGTGAATGATTGGCTTGGTTGGAATAACCATGACAACCTTAGATCCATACGGAGGGCCCCACAAGTAGCCATCAGAAATCTGTTATGTGTGTGTGAATGATTGGCTTGGTTGGACACCCATGGGCGGATGTTTCAACAATCCATCTATAGGTGTGTGTGCCACTGGTTCGTTTGGGCTCTATGAGGAGAACCACTAAAACCGTGTGATCCAATGGTTGGCTGAATGCTGTTTAAGGTACCTTCTGACTAAAGAACAGCTTTCCAACTAAAAGCTGTAAACTAAGAGAACAAGAAAAGGTCTACAAAGTTTATTTCTTACAACAAAGTCGCACTGAATGTTACCTGTTGGCTGGCATCTTGTTTGATGTTATCATCAGGGTCAGAGTCCTGCCAAGTTCTGGCTGGTTCAGGCAGCGCACCATCAACAGGAGCCTGAGAGCCTGTCACCTGGAATTAAAACCACAAATAACTTACCAACATCATACAGACACCACAAATGACAGACTCAAGACCTGTATAGTTAAATCATGTGAAGTTAGTCCCCGAAACCAAACAAGCTTTTCTAACTAAAGTGTTCCAGTCAGTTCTGGATGTCTAATCAGGTCCTATAACAGCATCTTTATGGATGTAGTGGAGCATCCTTCAGCATGACACTTTAGCCGTTTAGCTGTTGAGGATGTGTGGAACTATAGCTGTAATATAATCAGCCTCCATAATGTCCATAACCAAAATATGATCTAAAAACATGAGACAACCTTCGATCCATACGGAGGGCCCCACAAGTAGCCATCAGAAATCTGTTATTATGTGAGTGTGAATGATTGGCTTGGTTGGAATAACCAAGACAACTTTAGATCCATACGGAGGGCCCCACAAGTAGCCATCAGAAATCTGTTATGTGTGTGTGAATGATTGGCTTGGTTGGACACCCATGGGCGCATGTTTCAACAATCCATCTATAGGTGTGTGTGCCACTGGTTCGTTTGGGCTCTATGAGGAGAACCACTAAAACCGTGTGATCCAATGGTTGGCTGAATGCTGTTTAAGGTACCTTCTGACTAAAGAACAGCTTTCCAACTAAAAGCTGTAAATTAAGAGAACAAGAAAAGGTCTACAAAGTTTATTTCTTACAACAAAGTCTAACTGAATGTTACCTGTTGGCTGGCATCTTGTTTGATGTTATCATCAGGGTCAGAGTCCTGCCAAGTTCTGGCTGGTTCAGGCAGCGCACCGTCAACAGGAGCCTGAGAGCCTGTCACCTGGAATTAAAACCACAAATAACTTACCAACATCATACAGACACCACAAATGACAGACTCAAGACCTGTATAGTTAAATCATGTGAAGTTAGTCCCCAAAACCAAACAAGCTTTTCTAACTAAAGTGTTCCAGTCAGTTCTGGATGTCTAATCAGGTCCTATAAGCTCAGCCAGCTCAGTGGCCCAGTAGTAGAGTGTCCGCCCTGAGACTGGAAGGTTGTGGGTTCAAACCCCGGCCGGGTCATACCAAAGACTATAAAAATGGGACCCATTGCCTCCCTGCTTGGCACTCAGCATTAAGGGTTGGAATTGGGGGGTTAGATCACCAAATGATTCCCGAGCGCGGCACCGCTGCTGCTCACTGCTCCCCTCTCCCCCAGGGGATGGATCAAAATCACATGGGGATGGGTTAAATGCAGAGGACAAATTTCACCACACCCAGATGTGTGTGTGACGATGATCATTGGGACTTTATAACAGCATCTTTATGGATGTAGTGGAGCATCCTTGAGCATGACACTTTAGCCGTTTAACTGTTGAGGATGTGTGGAACTATAGCTGTAATATAATCAGCCTCCATAATGTCCATAACCAAAATATGATCTAAAAACATGAGACAACCTTCGATCCATACGGAGGGCCCCACAAGTAGCTATCAGAAATCTGTTATTATGTGTGTGTGAATGATTGGCTTGGTTGGAATAACCAAGACAACTTTAGATCCATACGGAGGGCCCCACAAGTAGCCATCAGAAATCTGTTATTATGTGTGTGTGAATGATTGGCTTGGTTGGAATAACCAAGACAACTTTCGATCCATACGGAGGGCCCCACAAGTAGCCATCAGAAATCTTTTATGTGTGTGTGAATGATTGGCTTGGTTGGACACCCATGGGCGCATGTTTCAAATATCCATCTATAGGTGTGTGTGCCACTGGTTCGTTTGGGCTCTATGAGGAGAACCACTAAACCCGTGTGATCCAATGGTTGGCTGAATGCTGTTTAAGGTACCTTCTGACTAAAGAACAGCTTTCCAACTAAAAGCTGTAAACTAAGAGAACAAGAAAAGGTCTACAAAGTTTATTTCTTACAACAAGTTACCTGTTGGCTGGCATCTTGTTTGATGTTATCATCAGGGTCAGAGTCCTGCCAAGTTCTGGCTGGTTCAGGCAGCGCACCATCAACAGGAGCCTGAGAGCCTGTCACCTGGAATTAAAACCACAAATAACTTACCAACATCATACAGACACCACAAATGACAGACTCAAGACCTGTATAGTTAAATCATGTGAAGTTAGTCCCCAAAACCAAACAAGCTTTTCTAACTAAAGTGTTCCAGTCAGTTCTGGATGTCTAATCAGGTCCTATAACAGCATCTTTATGGATGTAGTGGAGCATCCTTCAGCATGACACTTTAGCCGTTTAGCTGTTGAGGATGTGTGGAACTATAGCTGTAATATAATCAGCCTCCATAATGTCCATAACCAAAATATGATCTAAAAACATGAGGCAACCTTTGATCCATACGGAGGGCCCCACAAGTAGCCAACAGAAATCTGTTATTGTGTGTGTGTGAATGATTGGCTTGGTTGGAATAACCAAGACAACTTTAGATCCATACGGAGGGCCCCACAAGTAGCCATCAGAAATCTGTTATGTGTGTGTGAATGATTGGCTTGGTTGGACACCCATGGGCGCATGTTTCAACAATCCTTCTATAGGTGTGTGTGCCACTGGTTCGTTTGGGCTCTATGAGGAGAACCACTAAAACCGTGTGATCCAATGGTTGGCTGAATGCTGTTTAAGGTACCTTCTGACTAAAGAACAGCTTTCCAACTAAAAGCTGTAAACTAAGAGAACAAGAAAAGGTCTACAAAGTTTATTTCTTACAACAAAGTCTAACTGAATGTTACCTGTTGGCTGGCATCTTGTTTGATGTTATCATCAGGGTCAGAGTCCTGCCAAGTTCTGGCTGGTTCAGGCAGCGCACCGTCAACAGGAGCCTGAGAGCCTGTCACCTGGAATTAAAACCACAAATAACTTACCAACATCATACAGACACCACAAATGACAGACTCAAGACCTGTATAGTTAAATCATGTGAAGTTAGTCCCCAAAACCAAACAAGCTTTTCTAACTAAAGTGTTCCAGTCAGACCTGATGTCTAATCAGGTCCTATAACAGCATCTTTATGGATGTAGTGGAGCATCCTTCAGCATGACACTTTAGCCGTTTTGCTGTTGAGGATGTGTGGAACTATAGCTGTAATATAATCAGCCTCCATAATGTCCATAACCAAAATATGATCTAAAAACATGAGACAACTTTCGATCCATACGGAGGGCCCCACAAGTATCCATCAGAAATCTGTTATTGTGTGTGTGTGAATGATTGGCTTGGTTGGAATAACCAAGACAACTTTAGATCCATACGGAGGGCCCCACAAGTAGCCATCAGAAATCTGTTGTGTGTGTGAATGATTGGCTTGGTTGGACACCCATGGGCGCATGTTTTAACAATCCTTCTATAGGTGTGTGTGCCACTGGTTCGTTTGGGCTCTATGAGGAGAACCACTAAAACCGTGTGATCCAATGGTTGGCTGAATGCTGTTTAAGGTACCTTCTGACTAAAGAACAGCTTTCCAACTAAAAGCTGTAAACTAAGAGAACAAGAAAAGGTCTACAAAGTTTATTTCTTACAACAAAGTCTAACTGAATGTTACCTGTTGGCTGGCATCTTGTTTGATGTTATCATCAGGGTCAGAGTCCTGCCAAGTTCTGGCTGGTTCAGGCAGCGCACCGTCAACAGGAGCCTGAGAGCCTGTCACCTGGAATTAAAACCACAAATAACTTACCAACATCATACAGACACCACAAATGACAGACTCAAGACCTGTATAGTTAAATCATGTGAAGTTAGTCCCCAAAACCAAACAAGCTTTTCTAACTAAAGTGTTCCAGTCAGACCTGATGTCTAATCAGGTCCTATAACAGCATCTTTATGGATGTAGTGGAGCATCCTTCAGCATGACACTTTAGCCGTTTTGCTGTTGAGGATGTGTGGAACTATAGCTGTAATATAATCAGCCTCCATAATGTCCATAACCAAAATATGATCTAAAAACATGAGACAACTTTCGATCCATACGGAGGGCCCCACAAGTATCCATCAGAAATCTGTTATTGTGTGTGTGTGAATGATTGGCTTGGTTGGAATAACCAAGACAACTTTAGATCCATACGGAGGGCCCCACAAGTAGCCATCAGAAATCTGTTGTGTGTGTGAATGATTGGCTTGGTTGGACACCCATGGGCGCATGTTTTAACAATCCTTCTATAGGTGTGTGTGCCACTGGTTCGTTTGGGCTCTATGAGGAGAACCACTAAAACCGTGTGATCCAATGGTTGGCTGAATGCTGTTTAAGGTACCTTCTGACTAAAGAACAGCTTTCCAACTAAAAGCTGTAAACTAAGAGAACAAGAAAAGGTCTACAAAGTTGATTTCTTACAACAAAGTCTAACTGAATGTTACCTGTTGGCTGGCATCTTGTTTGATGTTATCATCAGGGTCAGAGTCCTGCCAAGTTCTGGCTGGTTCAGGCAGAGCACCGTCAACAGGAGCCTGAGAGCCTGTCACCTGGAATTAAAACCACAAATAACTTACCAACATCATACAGACACCACAAATGACAGACTCAAGACCTGTATAGTTAAATCATGTGAAGTTAGTCCCCAAAACCAAACAAGCTTTTCTAACTAAAGTGTTCCAGTCAGACCTGATGTCTAATCAGGTCCTATAACAGCATCTTTATGGATGTAGTGGAGCATCCTTCAGCATGACACTTTAGTCGTTTTGCGGTTGAGGATGTGTGGAACTATAGCTGTAATATAATCAGCCTCCATAATGTCCATAACCAAAATATGATCTAAAAACATGAGACAACTTTCGATCCATACGGAGGGCCCCACAAGTAGCCATCAGAAATCCGTTATTGTGTGTGTGTGAATGATTGGCTTGGTTGGAATAACCAAGACAACTTTAGATCCATACGGAGGGCCCCACAAGTAGCCATCAGAAATCTGTTATTATGTGTGTGTGAATGATTGGCTTGGTTGGACACCCATGGGCGCATGTTTCAACAATCCATCTATAGGTGTGTGTGCCGCTGGTTCGTTTGGGCTCTATGAGGAGAACCACTAAAACCGTGTGATCCAATGGTTGGCTGAATGCTGTTTAAGGTACCTTCTGACTAAAGAACAGCTTTCCAACTAAAAGCTGTAAACTAAGAGAACAAGAAAAGGTCTACAAAGCTTATTTCTTACAACAAAGTCTAACTGAATGTTACCTGTTGGCTGGCATCTTGTTTGATGTTATCATCAGGGTCAGAGTCCTGCCAAGTTCTGGCTAGTTCAGGCAGCGCACCGTCAACAGGAGCCTGAGAGCCTGTCACCTGGAATTAAAACCACAAATAACTTACCAACATCATACAGACACCACAAATGACAGACTCAAGACCTGTATAGTTAAATCATGTGAAGTTAGTCCCCAAAACCAAACAAGCTTTTCTAACTAAAGTGTTCCAGTTAGCCCTGATGTCTAATCAGGTCCTATAACAGCATCTTTATGGATGTAGTGGAGCATCCTTCAGCATGACACTTTAGCCATTTTGCTGTTGAGGATGTGTGGAACTATAGCTGTAATATAATCAGCCTCCATAATGTCCATAACCAAAATATGATCTAAAAACATGAGACAACTTTCGATCCATACGGAGGGCCCCACAAGTAGGCATCAGAAATCTGTTATTGTGTGTGTGTGAATGATTGGCTTGGTTGGAATAACCAAGACAACTTTAGATCCATACGGAGGGCCCCACAAGTAGCCATCAGAAATCTGTTATGTGTGTGCGAATGATTGGCTTGGTTGGACACCCATGGGCGCATGTTTCAACAATCCTTCTATAGGTGTGTGTGCCACTGGTTCGTTTGGGCTCTATGAGGAGAACCACTAAAACCATGTGATCCAATGGTTGGCTGAATGCTGTTTAAGGTACCTTCTGACTAAAGAACAGCTTTCCAACTAAAAGCTGTAAACTAAGAGAACAAGAAAAGGTCTACAAAGTTTATTTCTTACAACAAAGTCTAACTGAATGTTACCTGTTGGCTGGCATCTTGTTTGATGTTATCATCAGGGTCAGAATCCTGCCAAGTTCTGGCTGGTTCAGGCAGAGCACCGTCAACAGGAGCCTGAGAGCCTGTCACCTGGAATTAAAACCACAAATAACTTACCAACATCATACAGACACCACAAATGACAGACTCAAGACCTGTATAGTTAAATCATGTGAAGTTAGTCCCCAAAACCAAACAAGCTTTTCTAACTAAAGTGTTCCAGTCAGACCTGATGTCTAATCAGGTCCTATAACAGCATATTTATGGATGTAGTGGAGCATCCTTCAGCATGACACTTTAGCCGTTTTGCTGTTGAGGATGTGTGGAACTATAGCTGTAATATAATCAGCCTCCATAATGTCCATAACCAAAATATGATCTAAAAACATGAGACAACTTTTGATCCATACGGAGGGCCCCACAAGTAGCCATCAGAAATCTGTTAGTGTGTGTGTGAATGATTGGCTTGGTTGGAATAACCAAGACAACTTTAGATCCATACGGAGGGCCCCACAAGTAGCCATCAGAAATCTGTTATGTGTGTGTGAATGATTGGCTTGGTTGGACACCCATGGGCGCATGTTTCAACAATCCTTCTATAGGTGTGTGTGCCACTGGTTCGTTTGGGCTCTATGAGGAGAACCACTAAAACCATGTGATCCAATGGTTGGCTGAATGCTGTTTAAGGTACCTTCTGACTAAAGAACAGCTTTCCAACTAAAAGCTGTAAACTAAGAGAACAAGAAAAGGTCTACAAAGTTGATTTCTTACAACAAAGTCTAACTGAATGTTACCTGTTGGCTGGCATCTTGTTTGATGTTATCATCAGGGTCAGAGTCCTGCCAAGTTCTGGCTGGTTCAGGCAGAGCACCGTCAACAGGAGCCTGAGAGCCTGTCACCTGGAATTAAAACCACAAATAACTTACCAACATCATACAGACACCACAAATGACAGACTCAAGACCTGTATAGTTAAATCATGTGAAGTTAGTCCCCAAAACCAAACAAGCTTTTCTAACTAAAGTGTTCCAGTCAGACCTGATGTCTAATCAGGTCCTATAACAGCATCTTTATGGATGTAGTGGAGCATCCTTCAGCATGACACTTTAGTCGTTTTGCGGTTGAGGATGTGTGGAACTATAGCTGTAATATAATCAGCCTCCATAATGTCCATAACCAAAATATGATCTAAAAACATGAGACAACTTTCGATCCATACGGAGGGCCCCACAAGTAGCCATCAGAAATCTGTTATTGTGTGTGTGTGAATGATTGGCTTGGTTGGAATAACCAAGACAACTTTAGATCCATACGGAGGGCCCCACTAGTAGCCATCAGAAATCTCTTATGTGTGTGTGAATGATTGGCTTGGTTGGACACCCATGGGCGCATGTTTCAACAATCCTTCTATAGGTGTGTGTGCCACTGGTTCGTTTGGGCTCTATGAGGAGAACCACTAAAACCATGTGATCCAATGGTTGGCTGAATGCTGTTTAAGGTACCTTCTGACTAAAGAACAGCTTTCCAACTAAAAGCTGTAAACTAAGAGAACAAGAAAAGGTCTACAAAGTTTATTTCTTACAACAAAGTCTAACTGAATGTTACCTGTTGGCTGGCATCTTGTTTGATGTTATCATCAGGGCCAGAGTCCTGCCAAGTTCTGTCTGGTTCAGGCAGCGCACCGTCAACAGGAGCCTGAGAGCCTGTCACCTGGAATCAAAACCACAAATAACTTACCAACATCATACTGAGAGTAATTCAAATAAAAGAGACAAAAATCTTCCTTTTTTTAATAACAAATTAATATTCCAACTTGCATACTTGATCTTACTGACTTACTTTTTCACGCCATGGCCATTTAGAATCACCATAGTTGTAATCGATTTCAGTTCCCATTTCTATGTTTTTGATGGCAAAAAGGCACAAATGGGGCTCGTCATTTACTATTTTTTTCATGGTGCAGTTTGGAGACTTGTGGTTGTCATTCACTAATCTTCCAAGAGAGCCATCCTCTGTTGATGCATCAATACTAGGAAAGAAAAAACAGAAATCAAACATTTTGTATCATATAACTAGTTTTTTAGTAAAATAAAAGTTGGCTTACAGAAATAAAAACTTGCAACATTTCAAAAGAAAAGTTGAGAGGGAAACAATGTCTTTTTGAACGTCATAGCACTAAATAAAAAAAAAATGTTAATGCCACAATCCTGATGTGTTATTGAAATATTGCTTCTGAGTGACTCACTAATTTAGGGTATTTTATTCCAGTCTCTTTCTAGAGTTCATAATTATTGTATAGAAAATATTTGGATATACATACCACCAGTAATGATTCTGCCATTCAAAGTCAAAGAGAAATGTACTCTCCTTTTCAGAGTACTGCTTGTTTGGCATTTTTCTGCTGACAGAAGTTGTATTCTAAGATGAACTCTCCTTGTTCAAAGTGCTGGGTAGCAAACACGCCTCTTCCTGCAAGGACATTTTATATAAAACCATTGGTTATGAGAAAATAAAGATACACCTTTAACCAAATAATTGTGGTGTTATCTTACAATTTTAATACTAAGTTCTCGCTTAGAAACAGAAATACAACAACCAATCTGAATTTGATTGTTTTTTGTGTTGTTTTATAAAATAAATAAATATATACTTAATGGATAAATGGTCTAAAAATGAGTTTATTACCTTTTTGATCATCAATAAATCTTTCCACTAGTCCAGGTTTGTCCTTTGAGGATTAAATGTAAAAGGCTGCTTCATCAGCAGGCTTTTTTCTTGCTTTCCTTTTGGACATTTCTGGCTCTAAAAAATAATTCAAAACATGGCAGAGAGAACTTTAACAAGCACTCTATATTAATTTTAAAAGATTTGTAATCATCCACTGTATAAAGACTGAAGGAATAAGCCTGGCCTGAGAACTAACAGAACAAGAGTGATTAAAGAAAGAATATTTTTCAGAAAATACTGATATATTAATGAAAATGTTTGTCGGTTTGAAGCTGAGCTTTGTTACTTTTAACTAGTCACAGTTCCAACCAGGTGCTGCATCCAAAGAAAAGTTATTTCAATAGTTTTACCAGTATAACTCGTTATACTTTTCAGGAGCTACCAACTCGTTTTTATTATGTTTGTGTTTGAAAAGTGAACGTAGCATCCTGATTAGCGGTAGCTAATTAGCCAATAAGCTAGTTTCCGGATAGTTTTATTTGCGTCAGAATGCTTGTGTTATTTAAAGAAAGCATTCTTACATGATAGAAAACCACCGAGAAATACAGAAGACATGCAGATATATCATAACACTGAGCACACACGTGTTTGACGAGTTTTGAAGTGGTTTCGGCAATTACGGCCAGAGTCCGGTTCTGGGCTTAGCAATTATGAAACATTAGCACATCGAAATCATCCTGAATATAACACGGAGCAATTATACATTCTGTCGTTCTGTTTTACGCCATTGTTTTTAAAACCACTGCAAGCTAAGATGAATAACAAGTTAAAAAGCCGGACTGTCTGAGGGGAAAACGTTACGCCATCCGAGTGACAATATACCGAATCCGAAGCCATAATCATTGCATATAAACCCCTCGGGGTCTGGACAAAAAGCATTTCTACATCAGTTTCTTGTACTTAGTATTTACATGCAGTTGATTTACTCACCGTGTATGTTGTGTTTCGTTATGAGCAGCGTGTCTTCGTCGCGGAGCAGTCTCAGTCTGGCGGCGTCACACGTGGCGAAGTGACGTTAAGCTGGTGGTTTTAGCCGCATGAAGCTAACACATGCAATACCTGCTGATTTAACTAATATGTAAACTGATGGTAAAGAATAAATTACTATTTATTTATACCTTTATTTTTATGTTTAGAACATGAAAAATGCACGAGATGCTGATTTAACTAATATGTAAACTGATGGTAAAGAATAAATTACTATTTATTTATACCTTTATTTTTATGTTTAGAACATGAAAAATGCACGAGACAGTTTTTAAAATAAGCCTAATGGAATGAGCGTATTTTTATAAAGCAAGTGTAATGAATATTAAATAACGTAGATAAATTGCAATTGTAATGCAGGAATTTTATGTTTACAGTATTATTTTAGCTGCTATGGTTACTAAAATAATAATTACCTGGTTTAAATCTACAGGAAATAGCATTTTATTTTCTTAATCAACACTCGGATCACGAGGTGCCCTGATTGGTTGAATCACACACACTTCCGGTAGTGTGTATACTTGCAATACCACTTGCCATGGTCGGGGGGCCGCTACTGAGCACACACACTTCACACACACAATTCTCAACATTGCGACCATGAGGGGTAAGTGAAAAAAATTCGTGAGGCATGTTGTTAGAGCATTTCAAGCTGTTTTAGAGTGGTTTCCCGAGTGGGGTCCATGATTTTGGACCCCACAACGACACAGGGCCCCACTTTGTTGGTGGGCTCCCTGTCTTCGGACCCCCCATACTAATAAAAACAAGTACACACACACACACACACACACACACACACACACACACACACAACTGCTGCATCCATAAATCTAGTAGCAGAGGCCGCCAGTTAGTGTATGTGTGTTGTTGAGACAAGAGAAAATCCAAATGTGATGAGGCAGCAGAGCCCGTGTAACGCTGCCGTTTTTATGCCGATCGTTGGTCAGATGTGATGATTTGACAGCATTAACGTGATGTTGTTTACTGGGTGTATATTGCCCTTTGCCTTGCCCAGAGGCCAGTCAATTGTCATAGAAACACGTGTTCACTTTTACTGGCCACAAAGAAAACATTTTAAGGCACCGCAGGACGAACGCATTTATCGTCCAAGCATCCATCCGACTCTGTCTGTCCTCAACATTTCAATTTCATTTGACGAGAATGCTCATAAGTGACAAACCAAAAATGGAGCCTCCACATGATGTCACGAGCCGCATTTTTTGGTACTTTGGACATTAAAAATATTTCTCATCAGGAAGAAAAATGACCTAGAATGCATGAAATGTTTTATTTGCTCCAAATTCACAAAAAGAGGTGGACAGTTATTTTGAAAATTCTACAAATGTCTCAAAAAACAAACAAAGTGAAATTGCATGTGCTGTTTTGAGGAGTGTGTGGGAAAAGTGGAAGCCAACAAACAGTTTCCAGATGGCGCTAAGGTGAGTCAAGGTGCTTTGGATCTCCTCGCACGATACATCAAATGGGAGCCTGCGGGCGGGTCATTCAGCGTAATCACTCCACGGGACAAATTGTCCAAGCCATGATTGCAATTCTTTTTTTTTTTTTCCACCGGCCTCGTCTGAGTGTGCTCGATTTGCATCCTCAACTGAGATTCTCCTTCTCTTCCCTCAAGTGGACTTTTGTGTGTGGTTGCATCAAACAAGTTTTGCGCTCAAGGGCTGGTCCCCTCGCGAGCGAGGAACAATCACGACGTTGTGTGATGTGAAGAGTTTGATCAAATTACTTGATGTAATACTGCGATGGCTTTTCTTTCTTCTGCTTTTGGATCCTTTCTTTGATCTTCATTCATCAGGATTCCTAAAGTTGTGGTCACTGTGGCTGAATTTCCACCCCGTCTGTTTTTTTTGTGGCACATCTTCTATAGTTTGTCACAAACAACATCAAAATTCTGGATTTACGATTGAGTCTGCTACTAACAAGCGGCTTGTTCACGTTGACTTGATTTCTTATTTGATCCAGAATATAACAATGTGGTATCATCAGTATCAACGCATTTGTCCCATCATTCATGAGCACGAGCAACAATTTGGGGTCAAGGCCGGATCCTTGGGGTCCTCCTCAGCTGACGTTGCATGGTTCTGGAGTCCAGAATCTGGACGGAACGACTTTTTCGGTCGAGGATTTTGTACTTGTAGGTGTTCCCTGCATCTGCGCTGGACAAGTTTTCCCTCAGTGAGATTGTGTGCACGTGCATGTGTGCGCTTGCCGTGGGTACGAGTTAGCCACGTTGTCGAGGGCAATCTCGTCACAAGGAGTTTGGAGAGGGCCAGCTTGAAGCTGGAGTGTGTGCGCACACATGCACGCACGCATCATATGCAAAATGCAAATGAACTTTGCATTCTTTTCTCTGTGTGTCACTCCAGATGTGACTGTGGGAACCGTTACCTTGAAAACCCTCTTCCAGGAACCTGGAAGTAAAGCCACTGCACGCGCATGTGCACACACACACACACACACACACACACACACACACACGCTAAAAGCATTCAAATTGGAGCCTTGACTTCCAACGCCCTAATTCCAAAGCAAAGAAATAATGTAAAGTCAATGCAAAGATATCTGTGTTGTTAAAAACAGGGTGTGATGAAGTGGGAAGAGAGCACAAAGTGGGCTCTGGTTGCGTCTCGCACATGTTTTGTCTGAGAATATTGATGCAACCCCTCTGCACACAACCACAAAGGATGTGTTGGCATTGTCAGCTACGTTTTGCTTTGATTCGAAAGTTTCTTCTCGCAAGAATGTTGGAGGCTCATCAAAGGAATACCTGGGAAATAAAACTGGTACCCCTTCACTTTACTAGATGGGAAATCTGGGGAGGAGGGGGGTTCTTTAAATCTGACGAAGAATTTGATTATTTTACTTTTGAATTGGATTCCGCAATTTTTCATAGTTTTTGTTGAGATCATTTAAATGTTTGGAACAGAGTCAGTGCTGCTGTCATGATGCAAATATTTTAAAAGTGAGGCGACCTATTTGAGCTCAGGGGTGTCAAATTTGGCCTACAGTGTTAATTGATTGGCCAAACGTTGCCAAATTGTCTTCGCCAATAGAGATGTTGCTAGGAAGTTTAATTACCATTGAACTTTTTAAAAAAATTAACAATTTTTACTAGTCTCTTATTTCAAAACTAGTTATTCATTAGTTTGTTGTGTAGACTAATATTAGACATTCATACATTTATTTGGGTTGAGAGTCATAATGGCCCTCCGAAGGAAACTATGATGCAGCCTGCGACAAAAATGAGTTTGACACCCCTGTATTAGAGGCTGCTTGGCTTCTTGAACAGCACGGATGCACGCCGCCAGCACCACAACATTAGCCAGCGTTTAAGGTGCACGCAAAATATTTGATTTGTATTTTACGACTTTTATTGGTGTATGCCGGAGCGCTCGTCCATCACGCGGCAGGAAGGCGATGTAAAATTTGTTGACACTTTTACAACCTGGCGTGGAACCAGCAGCGGTTGTCACGGCAACACCGGACAACATCTGACTTTGCTTGCCGCTGACCACTTGACAGCTTGTTTGCATGATGATGTCATCGCTGATATGAATAGTCACGCAGATGGGGAGTTGCTGGCCAAATGGTGGCCAAAAGGCAAATCGCCATCCAGTCTCTGGATGGCTTTTCCGCTGAACAAACAAAAGTAAGCATTATACAATGTATACTATTTGGAGAATAGAGATTCTCAATCGGCCGGCCCATTGAGACTCAAGTGGGCCCGTACTCGAGCGTAACTGCTGTGTCCTCACTGTAGCTTGTCAGCGTACCTGCTCATTAGCAGTTTGATCCGGCGTAACGTGAGACACATCTCATCCGCCGACCTTCAGACCAAAAATCGGCCAGAGGGGGCAACTCGCCGCATCAAGCTGCGCTCCGGGAACAATTGCAATGATGGCGGATCCGCTGCTTTGGTCGGGGTTCCGTGAGATTTGTTGAGAACTGATGAAAAACTCCAAAGAGTTTGCAGGTGGCACTCATTTGCATGTGAGGTCAGCGAGGCGTAAAAGCTTTGGCGCAGCGACGCACGGTAACATGGCCTCTGCGTGTTCCCCCGGCGGCGCCATGACCTCATGGTAGCCCGGGGTTTCTCTGAGGTGTTGTTGCGGCCCTTTGGACTTGTGCTGCCGGAACGGATTTGCTGATGGGCGGTGTCATCGCGGAGACCTTGCGCCTTGGCTCTCGCTCGCACGACTTCACCGCCAAATTGTGTTTGGCGCTGTGACGCAGCCGGTACCTGAACACGCCCAGCGGCGGGTGCAGTGTCAGGGGAAGTTACAGCAACAACTTTGCAGCTCACGAGGCCAAACTAAACAAACATGTGCGCCCGCACCTTGACGTTCAATTTTCCAGATTGAACTGATTTGAAACGTCGACAATGCGTCCGTTTGTGTTTGTGACGCTTTAGTCCTTTGTTTGGCTACGTACAAAAACGACTGTGCTAGATTGAACGCGTTGTTGGATTTTTTCACAAATGTCCTTGGCTTTTCATGTCTTTGATTTTGACAGAAACGCTTCCCTTGGGTTTACTGACGACGTCATACTGTCTCTGAGGTTTAGCCACGCTTTAAGTTTTGACCTGCGCCGTCATCAGCCAGGCAGTAAGTGAGTTGCTTTGTCTCTTTCGATTTATGTTTGCGCGCATAGCTACGGCGACATCCTGATTAAAAGTTGTCTGCGGGAGGTGAAGAGACTCAACAGGGATGGCCAGGAATGATTGGTCGCTTGATTTGATTTGCTGTGCGCCCGCCCGCCTGTCGCCGTTTGATAGGATGCCTCTGCTAATCAGATATTGCTCACACGCACACATGCAGGTGGGTGACAAAGTGTCCTTGATTGGATTCAAGCAAAAGCAGAAGCAAGTAAGCGGCGGGCATGCTGATGCAGCTGATCGACCAGCAAAATGATTTCAAGGCAGGAAGTCGGCAGCAGCTACCAGCAAACGTTCACATGACTTATAGTGTGAGGAGTCGCCGGTGCCGCCCGTGCCACCGGCGCCGCCGGTGTTGCCGGTACCGCCAGAGCTGCATCACGCTGATGCCGTTGACATGAATCTCATGTTCGCGTTGACCTCCACAATGGGGCGGCAAATGTTGACTGGATGAATTTACAGGGCAGGTCAAAGCTGGCGCTGACGATTTAATACCTGTAAATAACATTTGGACAGGAGCATGTTGAATGACTGCACTCGTCGTGAAGTGGCGCTTAGGGGAGGTTTTTGTTGTCGGAGCAAAGTGTGAAACGCGAGCTCTTTCTTGTTCTCCCCTCTCTGATGCTCGTATTAATGCTGCGTCCCCATGGAGCAAAAATCTTCTTTTTTCTACCTCCATCAGGACGTTTTTACCTGCTTGACGCTAAAGCTCTTAAGCCCGGTCTCATCCCTTCCGATTCCCCAGAGACAAAAGTCTCCTTCTGCCGCTATTAGGGCCATTTAGCGTCTCCCCAGACTCAATTAAGACCTGCACTTGTAGACTTTATACATCTTGTCAGCTTGTAGATTGCTGACCCCTTCAATCAATCAATCAATCAATCAATCAATCAATCAATCAATCAATCAATCAATCAATCAACCAACCAACCAACCAACCAACCAACCAACCAACCAACCAACCAACCAACCAACCAACCAACCAACCAACCAACCAACCAACCAACCGCAGGTCTTAGTTGTTGACTAGGTTTGTGGCAAGTCCTCAGATTTTCCCACGTTGGTGTCAATCATCTGTCAAGTACGCAAGGGCCCACTCATGATGGACTTGTCTTTGGTATTTCATGATGCAAAATCAGACTGGTTTTGTTCCAAAATGGGAATAGGCTGAGTTTAGACAGGTTTAGAGCAAATTTTCCAGCCATGCCCGTCACAAACGGAAATGCAAAACCGCACCGGCATCGTGTTAGAGCTCGCTTGCCGCATTCCCGTCTTTGCTCTGTACGACTTTGTGCCGCTGAGCGACTTGCTGGCTGTTAGCCGGCTTAGAGTTTTTTTTTTTTTTTTTTTTTTTTTTTTACCCCTCCTGGTTTGATGAGGTCGAGCGGCGAGCAAGGAGGCCAAAACTGCAGGCCCTTCGGCAAATGTCACGCTCATTACGCCACCAGCGTATGAAGAGGCGTATTATTGGAGCGCCGCCGACTCAGCGCTTTCTCAGACGCTTCTCAGAGGTTCTGTTTGAGAGCCCGGCTTTGTTTGCCAACTTGACTTTGGCCCGCGGACATGGAACCGTGTTCAGACTCGTGCACTGTGGTCGAGCGCGGGCTCCCGGTGGCATCCGTCGAATCAAACCAATCTGTGAATTATGGGCACCCCGACATAAATACGCTACGGTATGCCCGCCTTTGAGCTGATAATTTGTAATATTTCTCAGCCCAAAAAAATTTCTAATTGTCCATCAACCCCCACTAAGTAGCCATGCGGGAGTTGTACGTGTCCTATATACGGCCTGTGCGTGTGTGCGTATGCTTGCATGTGCGTGCGAAGCGATGCAGCCCCTTCCAAGGCGTGAAGGGTGAGCTGGTGACCGCTCCTCCTGAAGGAGGGAAAAAGACCTTAACGAGCGTCACTGAGATGGTAAACAAAGCCGTTCCCCTTAATTAGCGCTCCTCATGAACCAATTAAGGGCCATCAATTGATGCTAAATGGAGTGGAATGGAGTCACGCACACACGATCGCAGGCAGGCAGGCGGGCGGGCGGGCGGGCAGGCAGGCAGGTAGTTGGCTGACTTGTTTCTGCTTGATTTTATCCGCAAGAGTGTCACATGCTTAAAGGTGAGCCGTTTTGTACACAATCCTACTAAATAGTGTCAAGAGGGCTTATCAGGACTTCAATAAAAAAGGTTGAGAACACATGATAATTTTTTATCCGAGCAAATACAACAATTTGTCATATGAAGAGAATCTTACTAAAATCAGAAGCAACAATGATAATTTTTTTCCAAAAGTCATTGAAATACCAAGAAACATTCATCCGTGCTTGTACTTTGTTGTCATGCTTATTTCATGTCGCGTTTATGGCGTCACCATTTTGTTGTGGATCCTGTGGAGCTGCTTTGTTCAACGTTCAGAAAAACCAAAAAAGCTTCAAGTGAACAAGCATTTTTGTTAACGGAAGGCCCTGAGAGAGCATAGTGAATACGGCTAGTAAGATTATTGGTGCTTCGCTCCCCTCCCTGAAGGACATTTACACCTCCCATCTCGCCCGCAAGGCAACCTCGATTGCCAGAGATGTGAGTCACCCGGCTCACTCTTTGTTTGACCTTCTGCCCTCTGGGAAGAGGTACAGGAGCCTGCGCTCCCGCACCACCAGACTCGCCAACAGCTTCTTTCTCCAGGCTGTTAGGGCCCTGAACTCGCTACCCCCTTCTGCGTAGCGTGCGGCACTGTTGCGCTATTTTCGGGAATGTCTGCTGTACGCGCACTTGCTCCTTTTTTTTCTGCTCCTCTTATTTATTTATTTATTGTTGTGTTATTTATTCATTATTTATTCAGCACGCTTTTGTTGTACTTGTTTACTTGTTTATCTGTTGTGAGCCATGTCTTGTCACCGTGGGATAGGGGGGAACGAAATTTCGGTTTCTTTGTGTGTCTTTGGCATGTGGAGAAATTGACAATAAAGCTGACTTTGACTTTGACTTTTAAGTCAAGCAAGGGCTCAAATCACGTGTCAATTCATCTGAGAAGCATGGAGTTGTCCATTAATCAAATCATTGCCGCATCTTGTATTTGATTGACTTTGATATGTCATCGGTTCACGTCCGAGATGCAACTACCGTTGTGTTCCGATAACAGTCATCCGATCCTATACAAGCGCGGGCGGGCTCACCGGCGCATCCTTCATATTAACAACCTTGAGCGGAGGACGGCGGAGGAAGAGGGAGATGAGGAAGGGGTAAATACACCAGCGTAGATGGGACAGGACGGGAGCAACACAAAAGGGTGTCGCGGCAGCGCGTGTCTTGAGGGAGATGTCTTTGGTTCTGCGTGAAAGGTGCAGTGCTTCCCGGGGACATGAAGCTCTTTGCTTCGCCGTGGTATATTTATTTCCTCGTCTTCCACCTCTGCAGTCCCTTAACACAAATATTTCCACACATTTCCGCCGTTGCCTGACAAGGCCGCTCTCCAGGCATCTGCTTTCAATATTGTTGACGCTGACAAATAGGAAGCGTCAACAGACCTTGAGTGACTTATTCAACTCCAATTGATTGTCGTGTCAACAAAACACGATGAACATCTTCCACGGTGCAATTAACGCCACCTGGCCCCCGTTTTCCCCTTCCACGCCGCCGTCTCTGGAGAGCCGCGGCAAGGAAACGGATAATGCGCTGTTCCCGCCGAGCCCGTCTGAATTTATGGAATGACCAGGCGGCGGCAGTGGCTTGGAATCCCCTGACTGGTCCTTCCTGGAGGGGCTGACGGGAGTCTCCATCATTTCATGCGTTAAAATAAAAACACGAGCAGAAAACACCCCCAAGCGAGGAAACAGCGAAGAAACATGGCTCCATAAAGGACGCATTAATGCTGCATGCTGCTGTGATATGCTGCTCGTCAATAATGGAGCCCGCCCCTTAAATACACAACGGCAACGACCCCCGAGTTGGGGCACCAGCTCAGCTAAGACAAGCTAAGACAAGCTGAACTAAGCTAAGCTAAGCTAGCAGCTGCATTCTCACGATGGCTAAGTCAGAGCGGGTCACTCCCACCTGGGATCACGTCATCATTTTATTGATGGAACACAACGTTCCACATAAAATTCGCTGGAAGTCAAATGAGGCGCCGCGACCACCTCCGCGGTGCTTATAAACAGCCGATCCGCTCGGCGGGGGCTATTTTCGGCCACTTGGCTCGTGCGCACGGCCTCCCGGATGTGCCGGGCGGGTGCGCGAGCTCGCCGGCCGCTGGAAGTCGAATGAGGCGCCGCGACCACCTCCGCGGTGCTTATAAACAGCCGATCCGCTCGGCGGGGGCTATTTTCGGCCACTTGGCTCGTGCGCACGGCCTCCCGGATGTGCCGGGCGGGTGCGCGAGCTCGCCGGCCGCTGGAAGTCGATTGAGGCGCCGCGACCACCTCCGCGGTGCTTATAAACAGCCGATCCGCTCGGCGGGGGCTATTTTCGGCCACTTGCCTCGTGCGCACGGCCTCCCGGATGTGCCGGGCGGGTGCGTGAGCTCGCCGGCCGCTGGAAGTCGAATGAGGCGCCGCGACCACCTCCGCGGTGCTTATAAACAGCCGATCCGCTCGGCGGGGGCTATTTTCGGCCACTTGGCTCGTGCGCACGGCCTCCCGGATGTGCCGGGCGGGTGCGCGAGCTCGCCGGCCGCTGGAAGTCCAATGAGGCGCCGCGATCTCCTCCGCGGTGCTTATAAAGTGCCGATCCGCTCGGCTTGGAGCTATTTCCGGCCTCCCGTTGGTGCCGGGCGGCGTGCGCGAGCTCGCCGGCCGCGATCTCCTCCGCGGTGCTTATAAACAGCCGCATGCGCACGGCCTCCCGGAATTTGAACACATTTCGTCAATAAATTTCGCATATTGAATTTTGAAGTTTAATATAATGCAACAATTGAGCTCGACTTATACAAAGGATGTATCATAAAATCGTAAATTTCCGTCGAATTTTAGGGGGTCGACTTATACACCGAGTCGACCTGTACACCGGCAAATACGGTATACAAAAAATATTTTGCAAACATTTCTGGAAAATTAATTGATTACACTGATGACAAGGCTTTTTGGTGGGTCTGCTCATGATTGACATACCAAATTTTGTTGAGCAGCTTTAGTGACTGATTTCTTCATTTATTTCAAATCCGGGAGGTGCGACCAAGAGTAATAACATTTTGCCACGCGCAAAGGGCGATGCCGAATTGTCAACGTGGCAGCCTTGGTGGATTCCGGCGCGGAGGGGAACATCATGGACATTAGCCTGGCACGTCAGTGGGGTGTTGGCTTCCTCCCTCTGAGCCCGTCCATTCCCGCACGTGCCATTGATGGCCGTCTGATCGGCAAGGTGGTTTTCGTGACGGAACCAGTTAAGTTACTGTTCTCCGGCAATCACCACGAGACCATCCAATTTTTTCTTCTTTCCCTCCCAGGACAGCAGCTCATACTGGGGCACCACTGGACTGGGAAGTGGGGGTTGTTCGGCAGTGGAGTGAACGCTGCCATCGGGTGTGCCTGAAGGCGGCCACCAGCCCACTCGGCAGAGCCCCGCCCAGGTAGAGTCCCAACATCTCCAATGTCCCAGCATTTTATCACAAACTCAAAGAGGTTTTTAGTAAAGCCAGGGCCACTTCTCTTCCTCCACACCGGTCCTACAATTGCGCCATCGATCTGTTGCCCGGCACCTTCCCTCCCAAGGGACGCGTCTACTCCGTGTCCGCTCCTGAGTGCCAGGCTATGGAGGAATACATCCGGGAGTCCCTGGCAGCCGATATCATACGGCCGTCCTCTTCACCTGCGGGAGCAGGGTTTTTCTTCATGAAGAAGAAGGAGGGCACGCTCCGCCCGTGTGTCGACTACCGGGGAATAAACGAGATCACTGTAAAGAACCGATACACTCTGCCTCTTCTTTCTTCCGCCTTCGAGAGCCTTCAGGGTGCCACCATCTTCACAGAGCTGGATCTTTGCAACGCCGACCACCTGATCCGCATCCGGGAGGTAGACGAGTGGAAGACGGCTTTCAACACCCGAACGGACACTACGAGTACTTGGTGGTTCCGTTTGGGCTCACCAACGCCCCAGCGGTTTTCCAGTCCTTGATAAACGACGTGTTACAAGACATGCTGGACAAATTCATGTTCGTTTATTTGGACGACATCCTCATCTTCTCCCGCTCGCTCCCTCAGCACATGTTCGGGCGGTGCTGCGAGTTCCACGCCTCCTCTGTCAAATTCCCTGGCTACGTGGTGCGTGAGGGATCTATCGAAATGGACCCTGGGAAGGTGCAAGCGGTCACGTCATGGCCTGTTCCCGAAACACGCAAGCGGCTGCAACAGTTCTTAGGATTCGTGAACTTTTATCGCCGTTTTATCCGTGGATACAGCACGGTGGCCGCGCCCCTCACCGCCCTTACCAGCCCCGCCTCCCCGTACAAATAGACGGAACGTGCAGAACAGACATTTCAGGAGCTTAAGAGGAGGTTCACATCCGCTCCCATCCTCATAGTTCCCGATCCCGACAGTTTGTGGTCGAGGTGGACGCCTCGAACGTGGTTTTCGGGTCGGTGTTGTCTCAATGTAGCCGCCGAGACGATCGTCTTTACCCGTGTGCCTTCTTTTCTCGCTGTTTGTCAGCCTCAGAACACAACTATGACATCGGTAATCGGGAGCTCCTCGCCGTCAAGTTGGCCTTGGAGGAGTGGCGGCATTAGCTGGAGGGCGCCACCACTCTGTTCATTGTCTGGACCGACCACCGCAACTTGGAGTATCTGAGATCGGCCAAGAGACTGAACGCAAGACAAGCACGGTGGGCTCTGTTCTTTGACTGGTTTGAGTTCTCTCTTTCCTACAGACCGCGTTCCCGTAACGCGAAGGCGGACGCCCTGTCGCGTTTGTTTCCTGGTGGGGAGGAGGGACAGGGTCCGCCTCCCACTATCCTCTCGAGCCTGGTTCGGGTGGCGGCTCTTTCATGGGAGATTGAACGCCAAGTGGAAGCCGCATCACGCGATCAACCCGGCCCCAGCAACTGCCCGGAGGGTCGCCTGTTCGTCCCTGAAGGCCTGCGGTCGTCCGTCCTGCAATGGGCGCACGACTCATGCCTGGCCTGTCATCCCGGAGCTGCACGCACAAGGTACATGGTGGCACAGCGTTTCTGGTGGCTCACGTGGCAAGTGGACACCAGTGATTACGTCAGAGCCTGCTCAATTTGTAACCGCTGTAAGACACCTACTCGTCCTCCGGCCGGGCTGCTTCAACCCTTGCCGGTTCCCCAGCATCCCTGGTCTCACCTGTCAATCGCCTTTGTCACGGGCCTCCCCCCCTCGAAGGGAAACACGGTGGTCCTCACGGTGGTCCTCACGGTGGTGGACCGTTTCAGCAAGATGACGCATTTCATTCCTCTGCCTAAGCTCCCATCTGCGAAGCAGACTGCGTCCATCATGGTGCGGGAGGTGTTTCGTCACCACAGTCTCCCACAAGACATCGTGTCAGACCAAGGTCCACAATTCGCTTCCACCTTCTGGGCGGAGTTCTGCCGACTCCTCGGCGCCACGGCCAGCCTCTCCTCAGGGTTTCACCCTCAGTCCAATGGTCAAGCGGAGCGCCTGAACCAGGAACTGGGCAGGTCTCTCCGATGCATGGCCGCCGGGGACCAGCGCGGGTGGGTCCAACAGCTTCCCTGGGTAGAGTATGCTCACAATTCCCTCCCCAGCTCGGCCACGGGACTTTCGCCTTTCCACTGCGTCTTCGGGTACCAGCCACCCTTGTTCGCACACCAGGAGCGTGGTGCGGTGTGCCCGTCGGCCCAGGCTTGTGTCCGCCGTTGTCATCGTGCCTGGGCGAGGGGGCGGGTCACTCTGCTCTGTTTCAGGCTACGCCCGCCAGGCGAACAAGCACCGGACGCCGGCCCCGGAGTACAGAGTGGGCCAGCGTGTGTGGCTCTCGACGCGGGATTTGCCGCTGCGAGCGGGATCCCGCAAACTGGCGCCCCGCTTTGTTGGACCGTTCCCTATTCAGAAGGTGATTGGCCCATCCGCAGTCCGTCTTCTCCTTCCAGAGTCCATGAAGGTTCACACCACGTTCCACGTGTCCCGTTGCGGCCCATCCATTCTGTTCCGCCGCCGCCCCAGCTCGCCGATGGGGGTCCGGCTTACGCTGTCCGCTCCTTGCTCCGATCGCGGCGGCGCGGTTGTGGCCTCCAATACCTTGTGGATTGGGAGGGTTATGACGACGCGCCCCGCTCCTGGGTTCTGAGCCGCTGGATACTCGACCGTTCGCTCATCACGGAGTTCCATCGCTGTCATCCGGACCAACCGGGTCCTCGGCGCCCGAGGAGGGACGAGGGGACCAGGGGTGAGGGTTCGGGGAGGTCTTGTCCGCCGGTACCGGGGTCTTCTGCTCCCGCGTCCGTCGATCCTGCGTCTGGCGAGGTGTCGGACGTTTCGGCGGTGTGCTGACCCCCCCACCTGGTCGCCCGGGGTATTGCCTTCCTTTTTTGTTTTGTTTTTTGGTTCCTGGGGACGTCGGGAGCCATCCCTTGTGGGGGAGTTCTGTCACGTGCTGGCGCCACCTGCGACAGGACCACGCCCCCCTGTCAGTGGAATCGCCGTCACCTGCCACGGGCTCATGGGCAGCGCTATATCAGCGCCGCCAGCGCAGACCCGAGTGTCAGTCTGTCCCGTGATGCTTCGCTCATCGGTCCCTGAGAAACTGACTTTACAATTCAAAATCCGCAGAACTGCTTGTCCACCCCAGCCAGATCGCCGCTCCAGCGCCAGCTATTCCCATCATCCCCTTCCACAATAAAGTCTCTGTCGCTACGCACTTGGCTGTACTGTCCGATCCCTTACACAAACGAGTGAAGAATCCTTCTCAACTGAACCCATAATGGCTGCTTGAAAGCAAAATAGACGACTTCATGTGTCGTTTCTGCTCTGCCTTCTTGGGACTGTTTTTGTGGGCGCACTCATGATTGACAAATTTCATTTTGCCCAGCCAAACAGGCGTGTGAATTTTTAGGGGTCACGCCAGAGACTCCGATCGAATACAAAAGAGCGCAGAACCTGCAAAAAGTCTGGAACAGCCCTTGGAATGTTGATTTATTTGGCCTGTACCCAAACATGAGCTGTTTCTTCATGACTACCGTTTGCTGAGTGGTGATCAGCAGTAGAACAACGTGTTGATGTGGAAATTCTCCTGTAGATTTGCAGAAAGTCTAAAAGAAAGTGAAAAGGATGGCCAGGTGTGGCGGTAGAGGCGCTAAGTCCCTAAGCTGCCGGCCCATTGTGGACGTGGGAATGTGCTGCTAAACATATCTCTGCGGCAAACAAACGGCTGCTGCTTGTCCCACTCGAAGCTGCTGGATGGACAATGATCATGCTAATCCTGCTCCATAAGAGGCTTTGCTGCTGCTTCATCAGCATCGACACAAGCATGTCTTTCAAACACACACATTTTACCTTTTGATACACTCAAGAAGGAAAGCTTTTTCAAACGGGCATCTGAGTTCCATCGACGCACAGCCAGCGTTACCGTTTCTTCACCATACAAGTCGAGTCACGTTCATTTCAACAGTACTTGAAAAGGGTCCTCTTCGGATGAGCTCAAATATCTCAGCGTTTGTTCGCGAGTGAGGATTGGACGGAGCGGGACCTCAGCCCCACTTCAGCTTGTCCGTCGTCGTCACCGTGCTCTTGACTAGATGTCTTTTTTTTTTGGTCATCTTTACGGGAGTGTGTGAAAGCGGCGAGCACATCATTGGTTTGCTTTACTGCGCTGAACCCTGCCGAAGCCATCAGAGGTTGTTTAAATCACGGCCAATTACGCGCCGCACATTAGCACAATGACTGGTCACGTTAACGCCGTGCTGACAAGACCTGCTAGCGCCCTCACCAAAGCGTGACATCATCCCTTCTCTTGAAAAAAATCTTCACACGCTTTGTTTTCATCTAGTAAAAGACTGCAAATGTAGCACTCAGTGGATGTTCAGCTTTGATAGAAACAAGCAAGCGTTTTTTCAACACTTTTTGGTTAGTGGTTGAAAAGAACAAAATGGAAAAGAGCTCAGCTAGCTGTGCGTCATAGAACTTACAAGAGGACAGAATCATATCGTGTTGGAATTGCATTGAAATGGTAGCATCTCATCTCCATATCATTCGATCGGGTGAATTGCATCCGTATCAAATTGTATTTTATCCGATAATAGCCAATCTGATTGTAATGTAATTGGAGCAAATCGTATTGTATATCCTGAGCTGTATCAGATTTTACAATAATTGAATTGCTCTGTTCTGCTACATCGGCGATGCGCAATTCAAAATCGGGACAAGCTTGAATTGTGTCAAAACAATGGGCAATACGGCAGCGTTCGCTAACGTCCTCCCAGTAAAACTTGATAATGGCGGTCTCATCTCTGCTTTTATTAAAGTGCCGCTAAAAGTTTCCAAAAAAAAGTCTGCCAGTGTTTTAATGAAAGCGGCGAGCACATCATTAAGTTGCACGTAATTACAAAGAAGCCACAACGCGCCGTGTTTGATTACAAGTGCGAGCGTACGCGTGGCGTTCCTGCGACTCCATCAAAACGCCCGCCGCCGCATCAGGGGGTTAATGTCGCCCCTGTTTTGCTTGATTGTCGCGGCTTTTACACTCCCTGCAGACATAAAACTCGCCCGGTCCTTTTGTCTTGTTTTTTTCTTTTCTTTTCTTTTTTTTTTTGGGGGGGGGGGGGATAGTGGGGGTTCGGGTGACATTCATAATCTGCGGCCATGACTCTTTTCCTATGTCAATTCAGGACCACGTTTCCATCAGTGGATCATGAAAATTGGACTGATTGTGGAAAGAAAAAGTGCACAGCGTGTTTTGCAGCAAATGTGTTTTGCAACATACACCCAAAATGTTGAAAGCGCAGCTGCTCTGATTCGATTCAATCCGATGCGGTCTCTCTGACGGAAAACTTTGTAGCCAACGCGAGGTTGTAAAAAAGTGGTGGTGATGGCATTAATACTATGACTGCCGTGCGCTCATGTCAGCCTTTGGGCTCGGATGAAGTAGCAACTCATAAAAAGCAAAATGACGAGCACCTCTTCAGAGCAGGTGTGGAGGCTCCATTTGTTTGTTTTGACTCCAACGCAGTCGTGTCATCCATCATCCCGCACAAAAGATGGTAAATTAGTTCACGAGACCAGCCTTTAATAATACCTGGCCTCAATTAAATGGAGCCATTCATCACTCTGCTTGTTATTAAACTGTTATTGCCTTGTGAATAAATCTCATTTTTCATTGCGAGCCTTGTTTTTCGGATCCAACCGTCTCAAAGGCGTCTCGTTATGAAGGGCGAGACCTTCGGGGAATGGGGACACTGAGCAGTTTCATGCCATTTTGCAGATTTTTTTTTTTTTTTGGGGGGGGGGGGGGGGGGGGCTGCAGCCTATCACTCGATCTCTTATTTGCAATTTGGCAAGCGAGGTTCCACTAAACAGCAAAATGTGTCGTGAGGTGGTCAGTAGGCGGAATGCTGCAGAAGACATACGAGCAGATGTTGCATTTCTTCCGCTTTGCATTGTCGCCATCTGTTGTTGTTGAGAGGAAGAAACAAGAGCAAGCCCCCGCCCGTCGAGTGTGGGCGAAGCACAATTGCACAAGCTCACTTGTTATTTTTTTCTACGTAGGCACATCTGCAACTTGTGAATTTCAAAGGGAAATAGCCCGATACTGCGAGCATTGGAGGAGCGGTTCCCATAATGGATGCAAGATATTTCATCTCATTAGCATGTTTATGCTTTTTTCTATCATCTGTAGAATGCTAGCATGTTTTATTAGCTTTGTGCTGTACTTTTCACATTTTAGTTAGCATGTCTGATGCTAAGCAATCACTAGTATATTCACTAGCGCGGTTAACTTTTATTTTGACTTTGATGTTTTTTGGAACTCGTCAATATTTGACTTTGGCAGCCAGCCCCATTGTTTTTTTTTTGTTTTTTCTTCATTGGTCTTTGCGAGTCGGGATGCCGGCCTCCTGACGATCGTCTCCCTCGCCGTCAATACTTTGTCTGTAATTTCTTCACTTCACTTGGTTGCCAATTATAAATCTGCAGCGCCATTATTAGCGCTCGCTAAACAAACAGTGAGAGCCCCCGCGGCTGGCCACTCAGCCTTGACGGCCCAAAACACTTCCAGCGCCTTTATTAGCTCGCTTATTAGCATCCACAAACACACACACGCCCGCACAATGAAGAAATCTAATATCCTAAAGATGACTCGAAATAACTTTGACGTGCTTATTATTACATTATGAGTTGAAGGAGACGACGCTGCTGACAAAATGAGATATCCAGCTTTCGAAAGGCTCCAACACAGGTGGAAAAATGAGAATGTATTTAGATCTTTTGATATGCCCGAGTATGATCAAACAGGATGTTTATTGATTTATTGAGTAGCATTTTGGCTGAAGCACTAGCATTGCTAACGTTTGATGTTTCTTAGCATGGTTGCCACAAAAATCCATCCATTCTCTGAATCGCTTCATCCTCACAAGGAAAATGAAAATGACGGAAGGACGGATGGACAGACGGACAGGATGGATTGCTAGTATAGCTCATAGTTTAATAGTATTAGCATCAATGGGCTGGCTAGTTGAGGTATTTATGTACATTCATAATGAATCCATGTCAAACAAAAATCTGAGGGTTTAATTGACCTTTTTTGATTTTGTGCAAGGAGATGAAACTGAACTGTGTTGCCTTCTTGGTTATCAGTCCTGTAGGGGGCGGCAGTGAACGCTTAATTGTGACCAGCGCCAAAGCTCTCAATGAGCAATGCTGCTTATCTTTTGCGCTCATGTTGTGGCAAAGCTGTAAGTTATTTTCTTTTTTAGTGTGTCTGACTTGAAGTGAGGAGGTGATTGCCATGTGGAGAGTCTCTCCAACGTCGCGGGAGCCACTCTTGTCACCACCAATCGCACGGCGGAAAGCGTCCAATCACGCGCAAGGGCAAAAGCTCCTGACATGTCCTTGATCCAGTTTGGTTGCCATGTGTATTCTTGTTTGTAGTAGTTTTGTTTTCACTTTTGTTCCCGATGGAGCTTTGTTTCCAGATTGATTCTGCCCCGCTGTTCTTCTCCCGTTTTCCATGCACACTTATTCCAGACAGTTTAGGCTTCTCAGTGCCATCTCTGATTGCTTGCTTCATTCAGGAGAGACCCTTCACCACTTCCACCCCTCACTATCCACAGTAATGCTATTCTCTCCACAGACACCTTCAAGTTCCTGGGATCCACAATCTCTCGGGACCTGAAATGGACCAGCCACATAGACTCTGTCCGGAAGAAGGCCCAGCAGAGGCTGTACTTTCTGAGACAGCTCAGGAAGTTCAACCTGCCACAGGAGCTGCTGAAGACCTTTTATACTGCCATCATCCAGTCTATCCTCTGCACCTCCATCACTGTCTGGTTTGGATCGGCCACCAAACAAGACAAGCACAGAATGCAACTGACAATCAGGACTGCAGAAAAGATAATCGGGACCAACCTCCCATCTATCCAGGACTTGTACCTGTCCAGGACCAGGAAACGTGCAAGTAACATCTCTACAGACCCTTCTCACCCAGGTCGCAGTCTGTTCGATCTACTCCCCTCCGGACGGCGTTACAGAGTGCTGTACGCCAAAACCAGCAGACACAGACACAGCTTCTTACCCCAGACTGTCGCTCTGATGAACACACACCACTCATAGAGTCTCAGAGACATTACCGTGCAATAACATCCTGATGTCGATGCTTTACCTTTGGATTGTCCATATGATGTGTACTATGTGTCCTCTCTGTATCCATTGCAGCCTGGTATCGTGGAAGAGGAATCCTCCCATCTGTGGTCTCTTCTCAAGGTTTCTCATTTCCCCTAGTAGGAGTTTTGAGTTTTTCCTTGCCCTCCTGGGA
Source organism: Syngnathus scovelli (assembly GCF_024217435.2). NCBI lineage: Eukaryota > Metazoa > Chordata > Actinopteri > Syngnathiformes > Syngnathidae > Syngnathus > Syngnathus scovelli. Next base: position 14,489,839 of record NC_090858.1, read on the forward strand.
GTTTAATATCAGGGTGTCATAGTTTTAGCGAGTTGTTTGACCCACATGCAGAAACCAATCAGGAGTCCCAGATGGATGTGGAGTTTTTATTGAAGGGAGTGAGGAAACAATAGAGCTGGGGGTCCGAGCAAGGGGTACGGAATTGGAGCTGTGATAGTGGAGCGTGAGCGGTTCGGTCTGAGCAGAGTGGAGCCGGTCAGAGGTCCGTGGAGGGGGATCCAAGAGCGGAGACTCAGAAGACGTAGCGTAGACGAGTAGGGTTGACTTGGACAATTGCTAGAGGCACAGCCGTAGAGGAGATCACATAGGCAGACGCTCAGGCGACGAGCCGCTGGCAGCATGCTCCTTAAAAGCCTTCCCCTAACGAGCCTGATCAGCCACACCTGTGGGGATCAGCTACACCTGTGGGTCCTCCGCCACTCTGCTCACGGTTGCCCCCTGTGGATAAGAGAAAAACCTCCCGGACCCTGATGTCTGAGAATAATTGTCAATTTTTGCACGTCGTCCTGAATGTTGTTAGCTACCTAAATGTTGTACAGAAGCCGAGATCTACCGGAGTCAAATTCCTTGTTTGGCATGCTCAAACTTGGCAAATAAATGATTGATTGGTTGATTGATTGATATGTTGGAATTGGAATAAAGTTAGGGTTCATATCAAATACTCACTGATGACAACTTGCTGCTGCTAGCTAAATTGATTGTTTCTCAGGAGAGGAATTGCTGTGTCAATATGAAGGCAGACACTTAAAAGTCGCAAGTCTTATCGTTTGTGTCGTTTGCAGACTCAAAGCAGAAACAAAGAACGAGTCAAAAGTCTTCACACTTTTCACGCCGGCGTTGGGCGTTGATTGTTGTTCGAGGCACCGCAGCCAATCAATGACACCAGAATTGGAACAGTCCCGGGGGGAGACGAGATGGAGATCTACTCAGATAACAATAAGCTGCTTCACACACACGTACATACACACACATTCACAAATACACCCACACATTCACACACACACGCACACGCACGCGCACGCGCACACGCACGCGCACACGCACACGCACACACACACACGCACACGCACACGCACACGCACACGCACACACACACACACACACACACACACACACACACACACACACACACACACACACACACACACACACACACACACACACACTTTGACCATTAAAAGATTAAACGAGGACACCAGATGTGCGCTGATTTCATCTCGAGCAAAGTCAGAAAGACGTTCAATTGAATTTGGCTTGCGGGAGGCAAAACTGGATCCAGAACAAGTATGAATGCAATCAAGAACTTGTCAAGCTGAAGACGAAGTGTGGCAACACTGGTTGTGCTCTTCTTCATCTAGTTGTGGTTGCATCTGTTAGAGATTTGCTCACTCCAACTTATTTTGCAAGAACCACACGGGAGACAGGCAAGTTCTTTTAGACACCTGCAGGTGGAGAGTCCATTCGTCGCTGTGCGTGCAGCGATGTTCGAATAGCGCTCTGGACTCTCCTTCCTGCAAGAGAATATTTATTAAGAGAAACAGAGTGGGGGTATGAGTGGGCTGAATAGAAAGCCCTTGTCCTCTAGTCTAAACATCTCAGGGGATGTTTTACGATCTTGTGATAAGGAGGACAAGGTAAGGTATTTATTACCTGTTGCATTCCAACATAATCCTATGATAAAGATAACCTGGAAAACCCTAACATCTCCCTCCTGTTTTATCATATGATTATGCTACCCCAAACAACAAAGACAAGTAAGAAAAAAACACATATATATGTATAATGAAGAAAGAAGAATAGGAAAAATAAAAACAACAAACAATGATAGCAACACTTTCCAGTGAAGATGAGGCATTACCTTAATACCCCAGATCAAATTTATTGTGTAAGCGAAAAACCTGCTGGCCAGATGTTATTAGCAGGAAAATTCTTACACGGTCCCTTTGCCTTAAGGCGACCAGAATGCTATCAATAAAAACAAAAAGAAAAACAAAGAAACAGTACATCAGCGTATCCATTACTTGCGAAGCATATTTGATGGTCAAATCAACAAGTTTCCGTAATACATGCTCAACAGAATAGCATCTATGCAATCCACGTCTCATTATCATTATCACATCTGTCACGTCTAAGAAGTTGTATATGTGCTCGCATTTTCGTCAGCTGCTGATGTTCTAGTCTGTAGGTGAGGTCTGTCACACACACTGGCGCACACACTCGTGTCCAGTTGGCAGGCAGCATCGGACAACTCTCGTGACCACAAAACCATGATCCGTACTGAACAGGCACGTGCACTCATAGGATGCAGGTGAGGCAGTGCCTCTGAACTTCTGGATGAAGTAGGTCCCGTCCGATGGTGCAGCCATGTTGGTAGTAGAGCCCTTACACCTTGAAAACGGCTCTCTCATCCTGGCACACAGCGGTGATGTCCAAAGCTCCCATCCAGTTTCCTCCTGGAGAGCAGTCGTCGTTAATGCATTTGTGGGTCCTGCAACCTTGGATGCAACATGTGTAGTCAGCAAGACTTGGAATGGTCCCTCCCGTCGTGGCTGGCCCAGTTCCTTCTTTTGATGACCTCGATGTAGACCCAGTCTCCTGGATTGATGGGGTTGTCGACCTGTGAGGAGGAAAGATCAAGCGGCAGTAAATTTGTCTTTGACACAGTTTGAGCGTCCTGATCATATAATCTGCCAAGGACTGCTCTTCATCTGTTGCTTGCAACTCTCGTAGTCAATTGTAGTGCCCATTTAACTGGCAAACAGGAGTGTTTGCGGGAAGAGTTTGAACACTTCCTAATGATTCCCTTTAACCAAAGACTATTTATGACAGGGGCGTTCCCATTTATTGCCTCCTGGTGTAAAAGAGATTGTCTTATCCATGCCTTCTTTCTCCTCACACGCTCGCACCCACCCACACAGGGTGCACACACACACACACACACGCACACACACACACAAAGGGATTCTAATCCATCTCTCATGTAGCTTCTTTTGATAGAATCTCCTATTGGTAAATGTATAGCAGACGTTTTAGCATATAATCCCATACTCTGCTCTCTCACTTCTACTTTTTCATGTCGGTGCAGTCGTAGGTGGCCCCTATTGCAGTCATTGTCTTGTTAACTGTCGCCTTGTGACTCTTATGCATGATTGTGTGAATGTCAAAAATTGAACGTACCTAACTTTCTGACCATCCAACCTCCACTGTGGTATAAAAAACCTTACTATTGTATTGAGTAGGTACATTGAGCAACCTAGCTTCCTCCTGACTGCCAAATGTCCTGTTCTAAAATTTATATAACTCGACCTCTACGTCTTAAGCTTGATGAGCCAAAATATAAGATCTTGCTCTTGTTTCCTACCGTTTTAGCCTATTTGTTTTATCTAAATCCGTTCAATCTCTGATTATAATCTGTAGCCCTACGTATTTTTCAAATTTTTATTTATTTATTTATCAAATCTCCTCAGTTCTGTCAAACTCAGTGCACAATAAACCTCCCTTCCACTTTGAACCAAGCTCCACCAAATTTGGTAACGCCAAGGAGTGCGATTTGGTTGTCGGACACTCCAAGTCCATTTCTTTTTGCCGCACTTCACCCTCTCACGTTGGTGTTCTTTGGCTGTTGCTTCAGAGCGACCCCATCCATCACTCTTGAATGAGTCCATTGTTCAAATGAGTCAATTTTCATCATTGTGAGTTCCTCCGCTTTTCACTGTCTTTTCTCGTCCCCGAGGATGTTGTCTGTCCTCCGGAGTGTACTTGTCCTTCTCCAAGCACAACAGCAGTCTTTTCTTGTCCTTCGCCAAAGGTCAAAGGTGCTTCAGAGCCAGGCACCATTTTGTAGTTGTTCACGGCTGCAGGCGAAGACTCGGATTGGGTTTCAGGGGCCCTGACACTGAGAATGACAGGCTGGGTAGTCAAACTTGTAAGACTATCTCCAAATGTAGCTGCTTCCATCAATTTGCTGGTAACATTTATTTACCAAACTTCAAATTCTCCTAATAACAGCGGTCTCGTTTTTATATCGTAAATCCTGCAACTCATCCTATTTTTGAGCTACATTTTATCTATAGTTCCAATTTAATCGGACAGTATGTTGTCTTCAGTATCATTATTGAAAATCAACTCATCGAGGTCTGCTTTCCACATCAAGCCCTGATCTGTATGTCTTGACCTCTCATGTTATTGTCATGCTTGCTCAAAAATGTGACTTAGAGTATGGTGCTGTGAATTCTCAATCTCCCCAATGAAATTGGATCCCACCTCGTAGTTCTTATCGTTCTCATGTTCCTGTTAGCCTGCAATTGTCCAAATCAAAAATGTTTTCTTTTAACTGTCTTTCTTTTGAACCTCTAAATCTCTCGTGTTGCTAACCTATCTACACCAGAACAAAAAATTTACCACAATATAACACCAAATGTATTCGAAAATTCATTGTCATAAAGTGTGGTATTATTACTATCTTCCACTATCTGTCCTACTCACTCCCCCCTTTTGAGGCTTGGCAACGCCCATGCCTCACACCTTGACAAACTTTTTGGGAGAATGCGTTCTTTACTACATACGATTCCATCATCATTTAATTTGACTTTCTTTCCAAAACGCTTCTCAATTTCTCAGTTCACACATCTTCTACATATGTTACTGGTTCTCCAGTTTTTTTCTCTAGTTAATTATCAATCCAAAACCTACGTGTTTCTTTCTAACATTCAACCTGCTCAAAATCACTCTTTCATCAAAGTCGCTCTACTAATTTTCTATAGTAGTCGCCAACAACTTCAACCATTCAACCTGTAATTTCTTTTCATTCAGGCTATCATTCATCAATGTTCATTTGCATCTCACACACAGTCTCCAAAAAGGAGTCTTTCTATCACATTGGTCCCAATTCATCCAAGCTCACCACACAACATTCATATATCATTTTCAACTCAGGTTTCCTGGTAGAACAATCCACCAATTCAAAAAAACTTAACTGAAACAAACAATTGGCAAATTAATCTGAATTTTTTCTTTGTTTTTAAATTTGAAGAACTCAATCTCTCAGATTTAGCTTGCATTTAGAATTTTGCATAATCTTATAACACAACCAATCAATTATTCCTATTAAATGTAGCATTGCAAAATCTTAAATTCACAATTTAGCTTCTCCCAATTCCTGAAAGCATGTTCTGTTGTTTTGTTAACTCCGAATTTCTCATGGTGGCTTGACACTAACATGCACTAGTGTGGATTAGTTTCTGCTCGCAAACAGATTTCTCTCTTTTTCTTTCATTTTTATCTGTCAAAATTGTTTCTGTTCTGCGGTGTAAATTGAATAGACAACAGTCTAGCAAATTTCTTTATACTAAAAGTTTAGCCAATCTTCATCAACTTAACACATACGCACACACATGCACAGCTCTCGCGTGCGGAAGGTAGGTCTCAGCAACAATGATTCGTCACAGGCTGGCCATTTCCTGTGGTCGATCATGAGCTGGTCCCTCCCATGCACACGAGGACAGCACATTCTAATTTTATTTATTTACCTTCTAGAAGCAAGTTGCATTTCTTTACCACTTGATTTGCATATTTTAACTTCAGTGTAACACAATTTGATCCCTATTCATTTGTAATTGGGCCTACAAATAGCATTGTCATACTTCTTGTGTGAACAGGGGCTCTAACAATCTAAAACGATTTTTGATAACCTGACAATGACATGTTTTTGTCAGGCAGGGAACAAGGCGGAGGACTCGGATGCAGAGTCGTTTCTTTCTCTGATTTATTCCAGCACACACACTGATCAAAAGTACAACTCAAAACGCCTCTTGCGAGGGAAACACGTGGCAAAAAGTTCAAACAAAAGCGTCGCACTGGGGCGAGACAAAAAGGCTATGGGGATCAAGGCACTAACAAAAAGCGTCGCTCTGTGGCGAGACAAAAAGGCTATGGGGATCAAGGCACTAACAAAAAGCGTTGCTCTGTGGCGAGACAAAAAGGAGGAATCTTACTGAGAGCTCGGACGTCAAAGAATCGCTGGTGGTCGGGACGAGGCAAGACACACTGGCACAAGACAAGGGGAAGACGCGGACTAAATACACACAAAAGGGCTGGGAGGCAGGTGCTGACAATTAGCGCCAATCACGCCGGTGCCACAATCGGGATCGGGGAAGACAAGACAACCAAACACCGAGGAAGGATACACGAACTGAAACGGAAGGGATGACAAAATAAAACAGGAAGTAAAGTTACGACACCGACGAGACAGAAAACCGGAAAAATAAACGCGACCGCATGACATAACCCCCCCCCCCTAGGGCCGGATCCCAGACGGCCCAGGAGCCTCAGGGTGAGCTGCATAAAAGTCCTCAAACAGTCCCGGGTCCAAGATATAACTAGGCGGCCCCCATTGCCGCTCCTCCGGCCCATAACCCTCCCAGTCCACCAGGTACTGCCAGCCCCGGCCCCTTCTGCGCACGTCCAACAGTTCTTTCACCGTGTAGGCTGTCCCACCTCCCACAGTCCGCGGAGGCGGGGGCGGCGCAGGATCTGGCACCAACGGACTGTCCACAACCGGCTCCTTCCCGACGTGAAAGGTGGGGTGGACTGCAAGGGACCTGGGCAAGCGGAGACGCACCGCGGCCGGGTGCACGACCTTGGCGATGGGGAACGGACCCACGAAGCGAGGCGCTAGTTTCCTGGAGTCCCCCCGGTGGGGGAGATCCTTGGCGGACAGCCAAACACGTTGACCCCGCTGGTACACGGGCGCCGGACGTCTCCTCCGGTCAGCCATCCGCTTGACCCGGTCCCCCTGGCGGACCAGCGTGGCCTGCGCCGCCGACCAGACGCGACGACAGCGGCGCACCAAGGCGTGGGCCGAGGTCACCGTCACCTCCGGCTCACTGTCAGGGAAGACTGGGGGCTGGTAGCCATACACGCACTTGAATGGGGACATACCTGTAGCCGTGGTGGGCAGGGAGTTGTGGGCATACTCCACCCAGGTGAGGTTCTTGCTCCACGAGGAGGGGTTCTGGGAGACCAGGCAGCGGAGACGTCTCCAACTGCTGGTTGATGCGTTCCGTCTGCCCGTTTGCCTCCGGATGATAGCCCGACGTGAGACTCACGGTTGCCCCTATGAGCCTGCAAAACTCCCTCCAAAACCTGGATATGAATTGGGGCCCCCTATCAGAAACAATGTCCTTTGGGAACCCATGAATCCGGAATATGTGGTCCATCATCACCGTGGCCGTTCGTTTAGCGGACGGGAGCTTGGGCAAGGCGATAAAGTGAGCCATCTTTGAGAATCTGTCTACCACCGTGAGTATGGTTGTTCGCCCATTTGAGGCCGGAAGCCCGGTGACGAAGTCCATGGATATCTCTGCCCACGGACGCGAAGGAATGGGTAGGGGATGCAGCAACCCCATACGGGCGCCGTGGGAGTTCTTATTCCGGGCGCAGACGGGACAGGCTGCGACGTATTCTCTGACGTCTGCCCTCATGGAGGGCCACCAGAATCGCTGCTGGACGACAAACAGGGTTCTGCGCATGCCCGGATGACAGGAGAGTCTGGAGGTGTGAGCCCAATGGACGACTTGGGATCGTGATTGATCGGGGACAAATAGTCTGTTCTCAGGGCAACCACTAGGGGGTGGCTCGTTACCATTGGCCCGCTGTACCAGGCCTTCGATAGGCCAGGTCACTGCTCTTACCAGGCAATGAGGAGGCAGAATGGATTCAGGCTTCTTAACTTCTGGATCTGGGTTGTAGACACGGGAGAGGGTGTCAGGCTTGGTGTTTTTGGTTCCCGGTCTGTAAGACAGAGTAAAGTTAAATCGATTGAAAAAAAGTGACCAGCGGGCTTGGCGAGAATTCAATCTCTTAGCTGACTTAATGTATTCTAAATTCTTATGGTCTGTTCAGACCAAAAAGGGCTGCTGTGCTCCCTCCAACCAATGTCTCCATTCTTCCAATGCCAGTTTCACTGCCAACAGTTCGCGATCTCCCACGTCGTAATTCTGTTCGGCTGGCGTCAGCCGCCGAGACAGGAACGCGCACGGATGGAGCTTGTTGTCGCTCTTGGCTCTCTGTGATAGAATGGCCCCTACTCCTCGATTGGAGGCGTCCACCTCCACCACAAACTGTCGTGACGGGTCTGGAAGCGTGAGGATGGGAGCGGTGCTGAAGCGGTTCTTCAGCTCCTGGAAGGCCGCCTCCGCCTCCGCCGACCAGCGGAAGGGAACCTTAGGGGACGTTAGCGCATGCAAGGGAGCCGCCGTGGCACTGAAGCCCTTGATGAACCGCCTATAAAAATTGGCAAAGCCCAGGAATTGCTGCACCTTTCTGCGGGAGTCAGGGGTAGGCCATTCCGTTACCGCGCTAACTTTCGCCGGGTCCATCTCTACTTTGCCCGGGGCTACGATGAAACCGAGAAAAGATACGGTGTTCGTGTGGAATTCACTTTTCTCGGCCTTAACGTACAGTTGGTGTGCAAGGAGTCGTCGCAGCACCGTCTCGACGTGAAACCTATGGGTCTTCAGATCCGGGGAATAAATCAAAATATCATCCAAATATACATACACAAATCGGTCCAAACAATCTCTCAGAACATCATTTATCATGGCCTGAAACACCGCGGGAGCATTGGTGAGGCCAAATGGCATTACTAAGTATTCAAAGTGTCCTCGATGTGTGTTAAACCCCGTCTTCCATTCGTCCCCTTCCCGGATGCGCACTAGATGGTATGCGTTGCGCAGATCTAACTTTGTGAACACCCGGGCTTGCTGTAATTGGTCGAACACGGTCGACATCAGTGGGAGCGGATACCGGTTTTTGATTGTGATCTGATTGAGGGGGCTATAGTCAATACAGGGACGTAGGGTGCCGTCCTTTTTGCCCACGAAAAAGAACCCCGCACCCGCAGGCGACGATGATGGTCGAATCAGTCCTGCTTGCAGGGAGGAGTCTATATAATCGTTCAAGGCCTGCTTTTCAGGTCCCGAAAGAGAATAAAGCCTCCCCTTGGGTATGGTTGAACCCGGCAGGAGTTCAATGGCGCAATCATACGGACGGTGGGGGGGTAGGGAGGTAGCCTTGGCCTTGCTGAATACCTCGGCCCATTGGTGGTAACACGCAGGAACCCCGGTTAAATCGGGAGTTTGCGCGTCTAGAGCAGGAGGCACAGCGCGCGGGTTAGACTTGATACAGGAATCATGACAGTTGGGCCCCCATCCCGTTATTTCCCCTGATCCCCAGTCTATAGCGGGGTTGTGGCGTTGAAGCCATGGATACCCGAGAATGAGGGGGTTCATTGGGGAGGTCACGACATGTAGTCGTATATTCTCATGGTGGGGCCCAATAGACAGCGAGACAGGTTCTGTTATGTGGGTTACCTCAAAAAGTGCCTGTCCATTGAGTGCCTTAGCGTTCACGGGAGTGTTCAGCAGGTCAGTCTTTACCCCCCATCGGCGAGCAAATGCCCAGTCTATCAAGCTTTCATCTGCTCCTGAGTCTATTAGCACTTCAAGTTCTATTTCTTTTCCCAGCTGTGTAATCCTGCCCTTGGGGAGCACTCGCCCCGGGGACAGAGCCGCAGAGAAGGCGCTTACCTTCAGGGTCCTCCTCACCGGGCAAGAGAGGAGGAGGTGTCCGAGCTCACCGCAGTAGTAGCATCTTCCTTCCCGGCGTCGCCGTAACTTCTCCTCCTCTGTCAACTTTGCTCTGCCCAACTGCATCGGTTCTGGCTCCTGGTGCTGCTGATCCCCGTCCGGCCTGGGGTGGTTCGCGTCTAGGACGGAAGGAACGGCTACTGGCACAAAGGCGGGGGCGTTCCTGCTTCGGTGCTTCCTCCACTCTTGCAGCCGGTTGTCGGTGCGGATAGCCAGAGCGATGAGGGCGTCAAGATCGGTGGGAAGATCTAGGGGAATTAGCTGATCCTGTATGGATCCAGAAAGGCCTCGGAGGAAGATGTCATACAGCGCCGTCACGTTCCAACCGCACTCCGCGGCCAGCGTGCGGAAACGGATGGCGTAATCTCCGACGGTCTCTTGTCCCTGGGCTATCTGACAGAGTTGGCGAGCCTTTTCTCGGTCAGCGGAGATTGGGTCGAACACCGTTCGCAGAGCCTCGATAAAAGCGGGGAGAGAGCGACAGGAGATGGAATCCCTGGCCCATTCCGCGGTGGCCCACGTGCGGACCCTTCCCCTCAGGTACGATACCATGTAGGCCACCTTGGAGCGCTCGGTGGGGAAATCCGCTGGGGACCTCTCAAAATGCATCTCGCACTCAGTAATAAAGGCCCGGCTAAGGCCGGGTTCGCCGGAGTAGCGTTCTGGAGGAGCCAGTCTGGCACCGCCGGTCATGGGAGCTACGGCAAGGGGAGTCACTGGGGAAGCAGCGGGTGGGTGTACTGGAGGTCGCTGCTGGTCCCGTGTTTAAGAGCGAGAGCACGTCCTGCATTTGTTGACCCAGCTTTGCTACTTGGGTGGCGACCGCCCCTCTGAAATCTTCTTGACTCTTAGCGAGCCCTTGGATTTCCTCGCCCAAATTGCCTACTTCCCTCTGGTGCTGGGCGAGCTGTGAGGCGTGGGAGCGCACTGCGGCGCACAGGTGCTCCGACTCTGCCGAGTCCATGTCTGGCCAGTGTGTACTGTCAGGCAGGGAACAAGGCGGAGGACTCGGATGCAGAGTCGTTTCTTTCTCTGATTTATTCCAGCACACACACTGATCAAAAGTACAACTCAAAACGCCTCTTGCGAGGGAAACACGTGGCAAAAAGTTCAAACAAAAGCGTCGCACTGGGGCGAGACAAAAAGGCTATGGGGATCAAGGCACTAACAAAAAGCGTCGCTCTGTGGCGAGACAAAAAGGCTATGGGGATCAAGGCACTAACAAAAAGTGTCGCTCTGTGGCGAGACAAAAAGGAGGAATCTTACTGAGAGCTCGGACGTCAAAGAATCGCTGGTGGTCGGGACGAGGCAAGACACACTGGCACAAGACAAGGGGAAGACGCGGACTAAATACACACAAAAGGGCTGGGAGGCAGGTGCTGACAATTAGCGCCAATCACGCCGGTGCCACAATCGGGATCGGGGAAGACAAGACAACCAAACACCGAGGAAGGATACACGAACTGAAACGGAAGGGATGACAAAATAAAACAGGAAGTAAAGTTACGACACCGACGAGACAGAAAACCGGAAAAATAAACGCGACCGCATGACAGTTTTGCTGTCATATGAGAGAGGTTTCAGATCTTTTAAATTTCGATACATGATTTGCATAGGACCGGAAACTCCTCTTGCCCCTTGCTTGAGCCGCGGCTTGAGCTGCGGCCTTGCACCTGCTCACAGGGGCCTTATTGTCTCCTGGTCTGACAAACACTTGTGACCGCATCAGTTTTCATCTTTCTAGCTTTTGTCTCTTGAATTCGTTCTCATCTCTTTGTGAAGATTTCAACCACACTCTAGCACTTCTACCACTTCTTCCACATTTCAAATTTCCTTGTACTCCATACATTTTCTTCCACTTCAGCATGTATTGCATACAATTAAGAAATCTACTTGCCATGAACTTCTCGTTTTAAAGAAGAGCAGAGCAAGAGATTTACCGTTCTTATTTCCCATCTTAATTTTAGTAGTTTAAGGTTTTACAATTTTTTTTCAATTTTTTTTTCTTTGAGGATCCTCAATGCAGGTTTAGATTGACCTTTCAACAGATTACTAGCCTGTTTTATTGCCGTGGATCAACGCTAGAACTGCTTTTTAGTCAATTTATCCTACCAGTCACACACTCAATCACACAAACTCCAGCGCTTTTTTAGGCCTATCCAGGGATGGGTGTAAAACACTCCCAAACAGCTTTGGAAAAACGGACAAAAGAAAAAATCTACGCCCTTCTTCAATTAAGAAAAAGAAGCTCTGTTTTTCTTAGCCCGTTTCTTCCACTGGGACTTGAACCCAAGCTGTTGGAAAAACATACAAAGAAAAATCTACGCCCTTCTTTGATTAACAAAAAAGAAGCTCTGTGTTTCTTCCACTGGGACTCTAACCCAAGCCAGATCCCTCAGCTCGGAAGAACAGACAAAGAAGAGTCTACGCACCTCTTCGATGAACAAAAAAGAAGCTCTGCTTTTCTTAGCCTGTTCATTCCACTGGGACTTGAACCCAAGCTGGCTCCCGTGCACTTCTACGTGTTACGCGTTTAACAACACAACACAACGTCAGGCCTTTAACTTACTTGTCCCCTGGTTCGTTGCACTGCCGGGTCCCGTCAATCCACCTCTGTCAGACGAAGGCAGACCTAAGATGCTGGCCCAGCGAAGAATTTCCTTCCCAGGCCTTTCTCCTCCAGGTCCTCTTAATGGACGCTGGCTTGTCGACAATGCAGCACGTCCTCCTTCGTCAGCCAGATAGCGGGTATGAGGGATCCCGGGTTTCGGCACCAAAATGTTAGAGATTTGCTCACTCCAACTTATTTTGCAAGAACCACACGGGAGACAGGCAAGTTCTTTTAGACACCTGCAGGTGGAGAGTCCATTCGTCGCTGTGCGTGGAGCGATGTTCGAATAGCGCTCTGGACTCTCCTTCCTGCAAGAGAATATTTATTAAGAGAAACAGAGTGGGGGTATGAGTGGGCTGAATAGAAAGCCCTTGTCCTCTAGTCTAAACATCTCAGGGGATGTTTTACGATCTTGTGATAAGGAGGACAAGGTAAGGTATTTATTACCTGTTGCATTCCAACATAATCCTATGATAAAGATAACCTGGAAAACCCTAACAGCATCCATTTTCTTTATCCGGTTTTTGTTAGTCTTGATATGTTTCCTGATTCCGTTTTGTTTCCTGTTGCAATCTTGATCTGATTTTGTGCTCTTCATCTAGTTGACTCCATGTGTGCCCATGTCCATGTGTGGCCATGTGTGGCACGTCAGCCAAACTGGAATTGTTGATTCTTGAGTGGCCCAAAGTGACATCATGTTGCATTGTGCCCTGTTGATGTTGGCTTTTGCTTTGCTGGCCCTCTGCTTGCTTGGCACTTTGGCTCGTCTCTTTTGTCTTTCTCTCATTCTCACGTCATTTTCAACATTTGTCCATCCGTACCATTATTGACTTCCCTTCGCTGCCAGCTTCCCGAGTCGGGTGCTGAAAGCTGACCTGAGAGACGCCTCTTCATCCTCACTGTTGGCACATGCTGCGCCATCAAACACACACACACGCGCACACACACACACACACACACACACACACACACACACACACACACACACACACACACACACACACACACACACACACACACACACACACACACACACACACACACACACACACACACACACACTCCGTAATGGCTCCACATGGTTATCGATTGGAGATTGATTAGGTAGCTCTTTGTTGGAAAGTTCTGGAGACGAGGCTTGTGGGCTGACTGGCAAACATGCTGAGTCGTTCTTACATCAACACACACACACGCGCCCGCACACACACGCACGCACACACACGCACACACACACACACACACACACACACACACACACACACACACACACACACACACACACACACACACACACACACACACAAGAGCAAAACGAGATCAAGAACACGTACAGGAAAAAAAAGATGGATTAAAACCCGCTGGACCTAATGTCGGCGTCTCACAGGTTTTTCAATGGCAAATGTCGAGAAGATTGTAAGGAAATGAGTCTGGAAGCGACTGGCATGTTTAATCCAAGAAGTGTATCTCTGATTATCCGTTCATTCTTGTCACGTTCTGCCAGGCCTCACACGAGGGGATGAGATCACTTGTGATATTCCATCGGGAGGACCTGGAAGAGACATTCCTCGTTAGCGCCTCGCAACTTCACCAACGCTGTTGAGTTGAGGGCTTCTTGTTACAGGAGATGTTGCGTGCGCTTCAACCACTTCCATCTGTTGGCACTTTTTGTTTTTTGTCATGTACTCACACTTGCAAGTATTCCAAGATACGTACTGTATGCCACCAAACAAGACAAGCACAGAATGCAACGGACAATCAGGACTGCAGAAAAGATAATCGGGACCAACCTCCCATCTATCCAGGACTTGTACCTGTCCAGGACCAGGAAACGTGCAAGTAACATCTCTACAGACCCTTCTCACCCAGGTCGCAGTCTGTTCGATCTACTCCCCTCCGGACGGCGTTAGAGTGCTGTACGCCAAAACCAACAGACACAGACACAGCTTCTTACCCCAGACTGTCACTCTGATGAACTCACACCACTCATAGAGTCTCAGAGACATTACCGTGCAATAATATCCTGCTGTCGATGCTTTACCTTTGGATTGTCCATATGATGTGTACTATGTGTCCACTCTACATCCATTGCAGCCTGGTCATCTTAGAAGAGGGATCCTCCCATCTGTGGCCTCTTCTCAAGGTTTCTCATTTCCCCTAGTAGGAGTTTTGAGTTTTTCCTTGCCCTCCTGGGAGTTTAAGATCAGGGGGTGTTTGAGAATATTTGTCAATTTTCGCTCATGTCCTGAGTGTTGTTAGTCACTTAAATGTTGAACAGAGGCTGTGATGTACCGAAGTCAAATTCCTTGTTTGGCACGCCCAAACATGGCGAATAAAAATTCTTGAATCCTGAAAATAGACGACAAAATTAAATGCATCAAATATGAAATATTAAACCCAAAACAAATATGAAATATAAAACCCCAAAACAATCTGAAATTTGAATTGAATTGGATTGATTTCATTCGTTTCAAACAGGCAAACCACACATAACCACACATAACAGAGGCTGAGATGTACTGAAGTCATATTCCTTGTTTGGCATGCTCAAACATAAAAAATTCTTGAATCTTGAATTACAATATATATATATATACAGTATATGCACATGTATACACGCCATACACTGAATCCACAAAAAACAAAGAGCCTGCTGATCGCCATCAATAACAACTATTTGCTCATTTGGTGACTTTGAGGCATGAATAATTACGATGGATATGAGATGGAAACGCACACTGCTGGCTGCCGAAGTGACTGCTCGACAAAAGGACGCACTTGAGTGCAAACATTGAATATCGCACTGGCCAGACAGTGTGCGTGCGTGCGCGTGTGTGGCGATTGGTACACTGGAGAGCTGATAACAAATGTCATTTCCGCCATGTTTCTCAAGCTTCCAGACAAGCATTTGTCACCCGTAAACAAGGAAAAAAGCGATTCGGTGGGCCGATAAGCGGACGACCCTCTTGAGATGCACGTCAAGTGGCGGCGGGCGGGGGCTGCTAGCTGTAAACTTGGAGGGGTTGAAGGACTTCTGACACCGCATCTGTCCCACGCTGCAAAAGGTGGCCGGCCCGCTAAGAGGACGCATTACGGCAATTTTGCTGGGATTTGCCATCTTTCATCTTATTGGTTTCCTTATTTAGGGCCGGGGGATGTTCGGCCCTTTTGAGGGAGTGAAAAGCCGTGAGATATCTGTGCGGGTCTAATTAGCCCGGGCTGCCAGACCAAGAGAGACGGCAATCGTTGGAGCGGACACAGCGCCCTAGCGACTAAGCGACTGGCAATTACGGCCAAGCCGCCACTGCAAACTTTTGACGGCGCATGGGCAGCACCCTTGGCGCCATCCGACTCTGACGGCGCGCCAACACTCCCAACGATGATTTGCTTCACCTTTACAAAGACGATAGCATTGGCTCACGCGCACCAGCGCAGTCTTTGCCGGTTGAACTCAAACATGCAATTTGTTTGGGCATGTCGGTTGACCTCCCCAGAAAGTCTCAAGAAGACTTTTTAGAGCTTGGTCACTTGCTTGAGTCACTTGCTTGAGTCCTTCAAAGACAACAATGCCACCCGCCTAACGTAAATCTTGGGAGACTCGGCAGCCGGGCCCGTTTAAATTGATGCCGAGCTTCCGGTTGCCATGGCCACCACGCAAGCACCGAAGGGAGTTGAGGTGACCACATTTTGCCTTTTTGCCTTAGTATGTGAAATGTTGCTCTAGTTCAGGGGTGGGCAATTAATTTTTACAAGGGGCCACATGAAAAACCTGAGTTATGTTAGAGGGCCACACCAACGATAATTTAAACCTGCTCAACTTTATTCCATTGTAATATGCACTAAATTATTTATTTTAAATAGCTGGTACTGGTAATTAGAAGACTACAATTATTCTGTTTATATTTATATTAGGCTATGTGAAATTGTGGTGTATAGGTCAAATAAAAAAAATCATTAATCAGTACAATTTATTCTTAACTTTAACTTTTCCTCAAACTGTGAATTACAACACATTTATAGAAACATATCAATGTGTCCTCAACCCGCCTTGTTACGGTACGTCGGGAGAGTGACACATTCTCAAATGTGCTTTTTCTCCGGGCATATCAGTGCAACAGAGTCCAATAAGCACTCCTTAATAAACTCTCCGTCAGTAAATGGCTTACTTTTTCTGGCAATTTTGCGGGAAATGACAAAACTTGTTCTGACCGCTGTATCTCTGTGGGTGTGAAGGTTGATAAAAAGTCCTTGTTGGGCTTGCAGTTTCGCTAGCAATGTTGCGCGCTCTTTATTAGACAGATTTCTGTATTTTTCCTCATGCTTGGTCGTGTAGTGGCGACTCAAATTATATTCTTTAAACACAGCGACCTGTGTGCCACAAACCAGGCACACGGCTTTACCTTTCAGTTGTGTAAAGAAATACTTGGCAGTCCATGTCTTGTTGAAAGCACGGCACTCGTCAACTTTTCTTTTCTTCGCGTCAGCACACATTTTGAGGGCAGCATTACTTCGCGCTGTTCACACGCACAGCTCACATGCACGCACGCTACACGGAAGTGCGACGCCTTTCAAAATAAAGGCAGCACAGTTGTATTGCATGTACGACACTGATTTTTTTAATTTATTAAGTTGTAATCAAATGTAATTTATGATTGCGGGCCGGACAGAGACGCACAAAGGGCCGGATATGGCCCGCGGGCCGTATTTTGCCCGGGTCTGCTCTAGTTGGAGGTCGCTGGAGGTCGCGCTGGTCCTTTTGCATGAACACATGTTTGTTTGTTTGTTTGTTTGTTTGTTTGTTTGTTTGTTTGTTTGTTGTCAGGTTTCCATGTTTAGGCTGGCCTACTTCTTTGCTGGCTGAATGTATGCTAATCCCTGCCTGCATGTGCACCGCCTGCACGTGCAAGCTTCTTTTTAAAAGCGTGTTACACAAGCATGTGTTGGCTGTATGTTGAACACAACACGGCGGGGAGGGAGACCAGGCCAGGGGCCACTCACTGAGCGAGTTTCTCTGCCTTTGAATTTGTCATCGTGACTTTTTTCAGTCTTCTTTCACCGTGTTGATGAAGTTCCTCAAAAGTGCTTTCATTTTCCTGCACAGCAGCAGGAGACTCTCATTTCTCATTTAAATCCCATGAAATGAGTATTTAATGTTAATATTCATCAAACTGTGTTTTCTAGTTGAGCAACTAGGTGCTTTTAAAAGCATGATGTCACCGCTTTGAGCAGTCCAGACTCCACCGACAGTGTGGGAACGCGTCAAAGAAGTTGCAGCAGCGTGCCTGAAGGTGCCACCACAGCGCCACCTGGAGGCCGGTTAGTGTGTTTTATCCAAAAGGTTTTTGCCATTTTACACACACGCACACACACGTATATGGAGATTTTAATTTCCTCCCAGGATTGAGCATCGCGTGTTAATAATGCATGCTGGCACGCAGAGTCCAGATCGACGCAGGCAGGCGTGCCGGCTGATTGGCGGTTTGCGCTGATGCGCGCTAATAGAGGCCTTGATGATGGCGCGGGTGGGGGTGAGGGTCTTGTCTGCTGTGAGAATGAAGTATTTTCTAATATATTCATGTGTTGTCTTCCAAACGAGCTCTCCAAACACCAAGGGTCGCTTTTTTAATCAAAAGCTGTGCCGCCACCAAATATCATTAGAATAAGTAGGCGTTGCCAAGGTGAGTGAGACGGAGAGGGATGGGGCACGAGTGGGGGTCTGATTGAGCAAGGCAGCGATGTAAAGCCGACACGCGAACAGATGAAGGAGAGAAAATAAAGACGAAAATAAGAATAGGCAAAGTGCAGTGGCCACGAAAAGGGAAAGAAAACACAATAAGGCGTTTTAACTGCGAGGCGGCGACTTTTTTTCCCACCGTCAACAGCTGCCGTAAAGGCGCCGTTTTATGCGCCCCGTGGTGCCCCTCGTCTTTATGAATATGATCATTTATTCATTAGTGCTTGGATCTGCATATCTTGACACCTTCAGCCACCAACAGGGGGCGCAGTCACACTCGTGTGCAAGAGGGGAAGGGGCAAAGTCAAACACCGGCCTCTGACATCAGGCTGGATTCCCCCAATCTGTTTGCTCTGTGTGTGGGGGAAAATATTCATGATACAGTATGATGCATGTCATTCAGGAATTCAATCAGATTTTTTTTCTGCCAAACGACATATAGAAAAAATGTGTCATTCTCAATTGTTTTGTCCTTGGTTGACAATAGAAACTTTTGTAGACCACCACATCACATAATTTGCTTTTTCTTAGCCTTTTCCACGGCCGAATTGGCAACGCTCTTTTGACAAGGAAGTGCGCACGTCAATATTTCCCTTGATGATCAAATAAAATTTATTTTTCAACATCTGCACAAAGAAGCCCTAAAAAATGCAAAGCGTATTACTGAAGTTAATTTAGGAGATGGAAATAAAAAGAAGGATGGAGTGATGACTCAGCAAAGGTACGAGAGGCGGCAATGGGGAAGAAAAAAGGTCAACACCGCCTACTTCACTCCGGCGACTAATTGAGTTGGCTGGGGGATGAGGAAGGAGGATGAAGGGAGGGGTCACAAGTTGGAGGGGTGCTGGGTGAGCCAGACGAGAAGAAAAATAGATGACAAGAAGGACGGACTCATTCATCTTTGTCTTCTAGCAGCCTCATGACCAATTTGTGTGTGTGTGTGTGTGCGCGCGCGTGTGTGCGTGTGTCTGTGGCATTGAGCAAGCCAACACTGCCCTCTCACGCTTAACGAGGCTACACGCAATCAAAACGTCAGTGCAAAACAAATATTCATAAAATGTTTAATTGTCAGTAATGAGGAAGGAATAAGAATAAACGAAATGCAACAAGCATCTGACACTTATCGATGTAAAATAAACAAAGAACAGGATTCAAATTGCGAATGTGTGCACTAACAAGACTTGATAAGTAACTCAATACACAACACATTTTTAACTTGTTAAGTAGTTTGCATCAATGTTCCATGCACTATTGAGCTTATAAAAAGCTATGTTTACATTTTAATGACATCATTTTTACTGCATATGAAAACCAATTTTTTGTTGCATCTCATTTCTTATAACCTGTCGCCATGGTTCACTACTAGGGTAAAAGGTGAAATTACATGTTTGCCATAACGCTAGAATTGTTTTTATCTCAACTTACGGTTATAGATTAGCCTTTTTATGACTGCCTCCGCCATTTTTGACAGCCGCGTGCCGACATCTGCAAAAGCAATTACAGCTTTGGGATTCAAATCTGCAATATAATGTAAAAAAAAATATATATACTGTGTACTGGTGAACAAATATCAAATATGTGCTTGAGCCATTTGTCTGTCTGTGTATGCAGGAAAGAAACATTTTGATAAATCGCATATTTAACTTGGAACACAGACGGGTACTTCTAGGAATTACTATGTACCTTCAAGAATTCTGGCTGTAGTGCGGCCATGGGATTTCCTGCCACCTGTGATCAAGGGATATTTAAGATTAATATTTACAGGTGGTGATGTATGTCACTGATTATTTGTTAGTATATAACAACATATAAGAAAATCAATGCCATCTTCTGTACAATATTAATATCGAATAATAAATTTATAAATTTATACAACTTCCCATTCCTTTTCAAACAGGTAGGCTCTGCCTATTTTGTGCAGTGGATTTTTTTCTGTTTGTATCTGTTGTTTATAGAGTCATAGTTTGAATGACTCACCTTGTTTGTGCTTTTGAGTGTATTTGTCTTCATTTGATTGGTTATGTGTGGTTTGCCTGTTTGAAATGAATTAATTCAATTAAATTTCAGAATGGTTTTGGCTTTAATATTTCATATTTGATGGATTTAATTTTGTCGTCTATTTTAGGTCGATGTGTACACCTAAAATATACGTCTATTTTAGGTTATTTGATAGATCTAAAATAGACGTCTAAATTAGGTTTATGTGTGGACCTAATATAGACGTCTAAATTAGGTCTACAGATAGACCTAATTTAGACGTCTATTTTAGGTCTATATATACACCGTATATATAGACCTAAAATAGACGTCATTGTGAAGAAAAAGTTGTCCTCCCATTCCCTATGAAAGTGATACTTTTTTTATCATCATACTCTGTGTTCTCTGCAAATTACGCATTCTCTCAAATTCTCTGGCGGCATCAGATAACTGGTCACTAACATCAGTGTTGCCGTTTTCCGACAGATGCCAGTTGCCCCACTCATTTTTATACCCTTTCTTAAGTTTAAGAGAAAAAACAGGGTTCTGACAATTGGAGGGAACTCGCGAGCTAGCGTGTTAGTGTTGTGATGTTAGCGCAGTTGTTTGCACATGCGTCAAGTGCGAAAAACTCCCAAAACATTTTAATGCCACACGATTGACCGGTCGATCGCGATTGACGTATTGGGCACCCCTGCCCTAGACCAACGAGCCCCGTACTAAATTACCTGACTCCGTTACATTCCGATTGGTAGCGAATATGACATGGACTTGGACTGCATTTCGGTGTTTAATGAATTCTAATTGATATCATAGCCGTTTTTTGCGTATCCTTTCCAGTCATAATTGTGTATCTACCGCTGCCTCGTGGCAGCCAGGCCTAAAAAAAA
The DNA here is from genome assembly GCF_024217435.2 of Syngnathus scovelli. Lineage (NCBI taxonomy): Eukaryota > Metazoa > Chordata > Actinopteri > Syngnathiformes > Syngnathidae > Syngnathus > Syngnathus scovelli. The sequence goes on from NC_090858.1 coordinate 14,510,695, forward strand.
GGGAACACCTAAGGGAGTTAAGCCAAGATGAATTAGGAAGAACTTCATGAAACAAAGTTGATATTAAAATGTAAGTGGACGTGGAAGCTTGTGTTGAACATTGTCATTGTTCAACAGACAACTGGCAACAGTGAACAACGAGCAAATTCAGCAAGGTTATTGGCCATGACCCAGATTCGTTCCAGGGATACTGCGGCCACAACGCTATACGATCATGACCAATATGCAATAGCATACAAAAAGTATTATGGCCAATATGCAGTTGCATGTTTAGGGTCTTTTCTTTAGAATCTTCAGCCAGGACACCCAGGCAGACCATGAAAAAATGTTGATGTTAAAATGATGGTTGAACTATCCGACTGCGCAGACCTGATGATCCCAAAGACTTGAGATGAGACAACATTGGAAATACTTATTTGTTGACAGTGTCTGTGAGTTACTTCAACCCAAAAATTTCAAATACACGTAGCTAATGTTGACCACAAAGGGGAACATGAGCTAGCCAGGAATCGAACCTAGAATCTTCTGATCCGTAGTCAGATCCATTGAGCCGCAAGCCCCACGCAAAGTTGCGATTTGAAAGCATAAGCTATTTAGGGGGTTTTAGTACAGTCGCTACGGAACTCCATTTGGTCCTGGAGCTCAGGCTGCCCTTGCCTTCCTCACTACTTCCTCAACCTCGCTCCATTTTGGGGACTGTCATCCAGCTGGTGTTCTGGCTGAGGTACTATTGGTGGCATGTCTGATGGTATCTCTTTCTGTTCAAATCTTTGGCTGTCCATATGAATGATTTTCTTGTGGTCTTCCAGTTCCCTCTTTGGCACCTATCACACAGCATTGTGTCATCTTGTGCCACTTCAAGAGTACCGCATCGTCTTCCAAATTGATTGAAACCACACCGTACATACCTTATACAATCAATAGTTTCTGGATTTGCACGTAAAATACTGTCCCAGATGTTACGCTACAAACCAGATTTGGTTGACGTTGGGAAATTGTGTAAAATGTAAATAAAAACAAATTACAATGATTTGAAAATCCTTTTCAACCTATATTCAATTGAATACACTACAAAGACAACATATTTAATGCTCAAACTCATAAGCTTTATTTAATTTTTCAAATAATAATTAACTTGGAATTTCATGGCTGCAACACGTGCAGTAGAAGTTGGGAAAGGGCATGTTTACCACTTCATTATATCACCTTTCCTTTTAATAACACTCAATAAACGTTTTGGAAGAGAGGAGACTAATTCTCTTAGCTTCTCATGTGGAATTCTTTCCCATTCTTGCTTGATGAACCACTTCAGTTGTTCAACAGTCCGGGGTCTTCCCTGTTGTATTTTACGCTTCATAATGCGCGACATATTTTCAATGGGAGACAGGTCTGGACTGCAAGCGGGCCAGGGGAGAACCTGGACTCTTTTACTTCGAAGCCATGCTGTTGTAACACGTGCAGAATGTGGCTTGGCATTATCTTGCTGAAATAAGCAGTGGTGTCCATAAAAAAGATGTCACTTGGATGGCAGCATATGTTGCTCCAAAATCTGTATGTACCTTTCAGCATTTATGCTGCCATCACAGAAATGTAAGTCACCCATGACATGGGAACTAATGCACCCCCATACCATCACAGATGCTGGTTTTTGAACTTTGCGTTGATAACAGTCCGGATGGTCCGCTTCCTCTTTGGTCCGGAGGACACAACGTCCAGTGTTTCCAAAAACAATTTGAAAAGTGGACTCATCAAACCACAAAACACTTTTCCATTGTGTGTCAGTCATTTTACATGAGCTCGAGCCCAGAGAACCCAGCGGCATTTCTGGATGTTGTTCATACACGGCTTTTGCTTTGCATGGTAGAGTTTTAATCCGCACTTACTGATGTAGTGACGAACTGTATTTACTGATAGTGGTTTTCTGAAGTTTTCCTGAGCCCATTTGGTGATATCCTTTACACACTCATGTTGGTTTTTAAGGCAGTGGTGTCTGAGGGATCGAAGGTCCCGGTCATTCACTATTTTCTCACGCAGTTGTGGACAAAGTGGTGAATCTCGCCCCATCCTTGCTTGTGATTGACTGAGCAAGTTTTGCTGAAAACCCTAGATGCAGACATCGGGGGCGTTCCTAAAACATGGGCTCACAATAATATACCGGATGAATCGCTGTCAGTCAAGGATTACCAACTATTTAGGATAGACAGGAACGGCAAAAGTTGAGGGGGCGTGGCTGTGTACTGTCACGAGAGACTGCAGGCAAAGAGGAGAAAGGATTTGGAGACCGATGACATTGAGTGGGTCCAACTACAACCGCGTCGAACGCCCAGAAGTGTCTCAACTATATTTGTGGGGAATCTGTACCACCAGCCCTGGGTAAATAAAAATTGTGCCAAGACAAAGTTCTGGAATATCTAATAAATACTATAGACACAATTAGAGCATCTTTCCCCCACGTGGGATTGGATTTATTTGGAGATTTTAATAAACTGCCTACAAAAATGTTAACCTCCTCCCACCCTGAGATTTGGCAGATACCGAGGGCAGGCAACTCTAGATTTGATTTTTACCAACTTGGCTAAACTTTACAGCCCCTCAACCACCCTTGCCCCCTTGGGTTCCAGTGACCACAAGTGTTTGGTGATGAGCCCCTTAAATTCAACAGGGCAGAAACAACAGGTGAAACGTAGGAGGGGCTGGTTGGTGACGACAGAAAGAAAAGAGGCTCTGTCAACATGCATCGCTATGACCGACTGGTCTGCTGTCTATGAGGCTGAGGACATCACTGCCAAGGTGTCAAGTTTTAACAAGATAGCAATGGGCATATGCATTCCTGTGAGACAGAAAAAAATAACATCTGTGGATAAACCATGGATGACGGAGAAAATAAAACAGGCTATAAAGAAGAGACAAAAAGTGTATAATAAATGGGGGAAAGTGGGAAAATGGAGAGAAATTAGAAACTCCATCCAAAAACTCATACACAAGGCAAAAACAACATACTACAAAAATGAACTGCAAAACTTAAAGAAAAAGAACCCCAAGGAGAGATGGAATTTTATAAATAAAGGTCTAGGGCAAGCTAAATCATCATCTGATGCAAAAATCTCAATACAGGGAGTAGAAGAAAACAAAGCTGCAGAAGCTCAGAAAAACTTCTTTGCCAAATCATAGACTAATACAACGCCCTATTGTGTTTTCTTCTTACCTAGACCTACACAAAATAACATCTGCAGTATAGGTGAGATGAAGCTAGCCCTCACTTGGCAGGACCCCCAGAAAGCAAGTGGGCCAGACGGTATTCCAACCTGGCTGCTTAAAGGGCATGTAAAGACACTATGGGGTCCCAAATTGTATTTGATAAAGATGGACTTGTATTTTCGGAAACTGTTGTAAACTTTTGAATAAAATAGAGGAGTAATCGATGAAAAATCAACGGTTTGTATGTGATCGTTGAAGTTCATCCCGGAAATTGCCGAAGTGACTGTAGCGTAGATCAGTGGTTCTCAAATGGGGGTACGCGTACCCCTGGGGGTACGTGGAGGTACTCCAGGGGTTACGTGAGATTTTACAAAAATATATACCGGTATTAAAAAAAAGCACCAAAAAAAAGTAACCCTGATTGTCTTGAGAATTAGTTATAAAAAGTTGGATGAAATACAAATGTATGTTTTATATTCAGCATTCAATTTTAATCCTTAATTAATAAACGGACTCTCCACAAACCAATAGCAGTCACCTGCGGTTGCCTTGATGATGCACTGTAACATGGAGATGTGGCTAAAGCGTTGTAGCGATGCTGCTGTTGAAAATACGGAGAAACAAGTAAAAATGAAGGCAAAACCAGAGCCGACAAAGTACCGACAGTACATGGAAGACTATTGTTTGATGGGATTTACGTCCACAAGTTGTAACTCACCCAAAGCGCTGTGCTTTTTTTTGCGGGGAGAAATTAGCCAACGCTAGCATGAAGCCGGCACATCTCCAGCGGCATCTCACCACAAAACACAGATGCCATGTTGGTAAGCCACCGGAGTTCTTCAGGAGGAAACTTTCTCACTTCAAGTTATTCCAAGACACAATGCGAAAAGCCTCCACTACATCAGCCAAAGCCCTGAAGGCTTCTTATGCGGTTTCTTTGCTCGTAGCTAAAGCCCAAAAAACGTTCACCATAGCTGAAGAGCTGCTGCTCCCCGCCGCTGTTGTATAGGCCGACACTATGCTAGACAAAAAATCTGCGGATACATTAGAAACTGTGCCTTTGTCTAATGACACCGTTTGCCGCAGAAAAAACAGAATGGGTGCTGACATTGTCGAACAAGTTGTGAGAAAACTTGGCGACTCTTTTTCACTCCAGCTGGATGAATCCACAGATGTCAGTGGAAATGCACAGCTTGTTGCTTTTGTGAGATATATTGAGACTGACGACATTTGTGAACACATACTTTTCTGCAAAATTCTGGAGGGGAGAACAACCGGAGAGGACATTTTTAATCTCGTTAACGCATTTTTCTCTGAAAATGGTATCAGCTGGAAATCCTGCAGCAGCGTCTGTACAGATGCGGCTCCATCAATGATGGGCAGTGCGAAAGGGCTCATTGCGCGGATTAAAAAGGAAAATCCCGACATTAAGTGGACTCGCTGTGTGATTCACAGGGAAGCGTTAGCATCCAAGAAAATGAGCCCGGTGTTGCATGATGTTTTGAACGACAGCATCAAAGTAATCAACTTCATCAAGTCAAGGCCACGTAATGCATGTTTGTTCCATCGCCTCTGTGAAAACATGGGAGCTGAACACACGCAACTCTTCCTGCATACAGAAGTGCGCTGGCTCTCTCGAGGGAAGATACTCAACAGGCTGTTGGAGTTACGAGCTGAAGTGCACACCTTTCTGACAGAGCACGGATCTCCCCATGCCACCTTGTTCGAGAACACGGACTGCCTTGCAAAGCTTTGCTATCTGGCAGATATATTCAGCAAACTGAACGAACTGAATGTGTCTCTGCAGGGCAAGGACACCAGCATCCTGAACCTGTATGACAAGGTGGGTGGTTTCCTGAAGAAAACAGAGCTGTGGAAAAGGGCATGTGGTCAGGAGGATTTCACTTGCTTTCCTCAGATGGATGCTTTTCTCTCCAATGAAAATGTGGAGACAGCTCCAGTGAAGTTAGTCATCGTGGGACATTTGGCTAACTTGATAAAGGGCTTTCATTGCTACTTTGTTAACATGGAGGAGAAATCTGCACGTCTGGATTAGGTGATAAACCCATTTCTCTTGTCTGAAGCAAAGAGAAGGAAGCTTCCTGTCACTCACCAGGAAAAACTGGTGGAAGTGGCATCTGACCGTGGCCTGCAGATGAAGTTTGGCGCATCCACTCTCACACAGTTTTGGGTGTGTGTGTGTGAGGCAGGAGCACCCTGAGCTGGGACAGAAAGCTTTGGAGCAGCTGCTGCCCTTTGCCTCCACATATGTATTTATGTGAGACCTCCTTCTCTGCAATGACAGTGACCAAAACAAAGCAAAGAAGCAGACTGAGCCTGGAGAAGAACTTGATCATAGCAGTTGCAGGTACAAGCCCATGTTTCTCACTAAAATGTAGTATGAGTGCAAAAGACTCATTCAAGCTTCAAGACTTCAATGCTTGTTCAATGCTTGTTCAATGCTTGTCAAATCAAAATCAAATGTTCAATGCAACAATTCAATTTTAAGAGAAAAAAAGTTTCTTTTTTATCCCAAAAGAGGTAAAGTTGATTATTTTTATGAGCAAATCTTTATTTATTATTAAGTTATCAATTTATTTTGTAAACAAGATATTATGTATTTATAATTAAGTTAATTTATTTTTGTGAACACATTTTTAGTTATGTATATTTTTATTTCCTTGCAAGGGATTATTACAAGAAAGATTAATATAAACTAGCAGTGTTCTGCATACAGTATTTGTTTTGAAAGGGTTTATGCCTTCTTGGTGGTCACTGTTTACTGTTTATCGTTTTTGTTTCTATATGCAATGTTTGAAACATAAATGTGTCTGCTACAAGTTGTTTAACTTTAATAAATCAAACACTGATGGGACAATCCTGTACCTCTTTCTTTTCGACCAGAAATGTGTTGCACTGGTCAGGGGGTACTTGGCTGAAAAAATATTTCAAAGGGGGTACATCACTGACAATTTTTTTGAGAACCACTGGCGTAGATTATAGGAGGCCGAGCGTTGTCGAGTTACTTAGCCCATGTAAGCATAACGGCGGATACAGAAGTGGAAGCGATGTCGTCTGACGAATCTCCCTCAGATGATTCTTCACCTTCTGACGAAAATGAAGAAGAGTATGATTTCTTTCTTGGGGTACAAGGCTACCAATTTGAACCAGTGAGAAGTACCCCAGCGACTGAAGCATCGCAAAACGAAGGCGCGGAAGGTACAGCCAGATCGGGAGTAAATCAATGGCTATATAGTGATATTGGTTTGGGTGTTCAATTGAATAAATTCTAAGAAAGTTGCAAAGAAAATTTCTTTTAATAATATATTCGGCAACATATTTTTTTATAGGGTAGAAAACAGTAGGAAAATTTATTTTTAGGACTGGGAAAACCCATGAACGTTTATTACTTTGGTGTGCTAATTCTTATTTTCCCCTTGCACACAGTATGTTACTACCAAAGTTACACCTATAATTATAAGCTTTCGCAACTTTGGGCGAATTTTATTGGTTCAAAATGTCTTTTTAGACGGAAGAAAGGTGACGCAAGGCTACGCACACGGACGCCATTACGGGTTGCTCATGCTAGTTGCACTGATTCGTGGGTAATGTAGTGTTGGATTTTTGGTCCACAATTTGGGAAGGCCGATTGATCACTCCAAATTGTCCCTAGGTGTGAGTGCGAGTGCGAATGGTTGTTTGTCTCTGTGTGCCCTGCGATTGGCTGGCAACCGGTTCAGGGTGTCCCCCGCCTACTGCCCGATGACAGCTGGGATAGGCTCCAGCACGCCCGCGACCCCCGTGGGGACTAAGCGGTTCAGAAAATGGATGGATGGATGAATTTGGGAAGCGCGCTATCCGCGCCTCACGGCAAAAGCCATAGCCAATCACCTGTTATCCAATTTACTCACCGCATGCTCGTTTTATTTCTTCAGTTTTAGAAAAAGTCTAAGACACCGAAACAAAATTTAGACTTACACAGGTTGGTTGAGTTCAATCACAATTCTTGTTAAGAAAGCTCTGTTTTCAGGAAAGTACAATACAGCGCTGGGCCTTTCGTGCGACCATGCTCAAGAGCAGAAAGTCTCCATTCAAAAAAGGCAACGTTCAAGGTTCTTTGGTCAGCTTATATTCAGTTGCACATGCCAGTATGGGCCGAGTTTGATGGGTGATGAGTCAGGGGGTGTGGCAAGTTCGCAGGAGATTTTGATTCCATGGGAGTGGGTGCTGGTTCGGTGAGAGCTGGTTCCGTGGTGGTGGATGCTGATTATGGGCGATTCGGTGTGTGTGGGGGCTGTTGTCTTCCATCCCGTCTTTCGGCCTTGGCGATAACCTTTGGCCGGGTTCTTGGTTGTTTTTCCTCCTGCCGCTCTTCCTCTGGCACCTCTACTGGTTTTATCTCCAAGTGTCCTTCCTGTAAACCATTTTGCACATACATCCACTTCGCCCACTGTCGCACACCGCTCATTCATCATTCTTTCAATTTTGTCATTTTGTACGGAATTATGTGAGCTTTTGGCTGTGACATCATCAATTTATTAATGTTCCCTGACTATGTAAAGTTTGTACTCACCGCTTACCTTGTTTTTGTCTTGTCTTTTGATACTCCATGTACTTGCTTACGTCAGCATATTCTTAGTTTAATCATGCTTCCAACCATATCTTTTCTTTGTTAGGCAAAATATTACCCTCTGTCCAGAACGTTCAGTAGTCATCGAAAACTGGCGTCTAGCATTAGTCAAAACATGAGCTATAATCAAGTACTGAACATTTTTCGATGACTTTGGCAGTGTCTGTGATTTAGAAAATCATCAGGCATGCATTAAACAGTTCCTTAAGAGTCATTAAGCTATTCAGGCAATATATCAAAAAACATTTGTTATTTCAAAGTGCTCAGATATACATATCAGATCAGAAAGTTATAAAAACCTTTTTTATTACCCTCTATCAAAAAACGTCTAGTTGTGTCTTCTTTATTGGTTTAGTGTGTAGGTATAATTATATGCTTAAAATGTTTCTTTTATTGATTTAATATGTGAATATACTTGTCTGCTTATGTACTTTATTCAATGAGGTTTGAGCATATCTGTTTTTGTAGCTAGGCAGGACTTTTTGTATTTCGAACCCATTCCTTCAGTAGTCCACTCAAGGCCGTTATGCGTGACATAATACTTATACCGTGTTTTTAAGCCACATTGCGTCGGGCTTGGCATCAGGATAATTTTTAAAGACATCCTAGTAACTTTGGGCGGATTTCTATCGGTACAAGATGTCTGTTTAGACGGATGAGATGACGCGATGCCTCACGGGTAGACGCCATTACGGATTGATAATGCTTGTGACAGATGTCGTACACGCGAAGCCATTTCGTTCAAATGTGCTGTTCTGGTGATATTTCGAGCAACTTCTCAGCCAGTTATGCGAGTGAAATATAAGTGAATAGGATGACCACGATTACTCGAACTTTGGTCGGTTCCTATCATTTCTAGGGGTGATAGTAGTAGACACGCGATTGTCTACAGGGGGCCGCCATTACACTTTGCCGAGGCTCATGGGAATTTTTAGTTGCTAGACGAGGGATGAAATTTGCCCAGTCACTTGGGAAGAGTGGGTCCGGAATAATGTCTCCTCCATTAGATGGAAGTGAACATCAATTCTCACAAAAAGAACAACTCAACAGGTAGGAACTGTTATTTCATATTGTTTATTATAATAATACTTTTTTTGGTGTGATACGTAGATGTTCTGTCGTATTATTGTTGTGCTTTGTTGCGGTGTTGTTGGGGAACCTAGCCTAGCTTAGCATCTCTTTGGCCTGGGCGGGGGACTGATCCTGTCAGCCATAGACGTCTATTAGACGTCTGGTCTCATATATATCTAATTTAGACGTCTAAGATTGGTTACGGTATAGACCTCAAATAGACGTCTAAATTAAAACCATTAAATATGATCATATTTCGAAATTTTAAAGTCTGAACCTGCTGTAAGTTGTATAAATAATGTACATAAGTTGACAATCTGAAATTTGAATTGAATCGAATTGGATTGAATTCATTCGTTTCAAACAGGCAAACCACACATAACCAAGTCACGAACAGGGCCCGGGTGACCAAATGCAGCACAAACCTTTATTGAAAAGGGGAAAGCGGAAGTGGAAAACTGGAGCCGGTCTGAATGGTGTGGTTGAGCACAAGATCGCAGCGCGTAGACGTGGTCGGGCGAGCAAGTAGTCGGGGCAGGCGGCGATCGGAGCGTGGTCAAGGACGAGCAAAAAAAAAAAAAGTAGTCGGGGCAAGCGGCGATGGGAGCGTGGTCAAGGACGAGCAAGTAGTCGGGGCAGGCGGCGATCAGATCTGGTCGCTCAGTTTGACGGAAGCGGTCGGCAACAGGTAAAAAGCATAGGCTGACAGGCACAAAGCACAGGCTGACAGGCACAAAGCACAAGTAGCAAGTGGCAGGTGACGCAGGAAGGTGACAAACCAATAGACAAATACACTCAAAATCACAAGCAAAGTGAAAGTCATTAGAGAAAATAGAAGAATGCTCCAGGCCTTGATGTCTATTCATATGCAAATGAGTTAGGGGTCATAAAATTTTATGACTTGTTATGGTATCATAAATCTAAATCTTTTTAGCGAGAACAGCCTCACAGAATTTAAAACCGAACTAGCGCAACATATCGATTTAAAAGGTTCGTGGGAGGTCGGTTTATGTGAGATTTCATACATCAACTCAATCCCTAACGTTCCTGAGAAAAAACGGAATTTCTATCTGAAACAGCCTAAGCTTCCAGTTCATAGAGGGGACGTGTTCCAAGATGAATCAGAAGTGCGAACCATGCTTAAAACGCGAGGTGGGGTCTATAAAGATCATGAGTCGTTAGCTTTGGACATTCAAACTCTATTAACTAAAGCGAGTAACAAAATGATTGATGTCCAATTTGATCAACATAAACAGAGGTTCTTGTTTTCGGGCGAAGAAGGGTTGAGAATTATGTTCAAGAGCCCCCTAGCGTACATTGTTGGAATGAACCCTGAACATTGGCTCCCACTCGGAAGGCGTAAACGCACAACATCCTGCCGACAGACGAGCCGGATCATATTTCATGTTCATCTACACTGACGTCATACATCATCAGACAGTTGGTGACACCTACACTCCAATGCTTAGGACCCTACCTATTGAGGGTAGTTACGGCGACGTTGTAAACAAAAATTTTAATCCTGTTTACTATTTAGATGTGTGCAGAAGCCATATTGAAACCATTTCGGTTTACCTGCGAACAGACCAGAACAATCCGATTTCGAATACGGGAAAGTCATTCTCATTCTGCATTTTAGATCGAAATAATAAAAAATAATGATGACATCAACAACGCATCCCGATCTGTATCGTTTTGTCGATTATTATGAAACACAAGTCGGGGGGTCATTTCAAGGATTTTCTGGTGCCCCGATTCAATATGGGCGTGGTCTGGGGTCTGTTTTTGCAAAACTTTTCCGCTTTGTGATGCCTATGTTCAAAAACTGGTTTAACTTGGCGAAGCCGCATCTTCAAGCCGCTGCTAAAAACATAGCAACGGATGTAGCAGGGCGCGTCATTCAAAAAATCCACCGGAAACAAGACGATCAACAAGGTTCCGGTCTAGCTGCATTGTCACGTGGGGGACTCCATCCTGGTGGGCGGAGAAAAATGAGGTTTAAAAGAAAAAGGCGCTCGACCGGTCTCAGAACAGTTGTCAAGAAAAAGCGGAGGAGACGCAAGACAGATATTTTCTCTTAAAAAATCGCCCTTCTACATTTTAAATCAGTCGAGGCAACGCTATCAAGTCTCGATTTGTTTGGCCCGCCCTTGACACAACTCTCCATAGAAGATAGTTCATATGTCGAATTTCAACCTTTGTCCGCAATTGTGGACCAGGGCCCCATAGAATTTTTTATACCCTAAAAATATTTAGATTTATCCGACACTTTACTACATCTCCGTTTAAAGGTGACGCGTAGGGATGGGACAAATATTCCACCGCAAGAACAAGTTGGCATCGTGAATTTCCCTATAAACACAATTTTTAGTCAATTAGATATTTCGCTGGGCGGGCGGCTAATTTCACAATCTAGTGCCACACACGCCTACCGGTCCATCATCGAGTTACTGTTAAACTTTTCAAACGATTCTTTGGAGTCACAATTCACAGCAGGAATGTTCGCAAAAGACACTAGGGGGCAGATGGACTCCATCGCGGTCGAGGGAGCTGAAATTAATCTCGGGTTTTTGCGTCGCGCGCAGCAGATTGCAGGTTCACGTGAATTCCACCTAACGGGACTGCTTCATGGAGATATTTTCTTTTCCGAACGTCATCTATTGAATAATGTGGATCTGCGTCTAAAGTTAACTAGAACTTCTGATGATTTCTGTCTCATGAGCGCTCCAGACAGCGACTTGTGTCTCAAAATACTAGGAGTATCCCTATTTGTGAAAAAAGTAACAGTCTCACCGGCCGTAGCAATAGGCCACACCGCCGCTTTACAGAAAGGTAATGCGTTGTATCCGTTAACCAGAATAAATATGAAGACTTTTTCTATTCCTCAAAACTCAAGAATCTGCCATCAGGATAATCTCTTTCTCGGACATATCCCTAAACAAATTGTAATAGCCCTAGTAAACCACAACAGTTTCATGGGACAGAGAGATTTAAACCTGTTTAATTTTTTGCATTATAACATAGAGTACTTGGCTCTTAGTCACGAAGGTCGACAAATACCTGCCAAAGCTTTTCAGCCCAATTTCGAAGCTGGGATATGTACACGTGAATTGCATAATTTATACACAGCAACAGGGTGTTTTTTGAAAGATCTACCTCTTTGTATCGATCAACAGGATTTTAGTCAAGGCTACTCACTTTTTGTTTTCAATTTAAGTCAGACAGATGATTCTGGCTTTAACACCGATAAAAAAACTGGGTTTTAAGACTAGATTTGCGTTTCCGTATGCCGCTGCCGCACACAGCAACACTTATTGTATACGCTGCATACGATTCCCTTATTGAGATTAACGCTATGAGGGAAGTATTGATGGACTATTATTAACACTATGAACGGTTGTGAATTGGACTTGATTATGGCTCGGATGCAGAGAACCTTATTTGGAGGTGTTTTCGCATCGGATGAGTTAGCTGACGTCAGAGACCCACCTCCAAAATATTACATTGTCAACACCCATCCAAGACATCTACCCGGAGAGCACTGGCTCGCTTTGACTTTAGAATCAGACGGTTCAGCCACATTCTTTGATCCTTTTGGTCTGCCACCGGATAGTCCATATTACCCGTCAAGTATATACTGATTTTTGAAGAAGCATTCTAAACGGGTCGAATATCAGAACGGCCAGCTGCAACACTAGCTGACAGACACATGCGGTCAACACAGCATGTATTATTTAAGCCAACGTGGGTGGGGGCTCACCTATCATGAAGTGATGACTCATTACAATTCCGATCCTCTCCATAACGACGCCATGGTTAGTGAGTTTGTCAAAAAATGTCGAAGGCCAGACCGGATGTGCGGCGGGCAAACATCATGTTCATTGCATAAATTTAAAACATGTCATTGTCTGAAACCGTGTTGATGTTTTATAAAAATCTCTTTTATTCAATAAACATTGTTAAAGAGAGTTACAGAGTCATGCGTTTTTTTTTACTAACAACAATAGAGTATCATCTAATAACTAACCCATTTTACTACCGGCGATATCCTCTTTCTTTTTCTTTTGTTCATCCTTACATCTTCTACATAAGAAACATCCTCATCTTCACCCCTAGCGTATTTTAAACGTTTAAAATCTGCGCGAGCCAAAGGGTTGGAGATGCTTGTTTCCGGTAAGTTTAATCGGGCTAGCGTCCGGAGAAATTCACTCCATCCTACCGGTTGCTCGTTGATTTTTTTCCCACTCACACACAAATGTGTCAACAAATCGCTCATATGGGAGCCTTTGACAGTTTTTCCTCTAAAAATAAATTCACTTAACGGCGTCCAGCTTACATCTTCTGCCGACAGCATTTTCAGCACATAGTTGGCGTTGCGTCGGAAACGTGGACCTATGGCGTCCAAAATATCCTCATAGCGTTCACCTGTCATCTCAATTGTGGTCTCAACTGTCGTCTTTGTTAGGGTTTTCCAGGTTATCTTGATCCTATGATTATGTTGGAATGTAACCTGTAATAATTAAACTCGCCTGTCCTGTCTTAACAAAAGTAGTAGAACAAAGTGCTAAGATCTTTTGAACTGATTGACCAGCTGCAGAGGAAGCAATCAAAGTTGTTCTGTTTCCCACAACATCGTAAAACACCCCCTGCTCTGATCTTACCAGAGGCCGGGGGTTCACCAAACCTGTCCACTCTCACCCCCACTCTGTTCCTCCTAATAAATATGCCCTTGCAGGAAGGAGACTTTTCAGACTTCATTCGATAATCGCTGTTCAGACAGCGACGAATGGACTCTCGACCTGCAGGTGTCTAAAAGAACTTGCTTGTCTCCTGTTTGGTTCTTGCAAATAAGTTGGAGTGAGCAAATCTCTAACATTTTGGTGCCGAAACCCGGGACCCTCATACCCATCATCTGGCTGACGGAGGACGACGCGCTGTACACCGTCGACGGGCCAGCGTCCATTAGCCGGACCTGGTAAAGAAAGACCTGGGAAGGAAATTCTTCGCTGGGCCAGCATCTTAGGTCTGCCTTCGTCTGACAGAGGTGGATTGACGGGACCCGGCAGTGCAACGAACCAGGGGACAAGTAAGTTAAAGGCTTGAAATTGTGTTGTGTTGTTAAACGCGTAACACATAGAGGTGCACGGGAGATAGCTTGGGTTCAAGTCCCAGTGGAAGAAACAGGCTAAGAAAGGCAGAGCTTCTTTTTTGTTCATCGAAGAAGTGTGTAGACTCTTCTTTGTCTGTTTTTCCGAGCTGAGGGATCTGGCTTGGGTTAAAGTCCCAGTGGAAGGAACGTGCTAAGAAACACGGAGCTTCTTTTTTGTTAATCAAAGAAGGGCGTAGATTTTTCTTTGTATGTTTTTCCAAGCCAAGGAATAGCTTGGGTTCAAGTCCCAGTGGAAGAAACGGGCTAAGAAAAACAGAGCTTCTTTTTCTTAATTGAAGAAGGGCGTAGATTTTTTCTTTTGTCCGTTTTTCCAAAGCTGTTTGGGAGGGTTTTACACCCATCCCTGGATAGGCCTAAAATAGCGCTGGAGTTTGTGTGATTGAGTGTGTGACTGGTAGGATAAATTGACTAAGAAGCAGTTCTAGCGTTGATCCATGGCAATAAAACAGGCTAGTAATTTGTTGAAAGGTCAATTTAAACCTGCATTGAGGATCCTCAAAGAAAAAAAAAAATGAAAAAAAATGTAAAACCTTAAGCTACTAAAATTAAGACGGGAAATAAGAACGGTAAATCTCTTGCTCTGCTCTTCTTTAAAACGAGAAGTTCATGGCAAGTAGATTTCTTAATTGTATGCAATACATGCTGAAGTGGAAGAAAATGTATGGAGTACAAGGAAATTTGAAGTGTGGAAGAAGTGGTAGAAGTGCTAGAGTGTGGTTGAAAGCTTCACAAGAAAGAAGAGAACAAATCCAAAAGACAAAAGATAGAAAGTTGAAAAGTGATGAGGCCGCCATTCAATTGAGGTTTGAAAAAGAATTCAGGGTGCATAGTGGCATCCCATTCAATGATACAGCTGAGAGTGCTTATCAACAACAGCTTAAAAATGCGCTCCTCACTAATTTCCGCCCTGAAATAGGCAACTGGGTGAGGAAACATTTGGTGGAAGTGGATGTTGCAAGTGTGACAACTATGCAATGGGCTAGACATGCTGAAAAAGTGATCAAAAAAGGCAAACGTTCTGATGTATTTCATCTAGATAATGATGATGATGAACTAGATGAAGATACAACAGTCTTCTTCCAAGGGTCCCAGCTAGGCAGAGGGAGAGGTAGAGGCCAACAAGGTCGCAGGCCGCCATATAATTCAAAACCCCCACGAGATTCTGACAACTGTTGGAACTGTGGGAGACGAGGACACTTTGCAAGAGAGTGTCGTTTTGCAAAACAATATCAATCAAAGGGTGGAGGAAGGAGCAGAGGAAAAGCCAAATTTTTAGCATGACAAGCTTCCTCCTCTTTGACCGCTTATGCTCATACAGAGAAAGAAAGAATAGATGCCCATATGACAGCAAAACATGTCATTGTCAGATTATTAGAATTTTTTTTAGATTATTAGAAATCCTGTCCATCCAAGAAGTGTGACAATGCTGTTTGTATGCCCAAATTACAAATGACTAGAGCTCAAATTGTGTTACACTAAAGTTAAAATACGCAAATCAAGTGGTAAATAAATGCAACTTGCTTCTAGAAGATAAATAAATAAAATTAGAATGTGCTGTCCTCGTGTGCATGGGAGGGACCAGCTCATGATCGACCACAGGAAATGGCCAGCCTGTGACGAATCATTGTTGCTGGGAACTACCTTTTGCATGCGAGAGCTGTGCATGTGTGTGCGTATATGTTAAAATGATGAACATTGGCTAAAGTTTTAGTATAAAAAAAAAAATTGCTAGACTGTGGTCTATCCAATTTGCACCGCAGAACAGAAATGATTTTGAAAGATAAAAATGAGAGGAAAAAGAGAGAAATCTGTTTGCAAGCAGAAACTAATCCACACTAGTGCATGTTAAGTGTCGAGCCCACATGAGAAATTCGAAGAAAAAAAAACAACAGAACATGCTTTCAGGAATTGGAAGAAGCTAAATTGTGAATTTAAGATTTTGCAATGCTACATTTAATAGGAATAATTGATTGGTTGTGTTATAAGATTATATAAAATTCTAAATGCAAGCTAAATCTGAGAGATTGAGTTCTTCAAATTTAAAAACAAAGAAAAAATTCAGATTAATTTGCCAGTTGTTTGTTTTAGTTAAGTTTTTTTTTTTGAATTGGTGGATTGTTCTACCAGGAAACCTGAGTTGGAAATGATATATGAATGTTGTGTGGTGAGCTTGGATGAATTGGGACCAATGTGATAGAAAGACTCCTTTTTGGAGACTGCGTGTGAGATGCAAATGAACATTGATGAATGATAGCCTGAATGAAAAGAAATTACAGGTTGAATGGTTGAAGTTGTTGGCGACTACTATGGAAAATTAGTAGAGCGACTTTGATGAAAGAATGATTTTGAGCAGGTTGAATGTTAGAAAGAAACACGTAGCTTTTGGATTGATAATTAACTAGAGAAAAACTGGAGAACCAGTAACACATGTAGAAGATGTGTGAACTGAGAAATTGAGAAGCGTTTTGGAAAGAAAGTCAAATTAAATGATGATGGAATCGTATGTAGTAAAGAACGCATTCTCCCAAAAAGTTTGTCAAGATGTGAGGCATGGGCGTTGCCAAGCCTCAAAAGGGGGGGGGGTGAGTAGGACAGATAGTGGAAGATAGTAATAATACAACACTTTATGACAATGAATTTTCGAATACATTTGGTGTTATATTGTGGTAAATTTTTTGTTCTTGTGTAGATAGGTTAGCAACACGAGAGATTTAGAGGTTCAAAAGAAAGACAGTTAAAAGAAAACATTTTTGATTTGGACAATTGCAGGCTAACAGGAACATGAGAACGATAAGAACTACGAGGTGGGATCCAATTTCATTGGGGAGATTGAGAATTCACAGCACCATACTCTAAGTCACATTTTTGAGCAAGCATGACAATAACATGTGAGAGGTCAAGACATACAGATCAGGGCTTGATGTGGAAAGCAGACCTCGATGAGTTGATCTTCAATAATGATACAGAAGACAACATACTGTCTGATTAAATTGGAACTATAGATAAAATGTAGCTCAAAAATAGGATGAGTTGCAGGATTTACGATATAAAAACGAGACCGCTGTTATTAGGAGAATTTGAAGTTTGGTAAATAAATGTTA
Source organism: Syngnathus scovelli (assembly GCF_024217435.2). NCBI lineage: Eukaryota > Metazoa > Chordata > Actinopteri > Syngnathiformes > Syngnathidae > Syngnathus > Syngnathus scovelli. The sequence goes on from NC_090858.1 coordinate 14,527,865, forward strand.
CCAGCAAATTGATGGAAGCAGCTACATTTGGAGATAGTCTTACAAGTTTGACGTCCCAGTCTGTCATTCTCAGTGTCAGAGTCCCTGAAACCCAATCCAAGACTTCGCCTGCAGCCGTGAACAACCACAAAATGGTGCCTGGCTCTGAAGCACCTTTGACCTTTGGCGAAGGACAAGAAAAGACTGCTGTTGTGCTTGGAGGAGGACAAGTACACTCCAGAGGAAATACAACATCCTCGGGGACGAGAAAAGACAGTGAAAAGCGGAGGAACTCACAATAATGAAAATTGACTCATTTGAACAATGGACTCATTCAAGAGTGATGGATGGGGTCGCTCTGAAGCAACAGCCAAAGAACACCAACGTGAGATAGTGAAGTGCGGCAAAAAGATATGGACTTGGAGTGTCCGACAACCAAATCGCACTCCTTGCTACGGCGTTCCCAAATTTGGTGAAGCTTGGGTCAAAGTGGAAGGGAGGTTCATTGTGCACTGAGTTTGACAGAACTGAGGAGATTTGATAAATAAATAAATACAAATTTGAAAAATACGTAGGGCTACAGATTATAATCAGAGATTGAACGGATTTAGATAAAACAAATAGGCTAAAACGGTAGGAAACAAGAGCAAGATCTTATATTTTGGCTCATCAAGCTTAAGACGTAGAGGTCGAGTTATATAAATTTTAGAACAGGACATTTGGCAGTCAGGAGGAAGCTAGGTTGCTCAATGTACCTACTCAATACAATAGTAAGGGTTTTTATACCACAGTGGAGGTTGGATGGTCAGAAAGTTAGGTATGTTCAATTTTTGACATTCACACAATCATGCATAGGAGTCACAAGGCAACAGTTAACAAGACAATGACTGCAATAGGGGCCACCTACGACTGCACCGACATGGAAAAGTAGAAGCGAGAGAGCAGAGTATGGGATTATATGCTAAAACGTCTGCTATACAGTTACCAATAGGAGATTCTATCAAGAGAAGCTACATGAGAGATGGATTAGAATCCGTTTGTCTGCGTGTGTGTGTGTGTGCGTGTGTGTGTGTGTGTGTGTGTGTGTGTGTGTGTGTGTGTTCACACCCTGTGTGGGTGCGAGCGTGTGAGGAGAAAGAAGGCATGGGTAAGACAATCTCTTTTAAACCAGGAGGCAATAAATGGGAACGCCCCTGTCATAAATAGTTTTTGGTTAAAGGGAATCATTAGGAAGTGTTCAAACTCTTCCCGCAAACATTCCTATTTGCCAATTAAATGGGCACTACAATTGACTACGAGAGTTGCAAACAACAGATGAAGAGCAGTCCTTGGCAGATTATATGATCAGGAGGCTCAAACTGTGTCAAAGACAAATTTACTGCCGCTTGATCTTTCCTCCTCACAGGTCGACAACCCCATCAATCCAGGAGACTGGGTCTACATCGAGGTCATCAAAAGAAGGAACTGGGCCAGCCACGACGGGAAGGACCATTCCAAGTCTTGCTGACTACACATGTTGCATCCAAGGTTGCAGGACCCACAAATGCATTAACGACGACTGCTCTCCAGGAGGAAACTGGATGGGAGCTTTGGACATCACCGCTGTGTGCCAGGATGAGAGAGCCGTTTTCAAGGAGTTGTCCGATGCTGCCTGCCAACTGGACACGAGTGTGTGCGCCGGTGTGTGTGACAGACCTCACCTACAGACTAGAACATCATCAGCTGACGAAAACACGGGCACATATACAACTTCTTAGACGTGACAGTTGTGATAATGATAATGAGACGTGGATTGCGTAGATGCTGTTCTGTTGAGCATGTATTACGGAAACTTGTTGATTTGACCATAGAAAATGCTTCACAAGTGATGGATACAATGATGTACTGTTTCTGTGTTTTTCTTTTTCTTTTTTATTGATAGCATTCTGGTCGCCTGTGGCAACGGGGCCGTGTAAGAATTTTCCTGCTAATAACATCTGGCCAGCAGGTTTTTCGCTTACACAATAAGTTTGATCTGGGGTGTTGAGGTAATGCCTCAATTTCACTGGAAAGTGTTGCTATCATTGTTTGTTGTTTGTTGTTTTTATTTTTACTATTCTACTTTCTTCATTATACGTATATATGTTTTTTTTTCCTTTTCTTGCTTGTCTTTGTTGTTTGGGGTGACATAATCATATGATAAAACAGGAGGGAGATGTTAGGGTTTTCCAGGTTATCTTGATCCTATGATTATGTTGGAATGTAACCTGTAATAATTAAACTGGCCTGTCCTGTCTTAACAAAAGTAGTAGAACAAAGTGCTAAGATCTTTTGAACTGATTGACCAGCTGCAGAGGAAGCAATCAAAGTTGTTCTGTTTCCCACAATATCGTAAAACACCCCCTGCTCTGATCTTACCAGAGGCCGGGGGTTCACCAAACCTGTCCACTCTCACCCCCACTCTGTTCCTCCTAATAAATATGCCCTTGCAGGAAGGAGACTTTTCAGACTTCATTCGATAATCGCTGTTCAGACAGCGACGAATGGACTCTCCACCTGCAGGTGTCTAAAAGAACTTGCTTGTCTCCTGTTTGGTTCTTGCAAATAAGTTGGAGTGAGCAAATCTCTAACAGTCTTTCTTTCACCCCCCTCATTGGCTTCGTTGCGAATCGTAATAGGAATTTGCTCGGAGTCTTTTTGTTTGACCAACCCCATGTAACGCTGCATTAAGGTTTGATAAATTTTGATCTTTTCATATTGATTTAAAATTTTATTATCCAAAACCTATTTCATCTCTTCATCCAAAGAATACTCTGCTGTATCACGGATGGTCGGAGCGGGTCGATTCAGCCTCTCGAGCTAATAAGGTGAAATCAGGAACATTTTCTGAGCCGTTTTCAAACTCATTTTATGATTTGTTCATGAAGCCACTAATGACACTTCCGAGAACAGGTGCGAAAGCGGCCAGTAACGGCAATATAAAACCACCTTTCTGAACTAACACAGCTCTTTTCTTCTTCAAAGTATTTTTCTTATCAGCCAAAAAGCGGATATTTTGCTTTTGCTTTTTAAGTCTCTTGTAAAGTTTTGATTTTAAGGGTACATGTCCTTTAAGAAGATTTAGAGCAATCTCACATAATGCTTTCACTAAACTACTGGGACCTCTGAGTAGCAAATGCTTACGTTTGGCCGGTTTGGATGTAAACAGAGATTTGAGTAACGGAGCATTTGTTTTTAAAAGCTTCGCAATCGTTTTATTGTTTGGGGATATAAACGACAGGCCACTGGTTATGTAGTACACCTGTACGTAGTCTATATTGTTCTGGGCATGAAGGTGTCAAATCTACCAGTAAATACCCATGCGGCTCTCTTGTAGTATCTTCAAAGCATTCCAGGAAAAACTTCCGGTTGCTGGGAGAAATTTGATTCGCCAGGACATTCACCTGCAGCTTATCGCGGGGGTTTTTGAACAAAATCAAATAATTACTGTTTAAACTAATAGTACGGCTGAATTTGCCCTGATGGAATACATTCTGCGTTAGCATTATAACGCTTAAATTTTTATGATGTCTATATTGGGTGAATATTCGGACCACTTCCGGATTATCCGAAGCTTGGAAGATGATGTCATCCAAAATCAGTAGATGCTGCTGCTGTGGCGGGAACAGCTTCTCGTCGTCAAAAGATTCAGGCAGCCCCTTGATAAAAAGAATGTCTTTATTCAGGTTTTTGAGCTCATCGTACATTGGTTGATATGAAGTATAAACCCAGACAATATTATCAGGTTTTTTTCTCATAACATGTTCAGGATTTTCCAATACATTTTTTACAAAGAAAGTCTTACCACAACCTGAAGGCCCTGCTACTAGAGATGAAAAAGGAAGTTCTAATCTAGGGTCAAATTCAATCTGGTTAAAAGCCATTTCCACACATAGACACACGTATGGATAGCTAGATAGAAATATCAGTAGCCAAACGGTTCAGTGGTGCCTCGCTCTAGCAGCCTTCTTTTATTGTACACCACATGAAGCCGCTTGGAAAATTACATGTTTCTGAGATGAAACCCTCTCTTATCGCGAACGATATTATGTTGAGGAGCGTATAGCACATCTGAGGTTGCACCTGCTGTATCGATGTACCCTTGAACCAAACTGAGCGAGCTATCGAGATTGATCCTCTGACCGCTTTCGTGAGTCTGCGTGATCCCCTTCACTTTCATGACCGTCTGAGATGATCCTCGTGTTTTGTAAGCGTATGTTTTTGGCCCCGCTGAGACAAATTCTAAAATGCAAATCACCCAGATAATCCCCTAGAGGGAGAACACTTTCGCCCGGTTTCACCGTGTACACGAGGCTGTCTGTATCGGTGTAAAGGACACGCCTCTGTAAAATTTCTAAATAGCTGTACATTTTTAGGCGTGCATAGGCTGTTGTGAAACACGCTGCAGCAACGTTTGATGTTTTTGAGGCGGGGATCTCATTGTTTATGTTGAAACAATACTGCACAATTGAAAGCTTTTCACTGATAAAATGGAAGAATTTCACATTGTACAGACCTGAAAACAGAAGTTCAAAAAAATCCTCAGATTTTGTCACAATTTTTGTGTTTGTCATGTTCTCACGCTGCGCAAGTTTTCCCCATAGATTGTTAAGACAGAGTTTTGACACTTGCCTTTTGCCAGGGTTTACAGCAATTTTGGAAGGGTCTAGTTGGATACCCTGATGAATGGCATACCCTTCTATGTATCTTTGTCTATCCGCCTGGTTGACCACGTGAGCCGGATAACCTGAAGATTCCTGTTTACCTTTTAGAAATGTTCGCATATAATCACAGAAATTGTGTCGCTCGTTCTTGTGTAATGCCATACTTCGGTAATATCTGCAACCGTGTACCCGAGATCAAGTGCCTTAACAAATTCAGGGGTTGTCCAAACACCTGTCAACGATCTTTGCTCATCATTATGTGTACACGCCGTCTGCTGGTTGTTACACTCAGCGCATGTACGGCACAGTGTGAAGACAAGTTTACCTTTAGCTGTTTTGAAGGGTAGAATAGGAAAATACAAACCACGGGGTGGGTTGACTGTGGTGCTGATGAAACCGAAATACGACCTGGGGTCTTTAAAATCACCGTGGATAATCGTTGGATGACCGATAGGGTACGTGCCTGTACTGTTGATGAAAGGGTATAATGACGTCACATCAACATACAACACACGCTCGTTCGGCTCTGCCGTGTATCTTAAAACTAATGTGTTTGTTCTGCCCCCAAAAAGAGCCTGCCTCGGTTTGAGCGGTGTAGGAAATTTGTTTTTTTTCAGGAATTCCTTCACCTCTATGTTCATCTTTTTCATTTGCAACCATTCATGCTCCCACATAATTACAAGGTACACATCCTGTCTAAGCTGTAGGTACTGAATTTTCAAGGGCGTTTTGTTGTCGGGCATATTTTAGAGAGGTCGAAGCATTCTGCGCAGCCGTGGTGATAACAACCAAAATACTCAAACACTATTTTTACGCCCCCAATTTCAGAATAGCCGTCTACCGTGTAGTTATCTATCCTAACTTCACCCCCGTTTAATGCATGTCTAATTTGGATATTTTGGCTGTGCATGATCCATTGCATGTACTGAATAGAATCATGCGAAAAAGCTTTGTGCTGACGCATACAGTTGTCTGAAGGTGTAATGGCTAGTGTTTGAGGGGTTAGAAAATTAGTGCGAAAAACTTTCATGCACGCGGCAGCAATTGTCACCGCATTGAATGGGTCTGTTCCGGTGGCCTAAAAAAACTCGCTCTTGAATTTCTCCCACCCCTGCATTAACAGGTCAACGTCGATTCTCTTTCGAATAAACAAGTTGGCCGGCTCGCTGCTTGAGCGACCAAGTAGAACGGACCCATATCAACATTTACTTCGGCAAAACTAGTGCCAGGGTGCGCTATACAAACGAATCCCTGAGGTCTTAACAAAGACATCTAAAAATATCCGTAACATAATAAGAACTTCAAACATTAGCGGGGAGCCATCAATACGATGCGGTCACTTCGAAGTCTTGCCTCGAATTGAGTTACTCGGCTCGAGCTTAGGGTGACTTGAAATTAGATTGATTCCGTTAATTTAACTCGGGTGGTTAGATTACGGACAAATCTCTGAACCCTAAGACAAACCCGTTACCGGGAAGCCGGGGGCACCTTATTGAAAGAGGTGCGTTTGACACTACCATCAGCTTTTCTCTGGTCTGAAAGGAGGAGGAGGAGCCTCCCTCCTCCTCCTCCTTTCAGACCAGAGAACACCCGAGGCTGGGTGAGAACGGGGAGGCTGCGACCCGGCCGGGGGTTGCGGGAAGGGGCGCCACCTTGATCTCCTTCTCGGCGTCGTAGTCCCCTCCGCTGGTCTGGGCTAGCAGAGCGTAGGCTCGTTGCAGTGCTTGATATTCTTGCGTCAGCTGGCGGTAGCGAAGCTCCGCCTCCTCATGCACACACCAATGCAACACAGCACTAGTACCAGAATCAGTCAGACCGGCGACAAAGCACCCGCGACGCAAAGACGATTCCAGGCTGAAGAGGAATGTTTGGCGCCAATACGCTGGCAGAAATGGCGGGCTACCTCTTCGGGTTCCGTGTCGAGGGTTCTGTCGGTGTGAAAAGTCAAGGACGATCCGTCCGAGTCCACCAACACGTCTTCGTCGTAGCCGTAAAATGTTTCGATGACCTGCGGGCGCGGAAGCAAACATCTCTCTGAACAAACTGAAGCAACACCTCACGATGAATCGACGAGAGGAACGATAGCAAGAAAAAGGCCATTTCATCTTGCGCAACACCAAGCAGCCGCAAACAAACAGACTCACCTTGCAGGACCTCACACTTTGTTCCTCCTCAGAGATTCTCGACGTCGGTATCGTAGCAGCAAATCTCTCTCCTGTCGACACAAATAATCCGCCTTTGAGATTTGTTGGATGCAAAGGGAACGAATGGCGCAGAAACAAACGCAACTCACAATGACATTTCATGAGCTCCTGTCTCCAGAGCCTGAAAAACACGTCACCGGCGATGATTGGAGGGACGCTCGTCTACAGGGAGTGTCAGGGTTTTCCAGATTATCTTTATCGTATGATTATGTTGCTTTGACTTTGACTGCAACCTGTAATAAATAATATTATTTATCCCTTATTTATCCCTATCGCTTATCCCTTCCTACACAAAGTCGTAAAACACCCCTTGCTATGTTTTGACTAGAGGTTAAGGGCTTTCTCTAGTCAATCCACTCTTACACCCACCCTGTTTCTCTTAATAAAAATGCTCGTGCAGGAGCCGAGAGTCAGACTTCATTCGTACAACGGATGGACTCTCCACCTGCAGGTGTCCAAAATAACTTACTTGTCTCCCGTGTGGTTCTTGCAAAATAAGTTGGAGCGAGCGCAACTCTAACAGGGTGCATTTTGCCACTAGCTGCCTACGGACAATGACGTTGCGCTCGCGGCTCATGGTTGACGGGCTGAGCAGCCGGGCGAGTCCGTCGTTTTCAGCGCACAGCGAGTGGCAAAGGCGCTGGCAAAACGGGAGCTTTGAGCTGCTGAAAACGGCAAAACAAGTCTAAAGCGTGTTCAAACGCGTGCACACAATGCTCCTGCTTGAAAGGTCGGAATTTAAGGGGCCAATTCTTTGGATGGCGGCCGCCGGCCAAGCTTTGGATGGAAAAGGTTTCCTGGCGACAGAGTCGCCTGCCTGAAGACCTTGGACAAGTCGTCGATGATGTGCCGCTGCTCCACAACTTGAAGGAACTCCATTTCACCGTCCTGCTGGCCGCAACCGCGGTCCAGGTCATTGAGCGAACTAGGCCTTCTCTGTGGAACACAAATGCAGTGGACTCTGTTGGCACACCGCCGTTGTCCGCGTCGACTTACCAAGCTTGGCATTTCCTCGTTCTCCTGGGTGACAAAGCGCACTTTGTTTTCAAGACGACACAGCACCAACGAGAGTTCTTCTTTCTTCCTGCTCAGGCGTTTGTTTTTGTACAGGAGTGGCAGAAACTGGCTTTCTGTTTCTCTCAGTCACTTTGGCTGCAAGCATGAAGTGCGGGATGTGAAAGACGCACAACACGCGGGCCAGAACCTATCCATTCCTTTTGCATCGGTTTGAACGGATTCGTGGCTTTGGCTCCCAATAAAAGACATCTACCAGGCAACCGACTCGGCGCGCCGCTCAACTAATAAGCAAGCAATGGGTGCCTCGCTGGATGGCGCGCATCAAACGTAGCGCAAACCTTCAAGCGTGCCGTCAATAAATTACCAGTTCATTGCGCTCTTCAGAAAGCAGGGCGTTTCGATCCTCCAGTTTTCTGATGACTGCGCTGAGCTCAGCGATTTTCAGATGAAACCTTCGCGTGTCCCGATCCTCCTGAGACTGAAAACGGCCCGCAACACACACACACAACCACTCGTTCAAAGTTCAAAACTGTTTTTGTGCTACCTTCCTCCAGCAACGAACTAAGTCATGCGTACTGCAAGTGTGTGATGAGGTGGCTTACGCTATGAAGAGGATTGCTAGTAGCGCCGTTGACCCCACTTCCAGGGTAGTTTAGGCCCGCCCTTTGGGAATCCCTCAGGGCAGCGATCTGCAGCTGAAGGCGGTGGATGTGGCCGGCCCCAGGGCTTTATCCAAAACACTAACCGCTCTGTCTTTCAGCTTGATCTCATCCATCTGGATGTACAAACGGGGAGCGCTCAGGCAGGCGGGCAAACTCATTTGCCAGAATTGTGACAAAAACAAAGAGAGCAACCGGCCAATTTTTATCTTGAATTGACTAGAACATCATTGCTGTGACAAAAGCGAAGCGAGCAACCGGACGTTTTCTTCTTGTGAAATAGAATAGAATAGAATGCCTTAGGTGTCATTGCACTGCAGGTATACAACGAAATTGGGAACATAGCCACGCACCGCGCATCTGATCAGTCCTACCAGTCGGCGGATCTCCTTCTCGCAGTCTCTCTTGGTTCGGCTCAGCTCCTCCCGATGCTGGTGATGAGCCGATCGGAGCTCGGCCGCTCGGGACTACCAGGCCTGCTGGGCCGCTGCCAGGGCTTCTTCCGCTCTCCTGGTGGAGGCGACACCGCTCGGTCTCCCGACACCGCCGCGTCTCCTCCACCTCCGCCAGCAAAGCGCCCCCGCTCCTCACCTGAGGAGACATTGCGCCACACCGGGCCGTTGAGACCGCAACGGAGCGCCGCGACGCTTACTGGGAACAAGCTACACAATACGGTAGCGGCCGCATCGGAGCCCGACGTGGCGTGCGGATAGTCAGACACGGATTGAGCGGATCACCTTGTCCATGGAGCCGTCCCTCAGGCTGAGGACCAAGGCATTCAGTCGCTGGATCTCTCCATCTTTGATTTTGATCACTCTCATCAGCTCCATTTCATGCTGCCACAGTAATGTCTCCCTGGTAACGGCTAACTCTTTCTGCTTCTCCTCATGGAGTTTGCTTTTGAGTTCCGTCATGGCGGCGGTGGCACGGTGGTGCTCCGCCCGCAGGTCCTGACTTCTCTCTCTCTCCAGACAGCTGACCTGACATGACTTAGACTTAGACAAACTTTATTGTCATCTTGTCTGCACATGGTGCATACAAAACGAAATTTCGTTGCATACGGCTTACAACAAAGTAGTGATATTGCAGTTGAATAGAAGTAACATATCCTATGAAAAATATATATACATATATATATATATATATATATAGTGCGTGTGTGTGCGTGAGTTTTTATATACGGCTGACTAGCTCAATCAGTAAGTGACATGACTTACAAACGGAAGACCCGGGTTCGATTCCCGGCAGGGGCACAATATGAGCAATGAGCGATTACCTTACCAGCAGTCAGTGTGGGTCCTTAGGCAAGACCCTTAACGATACCGCCTACCTCAGAGATAATGAGAGTACAAGAAACGAAAGACATGCCGGCTCAGACGTCGCCCGGACAAACAAGGTCTGCGTCGGGTGCTGGGGAACCAGAGCACCCTGATGAAAAATGGGCTACTGGAACAAGACACAAATGGGCGAGATGCGAGAATAAGGATCTGTTGGAATGCTACTACTTCAGCAACCCGAGTGAGAGGGGTTACATGCGGAGAATGCGGGAACAATGGCAACTTCAATACCCACAGTCAACACTATCGGCCAAGCAACTAGTAGCTCAATGTTCCAATATCTATAAACGGCACCTGCTATCACACCTCGAGATTGATGAGATACAACACAAATGCCATAGCGAAGGCCAACCAGAGCACCAGGTCAGAGACGAGTTAAATCCATGTAAAAGCCCAGAGGTTGGGTACGAAACCCCAATAAGCACAATCAAGCTGCACGAGGCAGCAACTGACCTGAAGAACAAGATCACGGTGAGAATGAATGCTCGGGAACCTAGATACACACTGCAGAGGCTAAGTGAAGTACCCTCAGAAAGTCTCCTAGAAGATGTGAATGCAGCATTGACAACAATTCCTACGGCTACCATCACTGAAACCAATGAGCTGATATACACCTCAGCAGCAGTGATCCTAGAAATGCTTGGCTACAAGAAGAATGACCATATGCGACCACAACAGTGCCCACCATGGAAGAAAAGGCTGGAGGCCAAAATCAAGATAGCACGGAGAGAAGTGAGCCAAATGACAGAGGCCCAGAAAGGTACAATGAAAAAGCAAGTTCCCAAGAAATACAGCCATATGCCCATACCTGAAGCACTCGAAACTGCCAAACAAAGACTCCAAGCCTTGGCCAGCCGCCTAAAGAGGTACACAAGAGAGAATGAAGCCAGACGAATAAACAGGTTGTTCACAACACAACCAGCGAAAGTGTACGCTCAGTGGCAGGGGAATAATAGCAGAGCAGACCCACCAAGGCTGGAAACTGAACAGTACTGGAAGGATATATGGGAGCGGGAGGCATCACATAAGAAGGATGCACAGTGGCTGGTGGCTCTAAGAAAGGACCACAGCAAGCTCCCTGAACAGAACCCAGTAACCATCACAGTGGCAGACATCCAGAGAAGAGTCTCAGGAATGAAAAACTGGACAGCACCAGGCCCTGACATGATCCACAGCTACTGGCTCAAGAAACTTACAACTCTCCATGAGCGCCTGGCAGCACAAATGAACCAGCTGCTAAGGGATGGGACTCACCCTGAATGGTTAACCCAAGGGCGTACGATCCTGATCCAGAAGGATCCATCAAAGGGTACAGTCCCATCCAACTACCGGCCAATCACCTGCCTCTCCACAACATGGAAGCTGATGTCGGGCATACTATCAGATAAGATCAGCAGGCACATGGATCAATACATGAGCACTGCTCAGAAAGGGATTGGTAAAAATACCAGAGGAGCAAAACATCAACTCCTGGTGGATAGAACAGTCACCCAAGACTGCAGAACTAGACGTACCAACCTGAGCACTGCCTGGATTGATTACAAGAAAGCATATGACTCAATGCCGCATACTTGGATCACTGAATGCTTGAGGCTGTACAACATCAATGGAACTCTGAGAACCTTCATCGCCAACTCGATGAAACAGTGGAAAACCACACTTGAAGCCAATGGCAAGCCACTTGCACACGTGACCATCAAATGTGGTATATACCAAGGAGACGCTCTGTCCCCAATGCTGTTCTGTATAGGACTGAACCCCCTCAGCCAAATAATCAACAAGACGGGCTATGGATACCAACTCAGGAATGGGGCCACCATCAGCCACCTCCTCTACATGGATGACATAAAGCTGTACGCTAAGAACGAGCGGGACATTGACTCCCTGATCCACACTACCAGGATCTACAGCTCTGACATCGGAATGTCATTCGGACTTGAGAAATGTGGCCGCATGGTGACTAAAAGAGGAAAGGTAATCCACACAGAGGGGGTCTCACTCCCAGAAGGAACAATAGGAGACATTGAGGACAGCTACAAATACCTTGGAATTCCACAGGCAAATGGCAACCTTGACGAGGAAACAAGGAAAGCAGCCACAGCCAAATACCTCCATCGAGTAAGGCAAGTCCTAAGAAGTCAGCTCAATGGCAAGAACAAGTCCCTAGCCATTAACAGCTACGCCCTACCAGTAATCAGGTACCCTGCAGGAATCATACGGTGGCCAAAGGAAGATATACAGACCACAGATATCAAGACACGGAAGCTCCTAACCATGCATGGAGGGTTCCATCCCAAGTCCAGCACCCTGAGACTGTACACTAGCCGTAAAGATGGAGGCCGAGGACTAGCGAGCGTGAGAGCCACGATCCAAGATGAAACATCCAAGATCCATAAGTACATCAGGGATAAGGCCCCAACGGATGACGTGCTCAGTGAATGTCTCAGACAATGGGCATCAAAGGAAGATGAGGTGCTGGAGGGACCATCATGGGAGGACAAGCCCCTACATGGGATGTACCACCGAAACATAGCTGAAGTAGCTGATATCCAGAAATCCTACCAATGGCTAGAAAGAGCTGGTCTGAAGGACAGCACAGAGGCACTGATCCTGGCTGCACAAGAACAGGCCTTGAGCACCAGAGCAATAGAGGCCCAAATCTACCACACCAGACAAGACCCCAGGTGTAGATTGTGCAAAGAAGGTCCTGAGACAATCCAGCACATAACTGCAGGGTGTAAGATTCTGGCAGGTAAAGCATACATGGAGTGCCATAACCAAGTAGCTGGAATAGTGTACAGGAACATCTGTGCAGAGTATGGACTGGAAGTCCCAAGATCCAAGTGGGAAACACCTCCAAAGGTGGTAGAGAATGACCAAGCCAAGATCCTCTGGGACTTCCAGATCCAGACAGACAGAATGGTAATGGCGAACCAACCGGACATTGTGGTGGTGGACAAAGAGCAGAGGAAAGCCGTTGTGGTTGACATAGCCATCCCAAATGATGGTAACATTAGGAAAAAGAAACATGAGAAACTTGAGAAATATCAAGGGCTCAGAGAAGAGCTGGAGAAGACCTGGAAAGTTAAGACTTCAGTGGTACCTGTGGTCATTGGAGCACTAGGGGCAGTAACCCCCAAACTGGAGGAGTGGCTGAAACAGATCCCAGGAAAAACATCTGACATCTCAGTCCAGAAAAGTGCAGTACTAGGAACAGCAAAGATACTGCGTAGAACCCTCAAGCTCCCAGGCCTCTGGTAGAGGACCCGAGCTTGAAGGGAAAAAGAGACCACCCACGGGGGGTGAGGAAAAGTTTTATTTTTTTTAATTTTTTTATATATATATATATATATATATATATATATATATATATATATATATATATATATATATATATATATATATATATATATATATATATATATATATATATATATATATATATATATATATATATATATATATATATATATGTATATATATTAAAAATAAGTATAAAGTGCAGCAGTGATAATTATGCAATAGTGCAAGTAGGCAAAACAGTATTCAAGAGTGTGCAGAGGAATGCTAAACCATGTATTAAACTTCTATTTAAAGGGTTTACACAAGTTCAGTAAAGTTGGTAGTGCGAGATAGTGCAGGATAGAGGTCCGTAGTGTCATAAAGTACAGTTCTGTGAATGTGTGATGCAGAGTTCAGTTTAGAGCTCAACAGTTTTAGTGTTCAACAGTCTGATGACAGCAGGGAAAAAGCTGTTGCAGAACCTGGTGGACCTGCAGCGGATGCTGCGAAACCTCTTCCCAGAGGGCAGCAGGGAGAACAGTCCATAGTGTGGGGTGATGGGTCATTGATGATGTTACGGGCACGGGACATGCAGCGCTGAGATGAAATGTCCTGAATGGAGGGAAGAGGAGCCCCTATGATCCTCTCTGATGAGCCCCACCACCGTTGTGCCTTCTGCGAACTTCACGATGTGATTGGTGGTGAACCCGGGGACGCAGTCGTGTGTCATCAGGGTGAACAGCAGGGGGCTCAGGACGCAGCCCTGAGGGGAGCCTGTGCTGAGGGCGATGACATCAGAGGTGTTCTGTCAGACCCGGACTGACTGAGGTCTGTTGGTGAGGAAGTCTAGCAGCCTGTTGCGAAGGGGGGTGTTGAAGCCCAGGTGTTCCAATTTTCCTACCAGATGCTGTGGGATGATGGTGTTAAACGCTGAGCTGAAGTCCAGGAACAGCATCCGCACATGGGTGTTCTTCTCCTCCAGATGAGCCAGGCTCAGGTGAAGAACGGAGGAGATGGCGTTCTGAGTGGAGCGGTTTTGCCGGTCGGGAAAACTGGAACGGGTCAAATAATGGGGGGAGTCTGGAAACGATGTGATCTTTAAGCAGCCTTTCGAAGCACTTCATCATGACTGGAGTCAGTGCAACAGAGGTGATTTGAGGTTTCTTCGGCACCGGAATGATGGAGGCAGTCTTAAAGCACGCTGGCACTGTGGCTTGGCCCAGCGAGGTGTTAAAATTGTCTGTGATGACCCCAGCCAGCTGACTTGCACATTCCCTGAACGCACGCCCAGGAATGTTGTCGGGGCCAGGGGCCTTACGGGGGTTGACTCTCCTCAGGGTCTTCAACACATCGGCGGGGTCAAGGCAGAGTACCTCCTCTTCCTGATGGGGGACAGTTTTAACTGCTGGAGTGCCGTTTAGTGCCTCAAACCTCCCAAAGAAGTTATTTAGACCATTTAGAAAGTCAGCATCAACTTCACCCACCAGGTGGGGAGGGTGAGTTGTCGTCTGTAATCGCCCGTATGCCTTGCCACATACTCCTGGTGTTGTTGGCGTCGTGGAAACGATCCTGAATTTTTCGACTGTGGTCTCGCTTCGCTACCCTGATGGCACGGTTCAAGTTGGCTGTCGCTGTCCTCAGTGTCTCCTTGTCGCCAGACTTGAAGGCAGAGTTCCACGCTCGTAGCGTTTGATGTACCTCCTCAGTCATCCAGGGTCGTTGGTTGCCCCGGGTGATGATATTCTTAGTGGTGCTGACGTCCTCGGTGCATTTGTTGATGTAGGCTGACACAGTCATCGCACACGCATGTCAAATCTACATCGGGAAAACTAGGAGGGAGGGAGGGAGGGAGGGAGGCAGGCAGGGAGGCAGGCAGGCAGGCAGGGAGGCAGGCAGGCAGGGAGGCAGGCAGGGAAGCAGGCAGGGAGGCAGGCAGGCAGGCAGTGTCTGTCTGTTGAGGTTTTCACCTTGTTCTTCTCCTGCTGAAGTTCTAACTGGACGTCCATCAGTTTGGCTCTCAGCTCGTCATTGGCGGCCTGAAGGGTGTCCGTTCGCTCCGCCTTGGCCCAGCCTGCCGGAGCTCGTTTGGACATCTCTTACTCGAGTCTCGCCCGGTCGTCAGTCAGAGATCACAACATTTGTACCTGGAGAGCACAAACGCAGTGCTGTTTTCCACTGGCTTCGGACTCAACTTCAACCGGTACCCTAACTTACAACATCATAAACATAGATCTAGCTTGACTTATCCATTGAATAAATGCATTTGGTTCTTCAAAACTGCATCACGCAACATAGCGTGACCGAGACGGCCGTTATCCACCTGCGTGAAGTTATTTGGTGAAATGAATGAGATGTTTAAGACACCATCGTTCTGTCTCTATGGAGATGAAGGGAAATAATCGATTGCTGAAGGTCCAAAGGTGTTGTGATAAACAAATAAACATATTAGTGATTAGTGACATATTTGTGATAAACATATTGGGCAGGATAATCACATATGTTAACTTGACTGCCCACACAAATCGAGTACTGTTAGACATGAAATAGGAAGTGTTTAACATAAATGGACGACGAAAGGGGTACTCACCATTGTAGCTCCTGCTGGTCAATGATACGAGCCTCTTCTTGCAGTGGAAAACATACAGCCAACAAACACCGTGGAACCTAAAGGAATGAAATTAAACATTAACATTTAGCCTCAACCAACATTCACAGATACAACGCAACGCAAACTACACAAACGTAAATCTTTTTAAACACAATGAGTTGTACTTACCGTGTACGCTCTAGACCAGGTATGGGCAAACTACGGCCCACCGGCCACATCCGGCCCACGGGACCATTTAATCCGGCCCGCCAACCCTAAATAAATTGTATTATTAAACTTTTTTTTTCGGTAATTTTGCCTGCAATGACTGCGTTTCCCCAGTAGATGGGGAACCACTCGCCTGCGCATTTCCTACCGGAAGCCGTGTCAGAAAGCTCGGTGCACACTCACAAGTGCGTGTACATACTCAGTAGTACGGAAATGGCACACTCGCGCTCTATTTGTATCAGTGCCAAATTTAGAACGTGGGCTGTGACGACAGCATTCTTGTAATTTGCGCGCCGAGCTTTCGGATACAGTTTTACGCTAAAGCCACCCACAAACCTTACCCTGGAATCCTTCCATTAAAATGAGTCGCCCAAGGAAAAGCAAGGTGGACACTGAGTGCCGAGTGTTTAAAAAGAGTGGCCAATTTGGCTCGACGTACGCGACGTGCCGTTCAGCCACATGAACATCAACATCAACCCGTCACAGATCTAGGTAAACGGACCAACACCTCGGATCTCTCCTAAGAATTGCCACAACAAATTTTACTCCAGACTATGACACACTAGCAAAAAAACAACAGACCAACAAAACTGTTCCCACTGAAAATGAAGGGGAGGCTTTCAAGTTTGTTGTAAAAAAATGCATTTTGAATATGATCTGTACAAATAGCAGGGATTGAAACTAAAGTTAAAGTCCCAATGATTGTCACACACACAACTGGGTGCGGTGAAATTTGTCTCTGCATTTAACCCATCCCCGAAGGGAGCAGTGGGCAGCAGCGGTGCCGCGCCCGGGAATCATTTGGTGATCTAACCCCCCAATTCCAACCCTTAATGCTGAGTGCCAAGCGGCGGCAATGGGTCCCATTTTTATAGTCTTTGGTATGACCCGGCCAGGGTTTGAACCCACAACCTTCCAGTCTCAGGGCAGACACTCTACCACGAGGCCACTGAGCTTTCACTAGCGACCATTCTCATTTTCAAACAATGCAGGATGCTCAAGGACATTGATGCACCACCTGTTTGTGACTAATCTTAACCTGTAAAGTACTTAAGGCTTACTTTAAGGAAGTGTTTCCCGTTTCCTCACCTCTGTTACCAGGTGTTTGTGAGTTAAAACTCTGCTCTGATTTTCAGATACCACTCACCGTGTTGCCATTTT